>NC_081289.1:111057468-111657468 GCF_030490865.1 Poecile atricapillus | reverse complement strand
TCAAATGATGATTGGGGAGATATTTCTGTTTAGATTTACCTACCTTATTAAGTTCCCTTTTGACTGCTAAGTGGATTCCTGCACCAAGCTGTGTAATTCTCTTGCTAGAGACTGGTAGAGTTGTTTTCAGCCAAACCAGCTACTTTGAGCTATGTATGTGATACGTTCTTCTGGTGGACTCAGCACAGAGGTTGCAAGAACCATGCTATTCAAGACATATTCTTCATCCCTTGTGACCTTCACATAATCAGTTTTACAGTAAGGTTTCTCATATTCAGTCTGAGCCAAAGGTGATCTTAGGTTTGAGTAAACGAGTGAAATGCTTAAATATTTTTCTAACCTCATGACTTGTTTATAGCTAGAATCTTGTGCTGATGCGAATTCTGTGCTGGGTTTGTTATAAATTATTACGGTCACCTAGAAGAGGTTTTATAAATACATTTTTATAATATGGGTAATCTCTGCAAACCACTGTCCTCCAAATGACGAAATTTGGGGCATTTTGGTGTTAAGAGAGGAGTCTACACAGGTGTAATGAATAAGTAGAAGTACCTGTGCTAAGACTGTGAGAACCTGAGTTCTGTGCCATAAGGTGGTGTAAAAGTTTTACTAGCTGTGATGTCATCATGTTTTTTTCTTTTTATATACCGTTTATGTATTCTCAGTATTCTTAGCATACACAGTTGTAATTCTTTAACCTAGTATCTTACCTTAAGTCCTGGTATTCTGCTAGACCAGAAAACCAAACATCCTAAAGGCCTTGCAGTTGGGGTCTGGAAAGCCTTATGTTTTCTTGAAAAACCAAGGCCCTTTCTAGAGCATATTTTGTAAACTAGGCTCAAGCCCACCTGGGGGGGGGATACTTTAGAATAAGGAGATGTCATGCCATTCATTTAATCTCCTCATTAGGGAAACTTTGTCAAATACACTGATTTGCAAGGTCTGTAAAATTGTATATGTGATATACCATGTGTATGCATTTTGACATATTGCACCTTGACAAATTATTGCACCTAAGGATCCTTATTAAATACAGAGATAAAAACCCTTTTGTCCCTTAATCATGTCTGATTTATAATTTTAGGACCAGGGAAAAGGCATCAGCTGTGGCTTGCAGACTAAGAAAATTGAATTTCCTGTTCAGCCACGGGTTTGTTACAGTATCAGCAGTTTATAAGGTTATGAAATATTAATACAGCTTTGTACTTCAGAAAAAGTGTAAAATGGGATATTTGGGATTAAGTTAACCTTTAAAACAAATTCGGAGCTACATATTGAAGGGACTACAATCTACCCCATTTCTACACTATTTGAAACTTTTAAAATTGTTTTTCGTGTGTGAAACCATCACATGACTGATTGCTATATACTAAGTGCTGGCAAATTATGTAGTAACCCTTCATGTATTTGTGGCTTCTTTCCCACTGCTACCTCTTCCTCCCCTGAGCTGGTACAATTCAAACCACATACACTATGGATTGCAAAGCAGCATTTATGTTGACTAACCACAGAAGTCTGTGGTTTAAAATGTCTGTAGCCTCAGGAACTCAATAAACTGACAATTTCAGATTGTCTTTTTTCAGTGCTAGTGCTTTTTTTCACGTCTCTTTAAAATTGTAGTCTGCAGTCCTTCATCCTGTTCCCTGCCAAATTTTCATCTGTGTGGCTTTGCAGTACTCAGTACACAGATTTTGCTACAACAAAAATTAGTAGCCAGTAGCAGCTAGCAGAAAGGCATCTGCAACCACTGAGTGCTTTCAAGGCTGAATGGAGTTAGGTGTATATTTTATCGGCAAAAACTACTCGCGTTGTATTCTTGCTTCTCTTCTGGTATGATGAATTTTGAAGGGACTAAGTGTACCTACTGGATTATATTTTGTCAGGTCTATCAAATTATGCACACTAGAAAAGGCATCTTGTTTTGGCAGAGATGAAGATTTCATGTCTATCTGAGTTAAATTGTGCAGTTCACAATACCTTCTCACTGTATATATTATTGTACTGTAACTGGCTCTTAAGACTCAGTGTTTCCTTTGATGCCCTAAGTGTTTAAACTCCATGGAACATCATATTTATGTGCATGTCTGTGTGTTTATGCATATATAGGAAATATGTTTTCATATATAGATACATATATGTGTATTTTTGTATGTGTATTTTCACATGTTTTTAAGATTGGTTTTCAGCATTCTGTTTAGATGAGGATGGGAAAACACTGTGTGTGTTCAGTAATGAAAAGGATAAATAATCGATCTACTGAAAAACCTGTGAAACAATTAATTATTGTAATCTTAAAGAAACTGTCAGAGGCATTTCTGTGTATATGCATGTTTTCAGAATGTTTTTATTACTGACCATCCTTGCCTGGAGGAAATGGGAAATGGGATGGAAATCTTTCCAATATGACATGCCTTTGTGTTGCTTGTGTTCAGGAGGTGTGTGCAAAGCCTGCAGCATCTCTTCATTCCCCACTTTCTGCCTGGTAATTAGGACCAGGAGTAAAGAAGTTTCAGAACAGGAAAGAAGGTTTTCTTACCAAGTGTTTTATGGTTTGTTTTTTTCTTCCTTGCTGCAGTTACCCAATTGAAGCTGGGAAATACACTTGCAAATTCCCATTTCACTGGCTTTTTCTAGCAGTGAAGAATCTAAAAGGTTGTTCTCTCACTCCCTCCCCTACACCCATCCAGAAATCTCTTTCCTCCTCTGTGTTTTAGGTTGAGTATATTAGGATTTAGAAGACTGCAGCACATCTTCCTGGTAGTTGCTTTGTAGCAGAGTTCTGTCAAACCACAGTCTTTTTGTATTGTCAGATTTCAGTATTTTGAGGTGTTACAACAGCCAGTCATTTTAAAGATTACAGGCACATGTTATAAGTGATCTGTTTTTTTAAGAGAGAGAGAAATACATGCATATTCTATCGCTTTTGATCTGGGTCAATGCTTTCCAGCACAGAAGAGAGAATTTAGTACTTTGCCTGTATCTGAACTATAAAAGTGAGATTTTGATGGTGAGGAGATCCACTGTGGGATTCTCTAGATGTTCCTTGGCAAGCCGTACCACCTTATGGAAAAGAGCCTGTCTGCAAGTGGTGAAAAGTGTGGTAAAGGTCTGATAGTTAAAAGTGCTGTTTGCCTCATATCCTCATTCTTGTAATATATGGCAGAAGCCACCTGTTAAAAGTTTTAATTGATGCATTAATATTTTCTTTGCTGTTTCACTCACTATGTGAAAAGGAAAACAAAGACACATAAATGTACAACTTGCCCAGAACTGTGTGGGCATATGTTAAGAGGTCCTTAAGTAGACCTCCAGGTCTCAAGTGTTAATTTTGTTCTTTCTCTTATGAGCGAATCAATTAACGTGGCTGCATACTTGACAGTAACTCAGTTCTTTTTGTCAACAGGAATGTGCATGGTTTAGTAAAAACTATTTGCAAGTTAATACAAATTCAAGCTATTCAACTGGGAAAAGATGGAGATGAGTCTGTTTGGAGTCTGTATGGAATCAGGTTAGTTTTGCATTCCTTTATTTAGAAACAATAATAATTTTCTGTCTGATTTCCAGGGAAAAAAAAAGGAAATTTAGTTACTGCATGGATTTTGATCTTACTCTTTTTGTGTGCTTTGCTTTGTTTACACTGTGCAGGTAATCAAGTGCTGGCACACAGGTTGCCTACAGAGGTTGTGGAATCTCTGTCCTTGGAGATAACAACCTGACAGTACTGGGTAGCCTTTACTAGATGACTGCTTGAGCATGTGGGTTAGACTGGATGATCTGAGTAGGTCCGTTTCAACCTAAATGATGATCTGATTCTTTGATGTTATCTTTTTTTTAGTTGAAACTTTCAATGAGTTTTTTAATACAAGGATAAGATTGCCACCATAAGCTCAAAAGGGACAATGGCAGTGGGAGTGGGGCAATGGGAGGCAAAACAGGGGGAGAAAACAAGTACTTCTTGAACAGGTTGAACAACTAGTACTTGTTCAAATACTGGAGGATTTCTAATATTTCTTTTAATAAGTATTTTATTTTAAGGTTATGAATCACGAATCACGTCCTCCTCACTTCAGTCTCCTGCTTTATTCTTATTATAAAAGTCAAGTTGCTGAATGTCTTTACTGTTAAGATGATTGACATGTAAAAATAAAAAAGATGCATGTAGAGCTACTTATCTAAAGCTTCTTGTCATGCAATAGCAGACTTTTGAAGAGGACATCCTAGTGATTTCATCAATCTTTTGAGAAACTGTAAGTCAGTACTGACATTAAAAGCCTCTATTGAATCTTTTCTGGAGAGCAGAAAAGCTTGGTAGATGCCATGGGTGTTTTTCAAGTTACTTTTTATGCAGTTAAGAGGTATCATTGTAGGAGGCTGTAGCCATAATGGCTTAAAGATATAAAATGCATTATTTGAGAGATAGGAATCATGTCTTTAATTGAGCAAAATGAAATAGTGAGGAAAAGCAGAACAGGCTGTGGAGTGCTGGATTTGTTTGCTTTCCTGAAATCCTGCATGCATTTGTTTTTGTGGTCATATCAGTTTTCTTTACAAAATCCTTACTTGTATAGAGCAGTTTTAAATGAAAAGGCAGGTAATGAAGACAGAATTCTTTCAGAAACTTTTTTAAAAGCTTAAAAGAAGAAATTAAGTTAAAGGAACTTAATTCTCGCTTTGTATGAAAAAGAAGGTGGTGGGATGTGGCTGGAATAAAGAAATAGTCTCTGCCCAATAGGGCCAAGAAAAGTTACTACATTTTTTCACACTCGCTAAAAGAGAAATTACTGGTAACATACTATGAAGATGAAATTCGGAAATTCAGAGTAGTATAAAGTAAAGTAATAGAGAACTGAAAATAAGAAGCAGACTTTTATTTAGCCAGTATGGTTTTTGTTTTCCCTTTTGGTTACAGTTAATTTTAATGACGAAAAGTGATTGCTTGACATAGGGTCAGATCCCTGAGATTTTGAAACCTGACTTCTGGCTTTTTAGTGTACAGAAAAATCTATCCATTCATTGTTATGTAACAATTTTTGTAGTTGTGCTCTATGAAATGCCATTAAAACTTGATTTTTTGTAAGGAATAGAAGAATGTATACAGTAGCTCACCAACAGTAATCTCCCATTACAGTGTTCGTATATTATGCTGTCAGCTATGCAAAAATATTCCATATGGAAATCATCAATGAAGAATCAGAATGCAACAGTGCGTTCTCAAGTGGTTTGCTATTGTCACCAGTATTAAAGGGTAATAAATAAATGTGATTTAGGCCAATGTTAATTCTGGGCAATATAATTAGTTTTATAATACAGCTTCTTGGGATAACATAATATCATGACCAGTTCCTGAAAAGAAATGGAAGAAAATTAATGTCTTGCAGACTTGTGCATTTTATTATATAGTGTTCTTCTGGGATAGAGTTAGCTTTCTCCAGAGCAGCCATCTGCAGCCACAACAGTGTTGATAACGCACCAGTGTTTTGGCCACTGCTGAGCAGTGCTGTCCTTCCAGCTCATTACCATCCTTCAAAAGGCCAGTAAGGGAGGGGTGGACAAGACTTTGGGAGGGGACATAGCCAGAATAGCTTACCCAGTCTAACAGAAGGGTTATTTCATACCCATGACACTGTGCTCAGGAATAAAAGCTAAGAGGTGTGAGCCAGGAGTGGATTCATTATTAAGGTGTTTGTCTTCCAAAGCAACTGCTATGCATACTGAAGCCCTACTGCACAGACACTGGCTACACATTGCCTGCTGATGGAAAGTAAAGAATATTTTTTTATTTTCCTTGCTTTCTTTTCTGGCCTTTGCTTTTCTTTAGTAAACTGCCTTTGACACAGGAAGGGCTCCTGTTAGCATTCTTAATGCAGGTGGTTTATGATACACATGTACAAAAAATTGGATATGATTTTTTTTCTGAAAGCTATTAGCCTTTTTTAAATGAACTAGTATTTTATCATATTTTTAATGATTAATCATGCCTGATTTTACTGTTTGAAAGTTATAGAGAGCTACTATTTTTCTGAATTCCAAGATTCAGAGCAGGTAGCAAAGTGCTTTAAAAATGTATATTTGATGGAGTATAGTGCTGTTCCTGAAAGGATCAGCTTTGTGAAAGAACCAGGGTCACATCTGCATGCACAGAAAGGTATGTTGACTGCAGACAATGTTTCCTCATACAGAAAAAGAAGTCTGACACTGAATTTGTCCTTTAAATCATATTGGAGGTCACTTCTGTTCAGACATGTAATAAAAAAGTTCAGATGACCTAAACGTTAAAAATAATATATGTTTTATTGTTACCCCTCACAAAGATTCATTTTTATTTGCCTGGACATTTCCATATTAGAAGTGGGTAACCACTATGATTGCTTGTGTGTTTTGCTTTATCCTGAACCCACTAACAGTAATTTAGGGTTGTGGTGCTGTAATGTCATTTAAAGATGTGTGTTTTACAGTGCTGTTCTAGCAATTCTTAAGATGGTGTTGACAGTAAATTGCATCTACACACTTCATTTTTCTTACTGCTAATAGCATTATCAAGTGGAACATTTTTGGTTTGCACTTGAGTGTTTCATTATTAATTGCTGTTCATTGTGGAGCTTAGCTGACTTCTCTCATCATCCAGTTCAGTGCAGTTTTACCAGTTTCAGAACACAGATCTGTAATAAGAGGTTTGCTTTTTTTTTTCCCTAGATATTGAGTCATTTTAATTTGAAACTTGATGTGGGAGGTGCTGACTTTGGGAGGGTTCCCCTGGCTTTGGTGTCATTGCAGCATTTAAATGATGACTGGAGACATACTCTCTTGATTAGGAAAGGTAGTTAATTTTTGGAATATGACAAAGTTATTGAAATAAGAAGCTGCTATAAACCTATATGTCTTTGCAAGCACTATGTACTTTCAAGGTTGTGGCATTGCATGTGGACAGTATTTCTAGCTTACTGCTTGATAAGGATCTGGTCTATGATATTTCTGAATTCAGGTGCTAGATAGCAACTTTTTTGTCTCTTGCATACTATCATCTTTTGAAAGCTGCAAGCAATAACCTTAGCTTTTCTAAGCACAGATTGTAAAAGACTAACTTTAGTAAAATATTTACAAAATCTAGGAAGGTGGATATATGAAGAACATTTATGTAAGTTGAGTATATTATGTAATTTTTGAGGAATAAATGTGAGAAGTGACAGGCTTCAAGCCCCAAAGATGAGGGCCAGACCTGTAATATGCATCACTTGTGTTCTTAGTAGATGGCATCTGTTTTTGGAACGTGTTTCAAGTATAGCATCAACCAGCTTTCTGAAAGAACTTTTGCCTTCAGATTATTTATTTCCCTGAAAAGAAGCACACGTCTTCAGAAGCAAAATGATATGACAAGCAGAGGGGGGAACCAGTGTAAGAGAAAAGCCCTGCGTTTTTAGCTGTGTTGTAACCACACAGCAAAGAAAACAAGAGTCATTAGGGATGAAAATACTCTGCAACCAGCTTTCACAGTTTGGTGGGCCTTTCACTCAGCTGATGGCTATGTAATTCTTAGATTATCTTCACAACCAGTCAGTTGTCCAGGACTCAAAAAGTGTTAACATTGAGAATGTCAAAAAAACATAATGAGGAGCTCCTCTAAGTTTAATGATGTGTCTGCTAGATGATATTTTATTCATAGTGTCTTGCTAGGCATAGAATAACTCTAAACATTCCTGATTATAGCAGGATTTTTTTTAAGCTTAGCTAAGGGAAGCCTTAATGTACCATCACATTATGCATTTCAAATTTGCCATGTAATGGGAAAAATTAGATTTTTATTCTTTTATGGTGTTATTTCAGATCTCATTCACTTGACTTAGAGCTGAGTTTGGTGCTGCTTAAGATGAAGCCTGTCTTGTATTGCAGTATTATAGGATATGAGTGTGTCTCAGTGAATGTTGTCTTCTCTAATAAAAAGACTGCTGGAAATTCTGACTTTTTTCTCTTCAGAAGTTGTTAAAACAATCATAATAGGTGAAGTACCATTGTAAGTCCTTCCTAAGAGGTGTATCTGACTGTCACTCATGTAGTGGCTGAAACTGAGGCAGTGTCTCTTGAGATAGACCACAAGGGGTGGCTCCCAAATCATCTGTTGCTGTGTAGGTAAAACTCTCTGAAGGTCTCTCTGGTGCGTAGCACAGATTGTTGGACCTGTGAGCTGGAAAGATGGTTAACCAAACTGAAGGTGGTGGTTTGAAGCAGATTTATGCTGCCTTTCTCTGTTTGCCTTTCCACTTATAGCATAGAATGGTATGAGCTAGAAGAGTCCCTAAAAATCACCCAGTTGCAGTGCCCCGGTCCCCAGACAGAGACACCTTCCACTAGACCATGTTGTTCAAAAACTCATCCAGCCTGTCCTTGACCTCTAGGGATGGGGCATCCAGTAAGTTACTCTAGTTAAATGACTTTGGTTTTGTTTCTGACTGAACAAATTATGTACTTCAGGTTTCCCTCCTTCCCAGGTTTTCCTCCACCTGGAGGGAATTTTAACCTTGTTGCGGAAGTTTTGAGAAAATATCCTCTTTGCAAAGTGTAGCAGTCGTAGCAAAGCTGATAAAGGGAGTTGGTAAAAGGAGGAGGTTTAGTTGGGTATTTCTACAGCCACGCTTTTTTTGAAAATAGTTGTTTTGCATACTTCCCGTGTTATAGATATAAATGTGATTTCTTTGTCTTTCAGGAACACTCCTCATCCATTAATTACTGTCTTAGAAAACAGACCTGATTGCTGGCCAGTCCTACTACAGCAGATAACAGTATTTTTCCATCAGTGTCCAGAGAGGTAAATGAATGAAAAATTTTTAAAAGCCTAGCAAATGTAGACAGCTGAATTGTATCACTGTAACTGATTTTCTGAAGGCAAACAAGCTGTAAGAATTCTGTCTTTTGTGAAAGCTACTTGAAAAATTTAATTATACCATTTCATGTTTTAAAAAAACATGAAATGGTATAATTATAAATTTATAATTATAAACTTATACATAAGTATATATATAAGACAACAAATCTGTGACATTCTCAAAGAGAGCTGTTTTCAGTGATTTTACTATATGTGTGCTTTTCAGATATAAATATCCTTTTTCTCCTATCTTCTGAAAGACTAATAACAGAGTAATAGTAGAGAGAAATTTGCTTCTTTGTTCTGTCCTCTTGGTAAAAAAAAAGTTAATTAATCTCTTAAATTTCTGCTGGGCTTAGACTACATGATCAACAGTAAGACTTTGAGGAAAAGTATGTTTTGCTCAATTTAATTGATCAGAGTATTTTTGAAATGTTGTTAATTCTTTAACTCAGCTGCTAAAGCTGGGACTCACATAGAGTCCCCTTAGGTGTATAAATGGTAGTCAGCTGTGGATTTTTTGCTGGTGGCTTCTTTTGAATTAAAATAGGAGTTTTTCTTAGTGAAAAGGAAAACATGTGATGCTCCTCTTGGTGCTCTTTGTTCAGGGTTTCTGTGGGTAAAGTGCTAGACTAAGAATATGGAATCATAGTATAATTCAGGTTTGGAAATGGCCTTCAGAACCTGGAGGCCAGCTGTTAAGCTAATGCTATCAAGTCCACCACTAAACAGTGTCCCTCAGTGTGATATAAACAAGCTATGTTGATCTAGACCTATTACTGAATTCTTTCTACAGTTTTGCATCAAGACTGACTCTTGTTTGAAACTGAGTTTTGGTTTTCTGTTGATGTGCTGGACAATAGCAAGGCACTGCGGGGGGATTTGGACAGGCTGGATCTGTGGGCTGAGACCTGTGGTATGAGGTTCAACAAAGTTCAGCCCCAAATGCTGGGCCCTGCACTGTGGTCACAACAATTCCATGGAACACTACAGGTTGATGGAAGAGTGGCTGGAAAACTGCACAAAGGAAAAGGACCTGAGGGTGCCAGCAGCTGAATGTGAGCCAGGATTTGCCCATGTGGCCAAGAACACCAATGACATCCTGGCCTGGATCAGAAATTGTGAGGCCAGCAGGTGCAGTGCCCATGTATTTGGTACTGGTGAGGCTCTGCCTCAAATTCTTTGTCGGGTTCTGGGCCCCTCATGACAAGAATAACATGGAAGTGCTGGAGTAAGTCCAGAGTGGGACAGTGGAGCTGGTGAAGGGTCTGGAGCACAAGTCTGATGAGGAGCAGCTGAGGGAGCTGGGGGTGTTTAGCCCAGAGGAAAGGAGACTGAGGGATAACTTTATCACTCTCTGTCTGAAAGGAAGTTGTAGCCAGGTGGGAGTCATCCTGTTTTCCAAGTGACAGGATGAGAGTAAATAGGCTCAAGTTGCATCAAGGGCGGTTTAGATTGGCTAGTAGGAAAAATTTCATCATGGGCTTGTCAAACATTGTAACAATCTGCTCAGGGAAGTGGTGGAGTCACCATCCCTGGAAGTATTCAAAAAGACCTGTTGATGCTGCGCTTGAGAACTTGGTTTAGCAGTGGGCATGGCAGTGGTGATTTGACTTGAACCTAAAAAATTCTATGATTCTATATTTGTACTGTATTGACCATCAGCTTTATTTGATTGTTCTAATATGTCAAGGACAGCACGTGTTCCTAACATGGTCAAGTCAAAAGATTTGTTCTGTGATAATATTTTACTGGGAAGCTATATTGGTTAAAACAGTTCCTGTTTCACATAATTGTATTAAGACCATTCTGCAAAAACTGATAAGGATGGCTCCTTTTTCCTAAAATTATGTTTTATGTGTTTTGAAAAGGTATTTCTCAGTAGTCTTGTCCAAATACTTTTTCAGAATGTCACATTAGTCTATTGTGACACTCAGCAAGGAGAGTCACTTCTTGAATTGATGAGGACAAAAAGAATAAAATTGGGAGTGTTATAACCTGCAGGTCCATATTGAGTCTTTTAAAAATTACACTTTGAAGTATGGTTACTGTATTAGGTCTCATAACAGTACTTAGTTGTGGTTAAGTCCAAATTTTTTGTGAGATTTAGTAAAGTCCTTCTCAACACCTTTCTATTAATTGTGTCTTGTGAATTTTTGCAGGTAATGTCACATTACTTGGGTTTCCTTGTTGTTATGGTTTCAGTAGAAAGCATTCATGTCAAACTTATTTCTTAAACTGCAGGGCAGAGGGTTTATGTGTTGGCATAATGGCTTCATTTCTAAGATACCTGTATTGTGAACCATCCCAGTTACGGGAATATGCTGAACTGCGAATGGGTTTACTTAAGATCTTACTTCAGCCTCATGGTCCAAAGAATAAAGAAGCACCCTCCATGCTGGAATGTGAGATTCTTCAACTTCTGTGTGATTTGATTCCACACTTGCAGGTACAGTTGTTGCCTGACGCTACATTTTCAAATAGACATTATCAAAACAGCGGTAGTATTATTATTATTGTCATTCAAGTGTGCAAATATAGCATTCTATTCCATTTTCTGTTGATCTGATTTGTTGATAATATATTAATCTAACAAATTGTCTCTTTCTGCTAGAGGATAAAACTTTATTTGTTGAAATCTCATACCTGTTAAGATGGAAATTGAAACACGTTTACAGTAATTACTTTCATCTAGTTGCCTCAGTAAACATACAGTAAACTTAGACAGTCATGAGAAAATTTTGTTAAATGGCAAAATATTTGTCAAAACCATACAATTTTAACTTAAAATGGATAATATTAAAATTCAACAAACTCTATGTGAAGCATGAGCTAAGTGCTTCTAGGTATTCCCTTCTCACTCTTTGTAACAGATTGATTAGTGGATCTCAACACAAAATTTAGTCCTTCTGGAATACGCTGAAGGTTTTGAAGGTTTTTTTAAGTTGCATAGTGATAGTGATAGGAGCTAGAGATTTAATCTTATGATCCCCTTTGTTACAGGCCTGTGATGCTGGTAAAACTTAAAAGCTCTACTTTTCCTCATGCTTTATCATGAGGAAATTCGTGTGATATCAGTTGAGCTTTTTCATACCTATCTTTTGCTTCTTCTTTTGATATTAGGACAACAGCTTCAGATGTATTCAGCCAAACACAAGGTGCTTTGTCCTTATTGCTATCAAGAGAGGGCTCATTAATATGAATAATGTAAAGCTAAGTAGGCTTCTTAAAAGGATATTTAGTAGTACCTTTCTGCTGTGGCATTTTACTAGAAAAGTCTTGTTTGTACTCACAGCTACTTTTCACAATCTTTTGGAAAACACATAGCTTGTGTTATACATGTTTATCCTGGTTCATGTCTGTTCTTTATGATGATGGGCACATGCTGACCTTTTCTAGTCACAGATTTCTGCTTTTGTCTCAATTTTACCAAAGCTTCAGTATAACATTGTGTCTTGAATGTATGATCAGGCTTCAGACTTGATAACATTTAACCATAAAAACAGCATTAAACAAAACTTTAAAAATTAGTTATGAACCGTTCTTTCTTTCTTTCATATGTGTTGGCACTTCTTTTTTTTAAACGAGAAATGAGTTGCATATTTTCAAACTTGTATTAATACTTGAACATTTTTGTCTTGCCTGAGATACAACTTTCACAATGGAAGGTACTTCCTTCAGGAAGACTGTTTGATGGACTCTTTTATAACCTGTCAATTCCTTCCTCTTCTTTCTCTGAACCTCAGGTTGTTTTTATCCTTTCATTTTAGCATAGCTTAATTTAATCCTCTGAGTAATAAATACTAGAATGTTTCCCTATCATTTTGTCTGACAGTGTCAACCAAGCTGTCAGTAGTACAGCTCTTCACCTGTAGACTTTTCTGCCAATCAATTCAGTGATGTGATATTTCTGATTAGAGCAGATTATTTATAGAACAAAAATGGAATAAAAATCAGCGTGCTATGCTTTATGCTGGCTTCAGAGTTTGGATTGGAATGGTGCATTTGTCTGGAAGTAGAATTTTCAAGAACAGAAGCACTGTCATCCAACACATGGGGACTTGGAGACAACCTGCTTCTTGAAACCTCTTTAGCTGGCTTTCGAATATGGAGATACTGCTTTTGGATATCACACTTCAGCCTTTACTTTTTGTGGTGGTTGGATTGCATGGTGTTCTAGAACTGAGTAACACCACTGCCTTTCTCTTTTGAGACAAATGTTAAAATCTTGATTATGTTACAAAGGAAATATTGTACAGCCAGATATTTCTGTTATAAGAATATTTACCTGCTTGATGAAATCCCCACACACTCTTTTGTCTTGTTATGAGAACTCCAAGAGCTGAATTAATTGCTGTTGCTTTTGAGTAAAAAGGGATTTTTCTCAACAATTGGACATGTTTCAATTCTTTCACATGTTTCTTATTTTACTTCAAAGTATCAGGTAGCAGTCATAAGTTAGTTTTTTCAGGGAAGTTGGATAAGGGATTCCTGGCATTAGTTTATAAAGATATTTCTTCAAAGATTTAGTACTATATGCAATAGAAACATGGCAAAACTAATAAAACCAATTCTAAGTTCTCTATAGATAGGGAAGTGAAACTTAATTGTCATGTGTTTTGACTTTCTTTTGTTTTAACCACTTCTCTGCAGCTTAAAGACTTACTGCAAGTTACAGAAGCCTTGTTTTTCCTGCAAGAGCTGTTCCTCAGCCTACTGCGCTATCCTTCATTTTGGAAAGTTCAGTTATCCCAGCTGAGTCTTCAATTATTATGCTTCTGTGAAGTGTGTTTAAATGTAACAGGAGAATGTTCATCTTTAATCTCCCTAATAGAGGACAACTTTGAGCTCTTAAAAGAGGTAAGAGTATATGGTAAAAATGTAAAATAATTTTATTAAATTTAAAGATTGTCATGTTTAAGACAGTAGAGACGTTTATACGTGACATTCACCCGCAGGTGACCAGTGTTGATGTCAAAAGTTTCTAATTTTTTTCCCTGGTTGAATACCTTCAGAAGGTAAAAACTTATCTGGTTCTGTATATATCAGTTAATCTCTTAGCATGGAAATTTATTTAAAGCAAGTTACAACAGTTTTGACAAAGTAACAAAATGTTCTGATTACTCAGTTAAAATACTATTTCCACAAAGTTACATTTTTCATTGTTCTCGCACTGCATGTGGACTCACTATGGTTCATGAGGACAATCTTGCAAAGTTTTGGTATTTTCCTGTTTATTCTGTTTAATGTCACTGAGAAACAAAGGAGACTTGGAACTTTTTTCTTTTTTCATCATAGGTATTTCCAGTGGACCAATTTGTAATTGGGCTAGCACTTCTACTGCTGCAAACTCCAGAAAGTCAGCAGAAGTCTGTCTTGAGTCTAGGTAAAGCCCTTCTTGTGAAAGAGGAATCTACACTCTTAAAACTGTGTCTTTGTTTATTCATTTTTATGAAATAAGCACATCATTCTCATGGAGTTCAGTTGGGGGGTGAAATGAGGTTTCCTTCTAAGCAGAAACTTTTTGTGGATTTGAAAAGTAATGGCAGTAAAAATAAATTTTCCTTCAACACTCACTTTTTCCATTGGTGTTACTGTATTTTAAGTTTCCTGCTGTCTTGGAGCTTATTGGTTTCATTTTTGAGCCAGCGGGATATTCTTAGCTGATATTCATGCATCCTGAATGGTTTCTTATTACAGATATTGAGAGCAGGCATGACAATCATGGCAATGCTTAACCATGTTTTTGACTTAGCAGTTTTGATTAGTGTAGTTATTCCAGTAAAAACAAAGGTCTGTGCTACATTCCATTTTTTGTATTCTTTGCTGCCATCAGGTACTTTGCTATAAACAAAATGTGAAATGTGTGTGTCTCTAAATGAAAAATGACCAAAAAAAAATATTTTACCCGTTATATACACATACAGTAAATCTGGGGACCTTTACTTTGCTCAGTTGAAGTGTTTCCTAGAAATGTCTGTCATGGCTAAGGGTACCAATGTTCATTCCTTTTTTTTTCCTGCTTGATCTTTGTTTTTCCTCAACTTGTCTTAAATAGCCTACAAGCTCCTTTCATGTTCAGAAACCCAGGACATCTCAACCACAGCCCTTACTTTGGTGATGCCTGTGCTACAGATCTTATCTTCTACAACAGTTGGAGACTGCCTGTCAGGGGATGTTTCTGGAACTACCAGGCAGCAGCTGGCTGTAAATCTATTTGGATTATTAAAAGAAAAAACTGTGAATGATAAACAGGAATCGGTAAAGTGATAAAGTTTATTTCTTTTTTGGGGGGCAGGTAGGGGAGGCATTTAAAAATATTTCTGCTTGAAGCCTATGTGCTTAGGAAAGACTCTGCATGTGTGAACTTCTTATGTGTGATGCATTCTATGGGAATGCTTGAAAATATGTATAGTCCATAAAACTAGACAGTGGTGAAGCGAAAGTTTGTTTGCTGGATATTGGTTTTATTTAGCAAATGAGATTTGTTACTTTTAAGAGACTGTATAGATTGAAGAATTCACCTGTATTATTAATCAAGTAACAAGACTTAGCAGAAATCAAGGTTACATATATTTACTCTGTTTCTTTCAAACTTGTTTATTCTCTACTTCTCTTTTTCCTTACTGCTCTATATGACTTTTATGTACATTCTTTCTACCTTAGCTGAAGAGAGTTATGGAGCACCTGAGTGTCAATTAGCAAATTTTGGCGCATTAACCTGAATCTTTTTACATGTTCTATTGGGGGTTTTGGGTTTTAGTTATTTACTTATGTCTTACTTCTCCGCTATCTAATAATTTATCCCCACTGTCCCAAGAAAAGGTGACAGCAAATATCTTTGATCAAGATGTGTCTAGCACTGAAGTAGCTAAAGTCCCTTATTGTTTTACACCACTGTTTTGCGTAGAGAGTAATATGACAAGTTGGAGCCAGATACAGTGCCAGTTCTGAGTCCTGCCATATCTCCTTGACCTGGAATCCCCCACCTACTTCACTTTCTATTTCTCCAAATCTGAAAAGGCAAGCACATTTGTGCTCCTAATAGAGAATAACTTTTTTAAGTTCACAAAACCTTGCATTTCGTAGTCTGCTCTTGAAGAATAGTGGGATGACAGTGGTTACAGCTCACTTCCTTCTAATGGGACTTTCTGCCAGCCTGTACAGATGCCAGTAGAGGTTTGTTTCAGTGAAACATCGTCAAAGCATGTCAGTCCTCTATGTTGTGTGTCGCTCACCCACATGTTTTGTTTTCTGTTGTGTTTTAGAAGCTGTTTTAATGTCATAAGACTACTGTGTTATTGTACAACAGGATTACAGTGCATTGTGTTACGCTGGCTTCCTGTAAAAGGACTTGTTTGTATGAATTCTGGTATTCTCTTTGCTTCAGAAAAGTATGTGAAAGTTTTTAAGGGCTTAAATAATTTTTGATGTCTAACTTTTTCTGTTAGCCATGTTACAAATGAAAACAGCTGTCTTTGCTGAGAATTCTCTAACAGTCTCTTCACTTGTGTCTCACTGATCCTTACAGAGTTCATCACAAGTAGCTTGGCAGATCTTTGGTAATTCATGATTATCCATGCAAATGGGGACACAGTCATTTTGCTTGATCATTGTTTGTAATAATTATGCTGATAACCTTTGATTCTCAACTAAAAGATGAAAAAAATGTAGACTCTCTTTAATGGTCTCATGATTACAGTCAATTTGTGTTGTAGGATCAGATCAGTGCTAAGAAAATGAGATCTGGATTGAACTGTCCTTAGAGTTCCTTCATATTGGAAATAGACAAGAGGTAGTAAAGAGAAAGCAAATACTAATTCCACAGTGAAGAAACTTTGAGCAAGTGTATATAAGAGCAAACATGGTTAAGTTATGGTATATTTTCATAGAATCATAGAACAGCCTGGGCTGCAAGATCATCTGGTCTAGCCTTGCATAGGAAAGGGAGCCTAGATAAGATTATCTAGTATCCTATCATATGTTGAAAACATCCAGTGATGGGGACTATACCATGTCCCTGGAGAGCTTGTTCCAGTGAATGATTCTTTTCACTATCAATAATGTCTTTCTTGTAGTGTTATCCCTGACTTTCTTCCAGGCATCTCATATCCATTGCCCTTTGTATTCTCCATGTGGCTCTTTGTGAAGGGAGAGCTTCTGTCCTCTTAGTAACTACCCTTCAAGTACTGGAAAATGAAGACATCCCCCTTGAGCCTTCACTTCTCCAGGGTGAAAAGACCTGACTCTAGACATTTCCTTTGACACCTCTTCAGTCTGTCCACATCTGTTTTAGGACTGTGGGGGCCAGAACTGAACACACAATGCCATGTGCAGTCTGACAAGCACTGGTGAAGTGGGATGATCACATCTCTCTGTTAGCAGTGCCCCAGGGATGCAGCTGAAGATCCACTTTGTCTCAGTGGCTGCAGCAGTGCACTGCTGACCTGATGTGTATGTGTTGTCTGCTGGGAGCCCCAGGCTCCTCTTGGCAAGGCTGTTCCACAGCTCATTGGTCCTAGCCTGGCTGGGCTCTTTGGTTTTGTTTTCTTGGCTCTTTCGGTCTTTCCTGTTCTCCCAGGTTCAGGACTCTGCACTTCTCTTGGTTGGACTTTACACAGTTCTTGTGGCCCAGTCTTCCAGCCTGCTCACATCTCTGAAAGGTGGCTCTCCCTGCCAACGTGTGCCCCTCAACACCCAGTTTAGTGACACAGCAAACGTGGTGAGGGTGCTTTTGGTCCCATTGCCCAGATCAGTCATGGAGATGTTACAATGTGGAGCCCAGTACTGGGGGGGCCCGCTTGTGACAGCCTGCCAGCCTCATTGGTCAGGAGGAAAGGAGGTATTGAGGTATTGAGAGCCTCTGTCTTACCAGCATTATCAGTAATTTTTTTCTTGTCTTGTCTAGTAGTGGGCCTGTACCTTCCCTGTGGGCCTCTGCTTAACTGCTTATGTACCTGATCAACCATTTCTTTGTTTTGGTATCTCTGTCCAGTTCCAGTTCCAGTTGAATCCTGACCTTCATGTGTGCAACCCTGAAAACCGTAGCAAGGATTTGTAGTCCCCCGTGGGTATTTGGCCACCTTTCCATTGAGCATATGCTTTTCTTTTGTTTTTAACAGCACTCAAAAGTTAAATGTTCTTTAATGGCACTTTTTTTTTCTTTTTTTCTTTTTTTTTTTCCCTCCTTTTGCATTGATGGTAGTGGGGAATACTTCTACCTTCCATGCCATGATTTTAAAAGTTAGGGTGGGGCTAGGCCCTCATGCACGCTTTGCCATTGAGAGATTTTATATATGCATATGTGTGTGAGTGTATGTGCATGTATATACACACACACCCCCTTATATATATTTTTTGTTGTTGATAGACTGAAATTTTGTACTTAACTCACTCAGAGTGCAGCAGTAAAATAAAAATGTAATCATAGCCTCCCAATAAAGGGAGAAGTAAGTCAGTACAGCTATGTAGCAAAACCTTTTTGGGATGTAATGTGAAATGGGAAATATCAATATAATATTTCAGGCTCTACCAATTTTAGCAGTTTTTCTCAGGTACTTAATTTAAAAACTGAAACAAATGACAACCACCACCACAAACACAGAAAAACCTGCAAAATACAACACCCTCCCAAAGAAAACTCCAAAAAGTAAAAAACCTTTCATAGTCAGATCTTGATTTCAAGACCTGTTATCTTCTACAGGCAGAAAAATAAACAGTTTATCTTATGGATCCTGAAACTCTTAGCCCTCTGTATGTCCTTGGATTAAGTTTAAATACCTTTTTCAATAAATGGAAGCATCACAGCTGTATTCAGAAGTGATTTTTAGCAGCCAGAGGAGATAGCACTTTAGATGGCTGATTTTTAACATACAGTAGTTGTAATGTGTAAGTAATGAAATCAGCTAATTTTAATGTAATTTTTAAAAAGTAATCTAAAATGCAAGGGCATTCTACCTTCCATTAGCCAAAATAAATTTATATTGAATCAAACAGTGTGATTAAAATGAAATTTTGCAGTTTTAATTAGAACAGCTTTTGCCACTCAGTGTCTTTTTTCCCCTGGTTATTTAAAGCTGAATGAGCCCTAGCTTTTTGGATTCTGAATTCCACTTTTAATGTTCATCTGGAGATCTCTTCTCAACTACTTTCTTCACCTTATCTTTATATAAATGTTCTTCACCTGATTAGTGCCTGCTAACTACTGTCTTGATAGTGTAAAGATATTTTCTAAGGAAGCAAATAATTAGTGGGAAAGAGATGTCGTATCTTGTATTAAACTTTCCTGTTTTAGTGAAAAACTTTGAACTTTATTTTACGGGAGCTTTAAAATATATATACCCTTATATAAAAATCTGACTTAAAAGAATTTCCAATTTGTATTTTACAACTTTCATGCTGCTAAATGGTATCTTCCATGGCTGCAACTGTTAATGAAAGGGTTATATTTCTGTGTATAAGACATATATGGAGGAGTGGGGAAAGATGTTGGAAAATTTTTTTAACTTAATCACAATAGTATATGATCCCTATATTCCTGGTTAATGCCTAGTTTTGTACCCTACAGTGCTTAGTTCAAATGCCAAAAGTTAGTGTGGCCTTGTCTTACCTCCCTGTGAATGTGACTAATAAGTCATGTTCCAGCTAATACTTCCTTATTTATTTGTGTTAGTGATTAATATGTCCTAGCTGATATCTCAGTTTTGAGAACAAGGGTTGTGTGTCAGACCAAAGAATGATAAGAGAAATACATAGTGACTTGATGACATATTCGAGGTACTTTCAAAGAGAAAAGATTTATCAGAAGATCTGGAACCATATCCAAACAAGTCCATGGAAATAGCATATGTAGATGTATTCGAAAATGGGATGAATATGTATTAGTTTCAGAAATATAACCCAGTCTGTTAGGTTACAAAGAATTCCCCATGCATCCAGGAATGCATTAAAGTAATGCATTAAAGTAATGTCATCTTTCTAACCTAACAAATTGGATAGGGTTTACTTTCCTGTTTTCAGTGGCACAATTGTAGAACATTTTGTTCTGAGAAGCAAAGCATTTCTTAAACAAAATATGTAAAGTCAGGTTAACTTGTACTGTGGTATTAAGTCCTATTAAGAGTTAAGACAGTTTTAAAAAATAGTGTAGATGATAGTTAAATTTCTGGGATTATCTTGTCATTGTTAGGAATGTAAGTTTTTAACATACTCCAGAATTACAATGTCCTTTTTAGTGGGCAAGTAGCACTGCAGTTACCATCAAGAACAGGAATGATGGATGTCAGATAAAATAGGAACTCCTAAGCAGGGAATTATTAACCCACTGAAACATCTGTAGTGCAAGAATTCATATAAAATATTTTGGAAAAATGTATCACAGCTTATTATTTATATTTATTGCATTGCATAAAAAATATTTTGGATGTTATGATTGTTCTTTCATGGTATCTTACTTGTTTGATTGAGACTTCCATTTGTTTTCCTTGTTCTCAGGTGTCCTGCAAACTCCTTTGCCCCATAACCAGCTCTTACAGTTCATTATATACAACCTGGAAGATCATGGAGCTCATGAAAGAGAAGTCTGCAGTTAGTAAGTGGTTATCTTCAGTGAAGTCACTGCTACCTGTTAGCACTCAAGTACCTGCCCATGTTTTTCTTTTGTTGGCTTATCTACTGATCCAAGAAAATGGAGACAGTCTTCGTGATGTACTTCAGGCTACAACAGAAATAGCCAAGGCTGATTGTTCTCAGGTATTTATTTAAAAATAAATAAAGTTTTCTTTTTAGTGGTTTGGGATTCTTTTCAGCGCTTGGGTTGGATTTTGCAGCCTGAGGGGGCAAGTCTGCCACAGCTTCATGATCCTAGTTCTGACAAGTGGCAAAGCTGCATTCCCAGTAGGTACAGTAGGGATCCCTCCAGCAGCAGTGCGTCAGTGTGTTGAAAACATGCCCTCTGGATCCCAGTCTCAGCAGCTGTTGACATCTGGAAACTGCAGTTGCTGATGCAGACTGCCCCTCATCCTGCTCAGACATGCGCCCACATATACTCTGAGCTTGCTCTCTTTTGTGTGTCACCTAGAGCAAAAGTATGTATTATGTCTCTGTTTTGGAGTATTTTGTGGTTGTTTAGACTTAGGAAAGGAGACTGGTTTATTTGTTGATATTATCCAGGAAGCATGAAAATACAACAGGAGGAAGCTGAAAAGGGGATACCAAATAATTTCTAACTTCTGGTGACCTTATGAATTATTCTTTATGTTCTTTCGTGGTTACAGGAAAACTGCCAAGTCCCTTGTGACATCTTCATTCTTGCTTCTTAGAAATATGTGCATAGTCTTTATATATTTCAGTACTGAATTCAAACTAGAATTATACAGGATGCTTAAACTTACCTACGTAATCTGGAAAGATAAAGAAGGTTATCTGGAAACAGCAATGAAGAAGGCATTGAACAGAAACAACCATAACTAGTTTGTAAAATAGGCAGGAGAGAAGTGTTGATTCAGCTTTAGTTTATGCCATAAAGACAGGCTTTATTTTCTTTGGGGTTTTTTAAATTGCTTTCTTGTCAAAGAGTTTGCATGTTCTACAGCACAAGAGTTTAAAAAAAATAATTATTTAAGTAAATGTTGGAAAACTGGTTGCATAAAAATATTGTCTCCAGGAAATCTTATCTTGAGGAAAACAAAATCCTTTAAGAAGCAGACAGGCTAGGAGTAGAATAATTTTACTGAAAAATAACACTTTTTACCTCCTACAAGCCATTTAGACCTCTTGTTGAGAGGAAGGGTGCAGAGCTAATCAATGAAAAGGGAAAGAATGTAAAATTTAGTGGTGATGAAAACTGTGATCTGACTGTGACCATGTCATCCTAAGCCAGGAGTAAGAAATGAGTCTTCTGGATATATTTACTTCTGTAACTGAGACAGATTTTTGGGGGAAGTCACAAAACTGAAGGAAATTTATAGATGTTTTGTTGACATACTTTTTTTTTTAAGTAGTTATTAAAACTTCAGTTTCTCACTTAAGTAGAAAGCACCTAACTATTCAAAGGTCAGGAGTAAGCAAAATGAATTGCACTTCTGTATAAAAGCAAAGCTGAGCTGATGCAGAACCACCTGGATATCTCTTCTTTAACTTTGTTTTTTCTTGAAAATGTTTTTGTTAGTCAGCTTTCAAAACTATTATGATTTATACACCTCATCTATAAGTAGTTTGACATGTCCACTAGTTTGTAACCAGGGATCCAGGTCCCAGTCCTTGTAAATTCTCTAGGAAAGGGATAGGTAAAACATACATCTGTTCTAGGAACCTTGCTTGGACTTGTGATCCAATCTGCTGCAAGTAAGGCAGGTTTCTCCTTGTGCCTAGCTAGTTGTGTAAAAATGACCAAGATTTCTCCAGGTGAACTGAGAGTGAGTTTCTGTTTTTGTGGACTGTCTCTAACCTGTTTTATTGCATTGGGTCTTTGAGTTGGATGAGTTATCAGTGGCATATTACAGGAGAGGGAAAGGAATAATGCTGTGTTTATTAACTATTTGATATAGTTGTTGAAAATGCAGTTTAACAGTCATACAAGAAAAGCAATAACTTGCTGAAAAAATACCACTGAAGTAATATGTTACCTGAGCAGAATGCTGTGAAGCCTGACTGTAGGGAGTGGCTGCTGTGAATTTCATTGCGTTAATCTAAAATAGCTCCACTGACTTTAAATGAACAGGTTTAGAGACAAATTAAAGAGAAAGTTGGCAGAATTACAGAAGCTTTAGACAGATAAATGAAGAGTGATTTAACCTGAAGCTGGTCGTGTTTAGCATTATGTGAATGGGTTTTTCTGCTTTGTTTATTCTTTCTTTAAGCCAAAAGTTTTGTTCACCAATACAGTAAGAAAGATTAACGGACATATCTTGTTGAGCTAACAATGGTAGTCAGAATACCTTCGAATGAATGAATACCTAAGAACCCTTCCAGGCTCATGAAAAGTCCTCCCTGGCACTAGGAAGTATGGCTTGTGTCCAGAGGCAATGAGAAGATGACGTTTAGACTTCTTCATGTTTTTTGCTTCCCTACCAATCAGCAGAAGTCCATGTGAGTTAGAAATCATTGTAAAAATGCAGAACTCAACCTGATTTGTTGATACTTTCTTGTGGGCTCACATTTTGTCAGCTAATAAGGTGTGTAGATGGAGAGCTTTTAGTTTTTAAAATTACTGTGGGCTTTAAAATACTTTTCTGCAAAATACGTAATCAGGTATCTCTGTAGTAGTATCACATAAAGCGACCAGTATAATTGGTAATGTAGCAGATGTTCTTCTGAGTAGTGTTTGAAAATTTGGAAAAATAGTGCTTAGCTGGGATGATATTTCTCTTCATAGTCCTCAGTTAAGTGCAACCAAGGACACCATATTCTCCAGTTAGAAATATTTAATGCATTTCTATATTTTAAATGACATATTTTACTCCAAAAGATTTTACTGCTTTGAAACTTGAACTTACTGTCTGTCTCATTTGAACTTGGCATCCCCTGGCATCTGTCTTGTCTCTGACAAGTTATTTTAGTTCTGAGTCTGCTTAATGGTTCCACAGAGATTATTGAAGTGTAGCACTGCCCTGAAAGATTATCACGTTGTTTCTTGTAGGTTCAGTGCTCTCTCTAAGACAGAAAAATTACCTTAGACTTGTCTCATCTTTCTCTTGCAATAACAGTACAGTGAGAGAAAGCATTGAAGCTTCTGGATGGAGGGTGTAACTGATTAATAAATTCAGTCAGCAGTGTGATGGCAACTAACGCTAACATACTGATGGCAGAGTTATACTTCACAAATTGCTATATTTGGTTCAGTGTTTTATTCAGTTCCACAGAAATAAATGGTGTTTTATAAAAGATAGTGGAAATAAATGGTTGGAATGTAAGTTTAAGGAAGTGAAAAACTCATCACAACAAACTTGGTAGACATTTTGAGTCTTTGGTTGCCTAGGGGACTTTCTGAAGGTTGCAGTGGAGAGCGGTGTGCAGCATAGAAACAGTTAGAGAGCTGTTCTGAAGAAGAAAGAAGTCAGAGGACAGGTATGGAAAGAAGAAAACAAAAGGTGGCTGTTAAGCCAAATCTTACTTTTATACAATTACATCTATATTGCCTTGAATCTGTCCCTGTAGTGTTAGCGGCACTTAAACACTCCATTTAAAGCCAGATATTTGTAACAGATGTCTTCTGAATTCTTTGAATCTTTGAATCACATCCAAATCAAAGTAAACTTGAGCTAGAAGTTTACTAGTTACTACTTCAGCACTTAATGTTGCAGAAGTTAAATGTCTACAGGGCAGAATTAAGAAGCGTCTACTTTGGAGCCACTGTGAATTACCTGTACTCCAGCAGAGAATATAGAAATGCTGACAGGTTGTGGTGAAGGTCATAGCATAACAAGAATTGTGTGGTGGGGTTTTTTGTTGTTAGTTATTTGGCTTTTTTACAGTGATCTAGACAGTCACGAATTCTGCTGCTTGTGAAATTCCATTACTTTGTTGCTCACAAAGGGACTCAATGGTTGTAGCTGTGGATATTGAATTGAAAAGCCACAGGTTATTCCTGTGCAAAATCTAGTTGAAGAATTGTGTTTCAAAATAAAACAGAGTCAGAAAGAGAGATTGCTTTCATGTTTATTACAAATTGACAGAGTTCACTAACAGTAGCTAGTATTTAGTTTTCACACTAAATGTTGTTTTCACAAGGTGTCTGTTGTCTAAACTGATGGACCACTTAAAACATCACTAAGTTTAAGAATTATTACCATAATTGATGTTGCAGATATTGTTCTGGTTATACTTTTTGTTTTGTTTTGTTTTTTTCCTTTGGTTTTAGCTGAAACATTTTGGAGTAGTGGTTCTGAACTTTCACTATGGGAGCCCAGAAGAATTTTCTGAAGGCTGAGGAATGAGGAGTAGTACATGGGCTTCTGAAGTCAAATCACTGCACAGGCTGCAGAGACACGTGAAGGATTTAATAAAGTCTGTCTAATTGGATGAGTTGTCTTGTGCAGAAACTGGTATTACACGCTGTGAAACCCTTGCTGTGCTGCAAGGAGAAGAAATTAAATTATCTGACTGAGGTCACTGGTGGCTATAGCACAAGATCTGTTACTGTTATTTGAGGATTATGAGTCTATAGAGGACATGCATTCTTTATGGACCTTCAGCTGCTGGAATGAACTATTTTAGTGGTAAATTACACTTTCTGGGAAGTTCGTCTGAAGATGCATTATCTTCTGTTCTTTGGGGTTTGGGAGTGCATTAATACCCTAAAATGTAAAATTCATTTTTATTCTTGTAGAAAACATGTTCAAGGATATTGAACAGAACTTGTCTCATTCAGATGGTGTCTGATGCTTTTTTTGTTTTATTTGTTATGTGAACTTTAGCAAGTACCTGTAGGCAAGGAATCATGTCATAGTCTGAGCTTGTGGACAGACTCTTCATGATTGTAACTTATAGATTAGGATCCTGCTAAAGTACATGAAACCTGAAAACCTAGCTTGTGTTATCTAAAAAGTGCTTCTCATTTTTGAGAGAAATTTATTTTATAGTTTTATAAAGAGAACTTTAGCTACTTCTATGCGCTTATCTGAAAGACTCGTGCCTTCATCTGAATTGTCCAGTAGTTTTGTCTATTTCATAGAGACAAAAAATGCCAGAGTACTGTATGCTTTCAGAAGTCTTCTCATTTTGCTGTCTTGTCTGCTGGACAACTAGATTGATGTTTGATCTGCCAAAATTCAGCCCAGAAATGAAACCTACTGTTCTCTCTTAGCTTCTGCTTTTGAAGAGCAGTTGTCCCATAGCTCAGAAAAAAGAAATCATGCCACCAAATGGTAGAGAATGCTTCTCAGGTATATTTATTAAATAGTACCATTTTGTCTCACATATTTAGTTTTATTTTAAAAGGGATAATTGTTGAAAAAACTCAGCATCATTTTTGTGATGCAAATTAGTTTTAAAGTCAAAAAACTTGATGTCAGAACCCTTCTTCAGATTCTTAATGTCAGTCTTGACCTAACTTCTGCATCATCTCCTACCATGGGAAATGCAGAAGGCAGAATGTTGACAGGCAACAGGCCTCTCATTCTGAAGCTGGTTCCTGCCTACTGGGAATTACTGAATTGTCATATCAGCTTTGTGGAGCTGCTACACCGTTGATGAAGACATAGCATAAATTTAATATTGAAATTAATCCCAGCATTGTTTGTCTATTATATGAGGGAGACGGAGAGAGGAGCAGCTTTGTTGTACCAGAACATTTTGGAGTCTTTCCTAATCTTACAATTGAAATATACAGTTCAAAACAAACAATCCATAAAGGATAACACTTTTAAAGAAGTTTCTTACTGTCTTTACAGTAGTACATGCATAAACATTTCCTGAGAATTTTGTAAATCAAACTTAGTTTCTGTTTACTACATATTACTGTAAAAGTCATTGTAAAACTTTGATTTAATATGTGTTAACTGTAGAATAAACTTTGTAACAAGATAATTAATGTAGACCCAGGACTTGAAATGAGCTTCCCATCACAGCTGATGAAGGCTGGGCTTAAGCAGACTGACTTAAGAGGGTTTGAATGTTGCTATAACTAAGGATTATGATTATAATTTATTTTTAATACCATTTGGTCTCACTGCTAATGTGTAGTCCAGTGTAGCTACAAGTGAGAAAAATTAAGGAAGTCGTCTATTGACTAGAGAACTAGCTTAAGATGAAACTGAGTTGCCCAGGAATCTGCCTCTGGCAAGAGGAAGGGGTACTATGGGAAGAGACTGGAAGTAAGCAACTTAGGTAAGGATGTTGATCACTACGATGACATATCTGTCATCTCTGTTGCCATCTTATATAGCCTATTTGCCCAGCACGGCATTTATCAGGGATGGATGTGATGTAAAGAATTGACAAAATCCTCTTATCCTCTGAGCTGAGACCCTTCCAGTTATTCTGCTGCATATGAAACTTTCTGGATAATTTTATTAGAAGACATTTCTTCCCTATTCATGTGTTAATATTTTTATGGAAAACTTACGGATCAGTGGATCAGTGGAGGAGCATGTGTGACCTCCTTGAGAATTTTGAAATTTAACATGGTGATTCAGGTTGCTGTGTTAATGATTACGTCTGCCCCAAAGATACCCAATGCCACTGCTTACTCATCACCCTGCAGTTTACCTTGTATCATTCGAAGATGTAGGTAACAGTAAATCAGGTGCTAGATTTTTTTCTTGACACTCAGGGTACAAGAGGTGCCCAGAAATAAAACTGCTTTCCTCTATCAGGTCACATATTCAAGGGGACTTTTTGTCTACCAGTACTATTTGGTTTCTACACAAACTCCCTGTTACCTAAGGCTTGATTTAACCAAAACGAGGTCTTGCTTGAAGGATGTTGAGCCTTAGGCACTAAAGTCTTTTTTTGGGTTCTCTTTAATCAGGAAGTTAATTTTCATTTTCTTCCTATATAGTGATATACATTATTTTCTCTCAGGCAGTGCTGTTGTCTCTAGCATGGGTAAAGTGGGAAAAAACAACTGCTCAGACTAGCTTAAACAAATCATTACAGTTAGGGAGTGGGAAGAAAAAGTTGGACAGCAAATTAAATCTCATGTTTGGAGTGCAGGTTTCACTTTTCTGTGTTTCAGTGTTAATGCAGACATTAATATTTAATTTATAGCTGAATTTTAATTGGGACCAGAATTTACATCAATTCTGCCATGTGCTAGAGAAGCGGTGTAACTTACTTTCCCCCCATGCCCTTTATTGTTTTAAAGAATATCATGACAGCAGGGAACATCAGTGTTTTCAAACACTTTTTTGTTGACAAATTATTGCCAGCAAGGTACTGGGAAGAAACTTAGCTCTAGCCTAGACAAAATCAGGACACAACCGAAGCTGTAAAACTGCCCAACTTTTCTTAAATCCAAAAGTTTGAAAGAAAGGGAAGGGAAGTTCCCAATGGGAAGATGCTTTCAGTTTGGGTGTGAAAATCTGTTCAAATTAATATCACCCTAAATTCTCAGCCTCATTTATTGATTGTGCCTCTGTCTAGGCAGGTCATAGGGTGATGACTGATTCTATAGAAATTAGACAAAACCTTGAGAAATAGAGAAAGAGGAAGACTAGTCAATTCCACCAAAAAAAATGGAATATTTTTGGTTTATAAAAGGATTTGTTCTATTTAAGAATGTCAAATACTATTTGGAAAATTGAAAATAGTAGTGCATGATAGTTAATTCATTAGGTGGTAAATGCAGATTCCAAAAATTGGTTTAAGTTTGTGGAAGCATCAGTTTACAGTGCTGAACTGTAAAAATAGTGATGACTCTCAGAATTAACCATTTTTTTCTTGGTCTCTGATTTGGAACTAGAACAGAGCCAAGTATGCAAAATCCCAGAGCACTTGAATAATTAATTATTATTCTTCCTGTGGACTGAGGCAAATGTTTTTACAGTGTTACCATTTGCTCATGTAAAAATGCATGTTGAAACAAATGTTATAGCAGAATTTAGAATTTTCCATTTTTTTAAACCAATGTCTGTATAAATCACTCATATATATATATATATATATATATATATATATATAAATATCATACATAGATAGCATATATGTTTGTGTGTCTATGTGTGTTTGTATTTAAGTAGTCATAAAAAATTACATAATGATTTAATTTAAGATTAGATTTAATCACACAGTGATAAGAAGGTGCACAAGAAAAAACTGTAGCACCCGCTGGTGTGAAAATCTGATCAAAAAGGGAATGGAGATACATGTCTCCTTTACTTTATTGTAACTTCAGCAGCAGCTCTCTGGAAGTTTTGTACCGTATGCTACAGAATGCAGTAAATTATATTGTATTATGTGACAGATTAGTCATATATATAGGCAGAAAAAAATAAATACAAGGTATGATTTTCTGATATGTTGGGACAAGTTCATTGTCCTTTCTAAGGTATCATTTTGGCAAATTTGGCAAATTTATTTCCTGCATTTGTTCTATTTTAGGTCCCAAATCTGATCCCAGTTCTGATATTTAAATTGGGAAGACCTCTGGAGCCTGCACTTTACAGGGAGATAATGTATACATTGCCTACACTTGGTGTACATAAGGTCAGAATGAAAGATTTTTAGTAAAATGAAAACTGTATAAAAAGTGTGAAAACTATATAAAACTGTATGAAAACTGTATAAAAGCGGTATATTTTTAATAAAATGAAAACTGTATAAAAATATGAAAAGGTCATATATTTATGATAACTGTTTAGACTGAGCAATGTATATCTTGTTTAACTGATTTTTAAGCTTCTGCATTACTTTGTAGTATTTTGGATGAAATATAGTACTTGTTTTAAAGTGAAAATGTACATTATACTGTCTACACTGTATGATCATTATATATGTCATGAGAGGATGCTCTTGGACTTGTTATTTGTTAAAGTGTCTTGGAAAATGACTTTCAGGTTATTTCTGATACTGCTGTTGGATGGTTTTTCCTGGTGGTACTTGGTTTTAAAATAATGATTTGTAGATTACTCTTTGTCCTTGGACATATAAAATAACAAAAACACTTGGTTAAAATTTTCTTTCAGGTTTGTGTAGCTCAGATTCTACGTGCTATACACATGCTGGGGAGCACACCTAAGCTCAGAGCAATTGCCTCACGGCTGATGACATCATTATGGGAAAGACAGGTTAGAAACTTCTTGTAGTGTCACTATAATAAGTCCAGTTGAAAAACTTAATTACCGCTAACCAAGGAAGGAAATAATTGTGGAGCATTGCTTCTACTAGTATGTCGTTGTCAGCACTGTGAAGTAAATGGTGTTAATGGTGCCTACACTGATCTTCTAGTGGAATATTTCAATAGTATATCTTGCATGAAACTTCCTTTTCATTTCATGACAACTCAAACTGTGATTAGAAGAAAATTGTTTGAAGGATGGCTTTCTGTGCAGTAAGAACAAGACTTCAGTGCTGCCGTTTAACCCCAGCCAGCAACCAAGTACCACACAGCCACTCGCTCATACCCCCACCCACAAATAAGACTGGGGAGAAAAATCAGAAGGGTAAAAGGAATAAAGCTGGTGGGTTGAGATAAACAGTTTAATAGGGAAAGCAAAAGCTGTGCACACGAGCAAAGGAAAACAAGGAATTAATTCACTGCTTTGCATGGGCAGACAGGTATTCAGCCATCTCCAGGAGAGAAACCATGTGTAAAGGTGGCTTGGGAGGACAGATATCATCAATCTTAATGTCTCCCCTTTCCTCTTTCTTCCTTCCACGTTATATCCTGAGCATGATGTCATACGGTCTGGAATACCTCTCTGGTCAGTCTGGGTCACCTCTCTGGGCTGTGTCTCCTTTGAACCTTGCAAGCATCCCCAACTTTCTCACCAGTATGGAATATGAAAAACAGAAGAGGCCTTGGCTGTGTAAGCCCTGCTCAGCAATAACAAAAACATCTCTGTATTATCAACCTTTGTGTTCAGCACAAATCCAAAACACACATGCACGCCAGCCATTGTGAAGAGCATTAACTCTGTCCCAGACAAACCAGCACAAGTTATGTCTAATAATTTGCTTCTGTTTTTTTTAAAGATGCAGTTGAGACCTGGTCTACAAAAGCCAGTTTGGTCTCAATGTAGCATTAGAGCCAAATTATGAAAAAAAGCACATTATGGTATGCAATAATAAAAATCAAAATGGTATGTAGAAGTCCTGTAAAAGTGCTGCCAATTGAAAATCTAGTCACATTTTTAAAGGTGTGATGATAATTTTTAAATTAAATCTTCTCTAGGATCGAATTTACCCAGAACTGCAGAAGTTCCTGGCAATGTCTGATATGCCCTCTGTGTCTGTTGACAAAGATGCTCAATGGGAAAAGCTGATTGCTAAAGCTGCTTGTATAAGAGATATATGTAGGCTGAGGTAAGTGCAAGTGTTACCCATCTTATGTCTTTGTAAAGGAAAAGAGTAGTTTTGAGGAAAACTGCATCCTTGTTTTTACTTATTCCGTTACATTAATTGTGAGTAATATTTTTCTGGTTGAGACACTGTCTCAGCCATTGCTAACCTGAACAGCTACTTAAGTTTGGGGTTTACTATTATGACTAATAGTTACGACTAATAGAACACACATATAAATGCTGTTAAAATTAAATGGTCTTCATACTGGAACAAAAGATGCATCCTATACTGGCTCAGGATAGAAACTTCAGGCATAACACTTCCAGACTGGAAAACGGCAGAGATGAAAAAATAGAAGAAAGAATTAATGGTCTCTCCTTTGATCTATTCAAAGAAAGATAGATTTTTTTTTTCTGAAAACCATATTTTGTCACATGTACGTTTTTGGTCTTTATTCAGATATAATACCACAGAACACTGTTGTGCAAGTCTAATTGGATAATGCATTGATCCTTTCCAGCTCTAGCAATCCATGAATATCAGTACTTGATTATAATTTACAGTTATTAAATAATTTACAGTTTACTAAATCCATTAGTATTTACTTCCTGGTTTTATGCACACCATACCATCTTTCCTATTTGTCATCTATCTTGGGTTCCAGTTTTCACTTTCCTTCTTGAAGCTGTTAACAGCTGGGAAGATTCATATATTTTTTAAGTATCAACTAAAAACAAGTTCCTAAAGAAAATACCTTTTCCTTTACCTCTTCAACCTTCTTCCATTTTGCCAGACAGTATTTTTCAAGAAATAATTTAAAAGTGAAAGCAAGAGAAATCTCAATGCATCTGTAATATTTTTGCCAGGTAAGTGATACAGCTGGAGTTCAGATGTTTGCACAATCTTTGTGCATTTAGAAATTGATTGGAAGAAAGTGTGAACAAATAGATAAGTTGCAATTTACCATGCATATAAATCACCTACCAGAATCTCTTACAGAGATAGTATGAGGAATTGTTGAACACCTTGCTCACCACAACCCAACGAAACTGAATGGATAGTTAATGGACTGGAGAGCTAAAGCAGCCCGTGCAGTCACTGAGGGAAAGACAAGTGGCACTGCAGCAGAAAAAGAAAAGTGGGGGGGGGGGAGGAAAGGGAATAGCTATCTGATGTAATAGGGACAGAAGACATTTGGTGGTAGAATCTCCACCAATATGCAGTAGAAGCTACTTGAAAGAGACTGGAACAAAGTGCCAAGTAGTGTCTTTAATAATGCATTTAGACTTTCATTCTCAGTCCCTTCTTGAATGATATAATCTTTTAGTGAACACAACATGCTTAGACAAAACCTTCTATAACTTAACCACTCCGTGATCTTTTATTTAGAACTTGATGCCTGGTGATTTAATTCCCTGTGTCACTCAACCTTCAGAGCTCTCTCTATTATCTTCCTTGTGTGTTTTGTTGGGTTTTTTTTGTGTGTGTGTGAACTCCCAGTTCTAGGCAGTTTTAATTGTCACTTAAATAAAACCAGCACTAAATAGATTTTTGTGTATAAATTATTACTTGTGTGTATCTGTGAATATTGCATTCTTTTTTTTTTTTTTTTTTTTTTCTTTAGACCATACCAGCATGGAGCAGACATGTTGGCTGCAATTTCCCAGGTATTAAATGAATGCACAAAACCTGATCAAGCTTCACCCGCTGCCATAGTATTACAGGGTCTACGGGCACTTTGTGAGGCTGAGGTAAGATTAAATTGGCTTGCCCTTGTGTTTCGAGTTTTGCTCGTGGTTCATGAACTTTTTTTCCCAATTGGCTTTTTTTTAAGAGTACATTGAGTTGCTGCAGAATTTCTTTTTCTTCTGACAAATTTAATTCTTCTCTTCCAACATAAGTTAATAGTTCCTGGGAAATTGTACTGTGACCTTCCATCACAGCAGATCAGCCCTTCAGTGCATGGACTGAAGTTTTAAATCAGCTTTGCAGTTTATTGCAAAGAGATCCTTCTGTGCTTTCCTTGGGATTTGGAAAGGAAGACTGGTACATAATTCTGATTGGCTGAAAAGCACTTAAATAATGTAATTTTTGTATCTTTTTAGTGACCTGCCCTGCTGTGTCTCATTCATAGAGTGTACCAGATAGGGAGTGAAATAACTAGCAGCTGGGAGGCTTCTCTTTTACCATAATGCATTCATTGCTTACTGATGAAGAGGACAAGCCTGGGGACAAGCTGCCAGAGAGATTGTGCTGTGTCCTTCCCTGGAGATTTTCACATTGCTTTTGGATACAGCCCTGAGCAACTGGATCTGATCTCTTTGTAACCTTGCTTTGAGCAGGAGGCTGGGCTGGAAATATCCTGAGGTCTCTTTGAACTCAAATAGTACTGCGATGCTACAGTATCTCTAAGTTAGAGACAAGGCTCTTTGTTTCCACATCTTAGACAGTGATATCCAGGTGTTGTGATGCAGGCACAGACATGCTGTGAATCTGCAGCTGACAAACTGTACCATACAGGCCATCAGAGTAATGAACTAATTGTATCCTGCAGGAATATTGGATTACCCATTCACTGCCTAATGGCAATTTTATGGTTATCCACTAATACACTTTCACTGCACTGTTTACTGCATATGTAAATGGCATGTGAGACCAGCAATTGCCACAATATTTGAAATCACTTAGCAGTTCAAGAACAATACAGTGAATCGTCCATAGATGTTTGTATTCAATATAATTGAAAATCTTCAGACACTGGCAGCTAAGAAACTATTTAGTGTAATTTTTTTGTTTGCCTTTTGTGTGAAATTTGGCTCTTCATAAGGTCACATGGATACTTTGAATGTTGGCCTTGGTATTAAATCAGTGTTCTTGCAGGCTGGATTGTATTTAGACTTTGTCTTGGAAATAAGTAGGACCTAGATATATGATAAATTTCGCTTCCTGCTGTAATAGACTCATTTGAGAGCAGATGTATACTGTACCACTTGTATCAGTTGAAGACTGGAAGGCTAAGACTACTCAGGATAGAAGGAAGGAAGGATGTAAGAAAGGATGGACAGACAGAGGTGGATTTTGTGGATTTTTCCTGTCCAAATTCAACTCGCCGTATTTCCCCAACTACCGGGTAACGTTCTGGGAGACCAAATCTATCAACTAGCTATTCTGAAACTTCAACAGGGAATTCTTTTGGGGTTTGGCAAGCTGGGTAACCATTTGGGTTAAGTAATTTAGTCTGTCTCTTACTTATTATTTAGACTGTAGTTTGCAGTGCAGAAAGGATATAATCATAGAGATTGGTTTTGTTTTGGTGTTTTCTGTCTCTGCCACTGACTTAAGGGAAAGGGATATAGTCTCCGAGCTTTTCCATGTGCAGCTGCTTAGATGTAGGATTTTAAAGAGCACCAAACTTTCAGTCAGCTTCTGAACCAGAATAATAAATTATGTTTTCATACATATAGTGTTGACTCAGTTGATGATGGAACCTTATACACCATGTGGCTTTGTCAGGGTTGGCTTCTGAGAGTCTCAGAAAGGCTCATTTGTTAAAGTAATGCAATGATAAAATGTGCTGTAACATTTCTTTTTTCGCTTGACTCTTGTGTAAAAATAGTTATCCGTTCTGCTGACTGCAGTAATTGTTTTATATAAATGTAATGGCTTCATTCAAAGTGCATCCTATATGGCTAGTGTTAAGAATATAAGCTTAGCTTTTGCAGAAGGGCTAGCTGCTTCTGCCCCCCTCTTTTATTTTTTGGTAGGTGTAACAAAAGGTCTGTAATGAATAAAGTGCAGTGACTTGCATGTCAGAAATGGAAAAAAAGCACGGTTCTTGCCAGATTGCATTTCCTGTTTCTCAGCATGTAACTTGTTTTTCCCCAGTGATTTCAACAGAAGCTAGTGTACTTCATATGAGGCTATCCTTGCATCTAATTAATTTAATGTATCAAGTACAGTATGCCAGCCAAGAAACATTCAATAATAAAATTTCTAAGCATAGTGCTTAAATCCCCTTTCCATTGAAATGTTGTTGCTCTCTATTTTTCTCCTTTCTCACCGTTTTAGAGCAGTAGGTCACTTGAAGCAAAAGTGATTTGTCTTTCCTCAGCATCTGTAAAATTTAGCTTTTAGCTTTTTCCCCTCTAGTAGTCAGTGTTTTGTGCAGTGACAAGCTTGCTATTTTAAAGTAAATTTTGAAAATACAAGAAAACATAAATGTAAACCAAAATGTATTATACAAAAAGTGCTGTATGATTATTAATATCTCCATATGACAATGATATGCTAATTTGAACAAACCAGGACGAAAAAAGCCCACACAACAAAAATGAAAACAGACTTAAGAACTTTTACCAAAGTATGACATTAGCATGTCTAGATCAGTAAACACACTGAACTCAGTGCAATACTGAGCAGCACTGAATAGCACCGATCCTTTTTTTTTTTTTAAGACAGTAATTAGCATACCAGTGTTGTAAAGTCCTCTTAATCTTGCTAGTTTTCTAGAGTATTTTGCATTTTCAGATGACAGCTTTGTTGAGCTGTTCAGTGTCTATGGGATCACAGGGATTTGCCTTGGGGATTCATGACTAGCATATTGAAAGACTGCCAGCTTACTCACCAGCCTTCACAGAAGTAAACGTGAACACCGTTTATTTCTATCTTTAGCACACCTTTTATAGGGTTCTACAGGGTCTGCGGGCTAAGCAAGTTACTATTGGCTAACACACACAGGTTTACATTCTTTCTCTTACACACAGGGATATTGTTTTACTTTACTCTCTCTTCTGCAGGAAGGTTTCAAGGACTTTAGCCTTTAATATCACGACTTATTTCAAAGACTGGTTTGTGCAGACAAGCCTTTACTAATATATAAAATATATCAACACTAGCAGATAAATTTCATCACAAGATATTTACCACAGTTGTCTGTTCCTCCAGGAAGACACCGTGTCAAGGTTGTTCCTACTTCAATTACCTTTCTTTATTTACTGTGGGTTTTTATGGTGTGTAAATCACCAGTTTCCCACTGTTCCCATGCCCCTGTTCCATTACATCATTTGGTAGGAGTTCTCTGTAGGACAGCTGTTAAGTTGCAAGTCTAGAAAATACCATCTGAGAAGGAATTGTACAGTCTTAAGCTAAATCTGAAACTTTTGTTAGAATGCTGGCTATTTTTAAGGCCTTTTAACACTTACCTGAAGTTGAAGAATATGTGTGTTACTGTAGGAAAGAATGAAATTAAACATGCTTGGCTAGCTAATGATTTGTTATTCTTCCTAAATTACAGGATCAAATCCCATGAATGCACAACTTCTTTTTTCTACATATTAATACATGCTGTGTTTTCCAGACAACGAACTCATTACAAATTTAACATTTCTAGATAGCTGAGGAGAAACTTCTAGTGCTAATAGATACGTCTGTCTTTCTGAACACTGGAAGACCTTTTTTCTTATTCTTGCAAACACTCTGTTTTGAAAGAATGGAAAGAGAGGTATCATTTTCCCTTGGAATGTTACCAGATGAGGTCTTTCTAGCCATCAGTGGTTGTTACCATAGAAACACACTCATGGGTTTGCTGTTCCTGAAATGGATTCAACTTGAAATACATCTTTGTTTTTTTAAACTGCACCCTGAAATGTGTTTCGCGCTCGCTGAAGTGACTGCCTAATTTGGCAATTACCTGCATTCAGAGATACAAAACATTCTGGTTTTGGGTGCAGAATAATACTAAACCCACCTTTCTCAATGCCTTTGTGGAATATCTTCATAAACATACCTTTATTCATTTTATTACATAGATCAATTTGTATTTCTCAATGTCTTTGTTTTCTGTTGCTTTGTTGTAATATTTTATGCCTGAAAGATATTTTCATGGCATTTGGTCAGACTTTTAAGTCCTGATTTGCAGTTTTTCACTTTAGACGGCTGAAAATTATACTTCACTTTGCCACTGATACTTTAAAAATTTTGTCTAGACTTTGGTTCTAAGCATACATGGTTTGGGGTTTGAGGTTTTTCTTTGTGTGTCTTGGTTCTGTGGTGTGGGTGGGGTAGGGTAAAGAGAGTTATACTTTCTTGGGGTTTTTGGTTTTGTTTGTTGGGGTTTTTTGTTATTTATTTGGTTTGTATTTTTTCCTGTTTTGTACTCTTTTTGTTGCAGTGGAGCCTGAAATCTGAAAGACAAGTAGTAACAACAGATAAGTTATAGACAGAATTATTTGGGTACGGTGGCAAAATTGTGAAATGTTCAGTTCTCCACAGGTAGCAAGATTCAGGTTTGATGAAATACGCCATGGAAATTACTTAAGTTTTCAGGAAAATACATGGCTCATTACCAAGAGAAAGCCTGGGCAATTGAAAAAATCTCACAAGGAAGAAGGAGGAAGTTTTAGTACCAGTATTGCTGTCTAGTCAACATTCCTGAGAAACTTGACTACTACTTTTTATGGCTTCTGTATATAATTTTTCAGCTAGAACTATACCACTGACTGAGTATCTTACAGACATTTTCAGTGCCTGGAAATGCAAAATGTTGTACTGAATGCTTGTTGAGCTGTCATGCAGATCTTTGAAGGTGAAAAGAAGCTGGGTGAGAGGTGTGTTGTTTCCAGAAAAGAAATTATGTATCCTGGAAGACCAATTATGTATCATATTGTGCTGTAGTTATGGTGTAAATGCATTCAGTATTAGGTATTAGTGTTTAGTATTTATTGTAGTTTGACAGTTTCCAACAGTTTTCTGGATTCCTGAACTTCTATGTTTTGAATTTATTCTGCAAATCTTTTTGGCTTTTATTGTTTTTAAAGAGTAAAGGCATTTTGTTTTGGAGGGCTCCCAGCAAAAATAGATTCTTCTGTGGCTTCCTCTGCTTTCATCCTATTGAATTCTCAGACAGCTTGCTTTTTAGCTAATTTCACCAAGTTAAGCAGAGCTCTAATGTGGTATGAAGATTCATGTACAGCTCTGTGTATTGCTAACGGTGTGTTAAATACTCCTGCTGGTAGTTGCTTTCCTTGTTGTAGTATTATGCAGTATTACTGTGTAATGTCAGTTGATCTACAAGTGAATTTTTAAGATTCTTGCCTTTTTACTTTTTATGAACCATATATTAATTTCTGTTCTCAAGAAGGAAGGGCAAGGACAAGCGAACTGGAAAGAAACATTGTTTAAGTGAATAGGGCATAAGGGATAGCTCTTGGTAAGGATGCCTCCCACTTTGCTTGCAGGTTGTTTGTATCCGTTCTACATGGAATGCTCTGTCACCAAAGCTGAGTTGTGATACAAGACCACTCATTTTAAAAGCACTGAATGAATTGTTTTCCCTGGTTCCCTCACTAACAGTGAATACAAATGAATTTGAGGTAGGTACTTACTGACTAAGATGACTCTTTCTTTTAGTGTATCTTTGTATAAAATTTTTACAAAAGCCTGCTTGATTTTGATAAAATTGCACCCACTGCCTAGTCCACATTAGTCAAATGCACATTTCATACAGTTTCTAAGTTTTCACTTGAATTAGTAAGTCCTGGGAGATAGATGGGAAATTCCAGTGCAAGGTTAATACATGGTTTCCCACTCACAGAGTGCAAGGACTGTGAGTTCAAATCTCCACCCCTTCCACTTGCCTAGCTCAGTGTATGTTGATGTGCCAGTAAGTTGTTTCAGGTAACTCCCTCTATTTCTGCAGCTTATTTGGTCAAAGAAAATATAAATGCATATTTCCTTTGCTTCTGTAGAAATTCAAAGCTCAAGTTATCAGCTTCCTTTGGAACAATACACAGAACGAGGTAAGTGATATAATTGAAAATATTAATTTCCGATGTCAGCAACAGGATATTAAGTTTTGTACTTTTCTGTCAAGACAGTGTTAGTAATCTCATTTTCTAATAGAGTTTTGTTCCTGTTGCTTAACACTGTTTCTGAAGCAATGTAATACACGTAAAAGGTGGTAACTGAAAGTTCTAACTTCTGTCATTTCCAAGGAGACAAAACAAACCCTTCACCATGTCCTTACCTTGAGTCCTGGGGCAGTTTTGGGCACCACAATATAAGAAAGGCTTTAAACTGTTAGCATCCAAAGCACAGCCACAAAGGTGGCAAAGGGCCTTGAGGGGAAGCCGTGTCAGGAGTGTCTGAGGTCACTTGGTCTGTTCAGCCTGGAGGAGACTGAGAACAAATCTGACTGTAGTCCACAGCTTCCTCACAAGGGGAAGAGGAGGGGCAGGCATTGATCTCTTCTCTCTGGTGACCAGTGACAGAACCTGAGGGAATGAAGTTGTGTCAGGGGAGGTTTAGGATTGATATTAGGAAAAAAGGGTCTTCCCCCAGAGGATGGTTGGGCAGTGGAAGAGCTTCCCAGGGAAGAGGTTACAGCACCAAGCCTGACACAGTTGTTTGGACAATGCTCCCAGGCACATGCTGTCACTCTTGGGGATGGTGCTGTGCAGCACCAGGAGTTGGACGTGATGATCTTTGTGGGTGCCTTCCAATTCAGCATATTCTGTGATTCTCAGAAACTAGTTTGACTTTCTCTGGAAAATTTCAGCCTTAATGTGGTGAAGCATGTTAATGCTGCTGTGACAGCTAACTCCATTCATTTGTGGAGTATTGTAGTACAGTGGGAATGTTGGACTGTCATCACCATGGGGCTGGTGGAAGAAATGTATTTTAGTTTAAGACTAAGACTTCTGTCAGCCTATTTCAGTGAATTTTTCAACCCCTTGGTTAATCCCAGATGACAGTTAAGTATCATGCTGCCACTTACTCACTCCCCTTCCTTGTGGTGGGATGGGAAGGAGAACTGGAAAAAGGTTAAACCCTATGGATTGACACAAGAACTGGCTAATAAGTGAAATAAAATAACTGTGTAATAATAATAATAATAATAACAAAAATAACAGTAACAATAACAGTAGTAAAGAAAGGGGATGTAACAAAAAGACAAAGAGGAATAAAACTCAATTACAAACAGGTATTGCACAATACAATTGCTCACCACCCACTAAGGGATGCCCAGTCCATTCCTGAGCAATAATGGGTACCCTCTGGCCAACTTCCCTGAGTTTATATACTAGGCATAAAATTCTATGGTACAGAATATCCCTTTGGTCAGTTCAGACCATCTTTATTGGCTGTGCTCCCTCTGAGCATCTTGTGCACCTGCATAGTGGCACAGGAAGCTCAAAAGTATTTGATTTAGAGTAAACACTTTTTAGTAACAGCTTAAATATCAATACGTTATCAACATTATTCTCATAGCTTGGGTATTTCTACCTGAAGTAGAATGCTTGTTATCAAGCCTAGATAATTGGTCTTGCTACTTTTCATTGAGTATATAAACAGTAAGCAATTGAGAGTGTGCCTCAGGAAAATGTTGAACTCTTTTTTCCAGCATTCAGTGGTTACTTGATAAGCTCTTTGTATGTGGAGTTTCCAGTAGGTAGCAATACTGTATGCTGTGTTTGTGACTTTCTTTTTCCTCCTGTTAATTTTTTAGGATGCCCTTGTTGCTATTTCAGCCTATAAATCACTCTCATCATTTGACTCTGAAGAACATACAATTCTTCATCTTCCTGAACAGGTAGCCATGTTATATGTTTGATAGTAAGCACATCTGATACTTCCATGTGACATGGGTTATATCTTTTGAAAGAAAACCAGTCCCTGTGCCTTCTCTGCCAGAAATTCAGGACAGCCTCCTGAAGGAACACAGGCTCCTGCTGGTGACATGAGATGATGTCATGCGTGATTGGCATAGTTAAGTCTTGTGAGCAGGGAAAGGCACAAATGAAAGCTGGGGCTAAGCAGTCACGAGTTAGTTTTTCTTATTTTGTTATTAAATTGGCAGCTATTTTTTGGGCAGCTGATTTGTGTTTTATGCTCTTCTGTTAGTGCTTGCATTTGAGTCTTAACACTAAGCAGCTCTTGTGATAGCTGTTTCTTTCATTGCAGTTACACTCATGGATAGGGCTCTTGTTCCTAAGACAGGCAAGTCAGTTTCAGAAGTAGGTGCAATTTTTGGAATGAAGCTGAAAAGTTTTCCTGTGTTTTTGTTGTGAACTTTCACAGCATAGCATTTTACTTTTTTGTCAGTAAAGGCAGTCTGAAGGGAGTTGAGGTTCTTACTAAAAGGCTTTTTAAGTATGCAGATGGCTGTTAAACTCTGAAACTTCTGATTAGGTGACTCAGTAACCTAACAAAATGAAAGAGGACAAGCTGATGAACAAAAGGTCATCTGGGTGACTTTTTTTCTTTCTTTGTATGAGAGATCAGACAGTACTCAGTAATCAACTGGTACTTTATGGAATAGTGAATGCTATGGCTTTATAGTAAAGGTTTTATTTACTGCTTTATTATATGATGGACTCCATTTGTTTGCTGTAACTGGCTGTTATGAAAAGGCTGAAATATGCAACTTTAAAATTAAAAAACGTACTTTATATAAATCACTGAGAAGAGTTCAGCATAAACCTTACAAAGAATGTTTTGCATAGAAGACCACAGGACAGAATAAGGGAATTATATAAACTCTGCTGCAAGACTAACTCTTTCACATTAGTACATAGTTCTGTATTGCTAGTGCGATTACTTAGAGTTGTATTACTGGTGCAGTACTTTACAGAAAGTAAGTGAATATGTTTTAATTGAAAGCAATGTAAATATGTTGCAGTTTTTCAAATTACAAAAACTATCAATGTAAAAGTAGTGTCTAGCAAAAATGGTTTATTTATATTAAAGTGCCAGTATAAAACATTGTTAACCTGAAGAATAATCAGAGTGAAAGTAAAGTTTTATGAATATTAGTTCAACTGTAAGCTGATTAATTTTATTATTACAGATATTTATTTACACGCCCTGTGATTTTTACCCACTAGTGTTTCAGTCAGGTAGAAGAAAAGCTTTTATTAATTAAGCTTCAAATTTATGAAATGGAGTGAAAATTATGAAATGGGGAATTTTTCATATTTAGTTGCTATTTTTCACACTTGGAATCATGAATGGTAATGAGGACTTGACATTTCTGTGCTGACCTTTAATTTTCTAAAATTTTTTCAGGCACGGCCAGAAGTTAACTCACTGGAAGAGATAGACATGAATGAAGATGAAGAGGATCAGGAAGCAAATCTATTTGTTCCGGGTTCTTCATATATCAAGCTGTTGTCTCTAACACCAGCTGCTGTTTTAGGAGGTATAATATATCCAGTGTTTGAGGTCACTTTGGAGATACAGAATCACAGTGACTGTACAGACCTGTGGCTCATCTAGAATAGAGTATCACATTAAAGTGCAGCTTTTCTCTTTTTTTTGTTAATAAATGATGGGAAAAAAATGTGAAGTAAAAAATAAAGCCCACAACCCAGTTCTAGGAAGATGGTGTGACAGGGGTCCTGATGATAGGGAAAAACTGTTAATAAAAAAATTATTCACCCATCCTAAAGGGAAAGCCAGTTCCTTATTATATACTTAAAGTATTCATTGTTTCATCACAGTGTGATTTCGGTAGGGAGGACTGAACAGGTAAGGGCAACTTTGTATTTTAGCCCAGGACAGATTGAAGTAAAATAAATTTGGTATTTATTATTTTGTAAACAGAGCATTAATAGTATAAAAACAATGCTTTACACAAAGGCTGCTTAATTGATTAAAATATCAGTGTTAGGCTTAATGCATAATTGTAGTGATGCATATTGATAGTGAAGCAGGCTTCAACAGATGGTCTCTGGTTGATAAACTTGTTCTGAAACCTGTGCAGTTGAATTACCTTCAGTATTTGAGATTTTTACCATTCACTTGATTACTTTCAGAATGCTCATTGTGTCAGAGTTACAGGATTTGAGATATTGTGCCATGACATAGACATTGTTATTTCAGTCTTTTCAGAATACATGGGATCTTCATGTGTGATTACAGGCTGTAAACATTACTGTGAGATAGTAGGTGGTGTTCTGTAGTATTTTCCCCCAGTAGGGGTTTCTAAAATAAGCTATTCATCAGACTCTGCATTCATTGGCATCTGGAATTTGTGCAGCCTAACCTAGAGAGTCCTAACTACTAAATCCTGGAAGCTTTGCAGGGGAGAATGGCATAACCTAGTTCAATGAAAGAGAATGATGTATCTTGACAGAAAGCTCAATCTGTGTATTAAAACCAGTATCAAAATAGTTGAATCCAAACACTCATTGAGCAGTTTCTCCCTCAGAGGTGTCTTCTAACATTGTTAGTTAACAGAGAGTCCAGAACATTTGAGCAAAACCTTTAGTGACTGGCTGGAGTAGTTGTTGAGAGTGAATTGCTTCACTGAAAGACTGTGAAACTAGATTAATGAGTCAATGTCCAAGACAGGCCAAAAGCCACAGAAAAGCTCCCTGTTCTGTGGGAGCTGAATCTATGTCATCTCATTTGCTGGAATTCTAGTGGTGCGTGTTATTGAGATTAATAACATGCAACTACTTTCATGAAGCATTGGAAATTGGAGCTTTAGGTAGTATTTTGTCTCAAAAATTCTCCTTTAAAACTGGTTTGTCACATCAGTTTTCATATTGTTTCTATGTGTTAGATTCCCAGGATACCAGAGGAGTATAACAGCCTTATGCTTTTATTTCAATTGGTTTTCATTCTGGGTGCCTGAGACTCTTCTCAAGCCTGGTAGTCAGAGAATTAAAAAGAATTCATAGAATGAACTATAAGCTTGATATCATTGCTGTTGTTGTTAGTAATAGTAGTAGTATCCTGACTGCAAAGGAGATGATGATAACGATGATAGTAACAGCAACAATAATAATAATAATAAAAATATTGTTCATGTGATGCTAGTTATCTATCTTTACCCTCAGATTTATTTCAGTCACTGAAATACTGTATTTCTAGTATTTACTGCACGTCTAGTATTTTTGCTAAATTCATCCAGATTTTGTAGTTGGGGTTATATCTGTCAGTCTAGAGCCTGCCTAAAAGTTGCTTCTAAATGGCTTATATTTATGCCTTCTCGCATAACTGGTGAATGCAGTAACATGACAGCAGTGGTAGGGGGTCTCTATCTGTGTGAATGGTTTCCAGCAGAGAAATAGCTCCCTCTTTCAGCAAATTTCTTCCCTATTGTTGTAGCCATCCTAAATGAAACACTTTCTATAAAAAGTCTAGAGAGGTAGATGGATAGTGTTTTCATGTCAACAAATACCTTAATACCTATTCCTCCAACAAAACTGAAGTGTTGAGGGTTGAAGACAAAGGCTTAGAGTTCCTGTCTTGCTTTCCAGCCTTAAATATACCTATGTCAGTTTTGAATAAAGTAGCTTTATACTGGAACTTCCTCGCTTTCTTTGTTTTTAGCAAGTTCCCATGTTTATCAGCAATGCTGTTTACAACTTCATAGACACTACAGCTCAGGGAAAAAAATCCCTAGATATAGATGTCCCTCCTTCCCATGCTACAACATCAGATTTAGACAGCTGCTCCACTATGAAGTGGAAAAAAAGTGCTGGTGTCATTCTGGGCTTTCAAAGGTTAGTTTTGTCTCTCAGTCACCAACCTCTCACATTCCCTTTCCTCTCACTTCATTGCATTGCACTTCATCAAGCATTTGAAGAGTTTGCAACATCACTTGTGAAACAGGAGATGACCAGCATGCCTCGTGCTGTGTATCATTCTGCCTTAAGAGGAGCAGCCACACGCTCAGACCAGGGGAAGACGGTGGCAGGTGTTCCAAATTTCTTGCTGAAAATGTATGAGAGGAACAAGCAACCAGGCATGACACCAGGCCTTGCAGGTAAGCTGTCACTTTCTTGAAGTAGACAAGTATGCATGTTTTGACCCAAAGATTACTATGAATCTGAAGGTGAATTAACTTAAGAAATTATGTTTTATGCCCCTTAAATATGCTTGCATATTCTTTTGAATTGTTGTCTTTATTAAGTTAACCTTACTTCGCTTTGGGTTCTCCCTTGGCTCTGAGTGAGTGTTGTCTTTGACTTTTCTGTTCCCTTTCCCTCCGTGTTTCAGCTGGCATGTTGCTGTGTTTCGACCTCCCTGTCCACATGGGCAAGGATGGCAAGCCTATTAATCGATTTCTGGCCAGCAGGGGCCGCAACTTCCAGCAAATGTTGGTCGCTCTCATTCATGAGGTAAGTTGTTGCTAGCTTTTCTTCGCTTCACTTCTCAACTACTACACCTCCTTAACTGCTTTACAGTCCCTTTTGTTTACACTCATTGGGTGTTGGTATCAGCTAGTGGTGGCATGTGTGAATGTATCATAATTAACTGAAAGTGTTGTGCAGGACAGCTAGAATTGCAGAATTACCAAGTCCGATCGTCAGCCTGTCACCCACCCTCACTAACTTTAACTTAACTTGTAAATACTTTTTTTTTTAAGTGTTCACTACTGAAATGCCTCTTCTGAAAATCAAAAGAGCAGGCAGGTTATCGTTGCCTTTTTCTGCCTTGCAGACTGCTGTACATATATGCCTGATATACCTGCCGTGTGTAACCAGTTGTAGGTGAATAGCAAGCTTGAACAATGATGGGACTCTGTGGGGAAACAATATCTACACCTTGCTAAGACCTGGCATTTTTTTTCTGTCTGTTAAATATTTCAGCTCCCTGACCTATTAGAGTTTTGCCACCAAAACCATGCAGTTACCTTTGGTGTGGTTTTAGAAAAATGGCAATGAGTAAGCCCTCACTTAATCATTATGGAAAAGAAAGTGCTTGTAATGAAGTCTGTCAGAGCATTTCAAATTATGGTGCTTTTGAATATCGAAGTCCATCTTTGAAAATTTTGGGCAACAGTAAAAAAATACAAACATTTCTCCTGGATCCAGGGAAATAAATGTTCCTTTGCCAACTTTATGCCAGTGGGAGCAGCAGCTTTTAACACAAATGAAACTGTGTTCAACTTCTAAAAGTTTGTAATATAATTCTATTAATAGACATTTTGTATTTCTTAGGAACTACTTACATGCATCTGAGGGGGTGATCTGGGTCCTGATTTTTTTGTGACGGTCACCCAGATGTGAGGCATATCTACTATGAAGTTCTTCTATGACCCTACTAAAATCTCTGATATCAAACACTCAGTCATGAAATAAATATGGCACAAATTTTGAGTGGGAAGGTTGCATGTGCAGAGTTTGGAGAGTTTTTTGTGTACAAACTGAAAGTCTGACACTAGAACACAGGTGTGTGCCGTGGATAATGTATGGGGACTACATTCTGATCCTGTGGTGCACCCACATGGCTTTCTCTGGGCTTTGCTCTCAGGTCCTGTTTCAGCATGTTCACACTGTGTTTGTACTGGTTAACTCCCTCAATCTTTCTGGAGCAAGCAGACCAGTTCCTTTTCTAACAAACCTGTCTGCAGCATAGTTTGCCTGAAGTTTCCAGTCAAATGATGTATATGTGTGCCATGGTGAAGTACAGTCTTCTGCTTCTATACAATCTCTCAAATGCTTCCATCTGCTAGCATACACATACAACTTCTGCTTTCCATATAACATTCTAGTAGTTTTCGTCCTTCAGGACTGAAAAGGCACAAAAAATAATAATCATGTCTTATGGCCACAGACACACCACATGGATCCCAGTGGAAGTTAGGCCAGGTATACAAGGACAAAAGCCAGTCTGCACCAGTTGGACTGGAGTGTAGAAATCCATCCCTGACTCTGTTTCATAAAGTCAGTGTCAATGGGATTATGAAGTACTTTGGATGACAAGTTCTTCTTGTACACTAGAAAAAAAGGTGGGAAAAAACCCACCTTTGAGCACTGATTTCAAGATATCTAACCATGTATGCAAATTTAATAGATGTTTTCCATTGTGACATTTTTCTGCTAAAGAATGAAAGGAAAAACTGGAGATAATACCCCTCATTATCGCAGGAGTGTGAATTAATGAATGTTTTCTAACTATTTGGAAGCTCCAGCAGAGAGCACCAGGGAAAGTTCACAGGGATATTTCATATGTCAGAGGAGCAGATTCAGATTAATGAGTTAGGAGTGAAGCATGAGCTTCCATAGTATCTAGAAATAAAAGCTCTGCACTCTGTGTGATTGCTTCATTCAGAGAGACTTGAGTTTTGTGACAGAGGTTCTGAAGAAAAACATGTTTAACTATGCTATCACAGAAGGCATGAATGAAAGTTTTATATCAGTCAAATTATAATGGGATGAAGATCAGTTCTGAACTTGGTTTTAAACACTTGCCTGTTGCCCTAAAGCATCAAATAAAATCTTCATAAAAAAATAGTTGTGTGTACTAGCAGTGATCATAAAATCCAACAGCATATCCAAAACTGACTTTTCTTATGTGAACAAGCTACCTTCATAGAAACACAACCTTAAAATGGTTTGCTGGACAATACATAGCAGTTTTATTGTGGTGAATGTGGTGAACTGGATTAAGTTAGTGTATACACAGAATAACTGGAGACAGAAATAATTTACTAAGTCTCTCACTACTTTACCAAGTTGATTGATTCAAGGTGTAGTAAAACTAAAAATGAATCCGAATATGTTTGTGTTTTAAATCTAAACACAGAATATCTTCAGACAATGCTAACTGCATGCTTTCAGCAGAAAACTAGAGTAACTATAAAATTTTGATTAAAAATCAGTGTTTCTGTTTTCAGTTTACACTGCTTTAAGAGTTTTTACCCTTTGTACATAGAGACAGGGTGGTCAGAAAAGAGTTGTTTGGACCTTTGGCTAGATGAGAAGCAAGTTTAGTCATCAAACTGAATTTCATGCTTTAATGTTTGTTTGGCCTTCAGTGTTCTTCTGGGGAGCAGAGGTTAATAGTAAAGACAGGGAGCCTAAGCTATAAAACTGCCAAATTGGTCAAAGAAAGTTTTGTATTAGTAGGACCTAAGCCCATCTTATTCTTGCAGTCCTATAGGAATTAATGTGTTTTTGCAAAGTCATCACTTCACAGTTCAACACATCACACTAAGCATTTGTTTTAGGGGTTTAAATTACCCAAATAACACTTCTTTTGCTACTGCTTTGACTCATTATTTTGGGAGAGGGAAGAAGTTGTAGTGGTTAATCCTTATAGTAACATTTTAAGGAGTGTTCTGTTAATAAGAGGTCTTAAAGTTGCATTTGAAGCATTGAGATCTGTGTAAAGCTCTGAAAAATTAAGTCTAAGGTCAATGTAAACATCAAAAAAATACAATTAATTGGAGATAGCAGGCATCTATTTATTTTTACCTCAAAAAATCTCCAATGGTCGGCATTTTCTTAGTTAGGACAAAGGAGTCACCACCATACTGGGATAATAACATCTTTGTGTATTCAGTGGTTTGATCTATGCTCACAGCTATAAAGTATGCATGTACAGGTTATGAGTCTGTGTATATATAGTTGCCATTATTGCACTTAGATTTTAGCATCTGGGGCAAGGTGAGGGGCTTGAAAATACCTGTTTCATTTTTATGAGATTCCTTATGTGTCAAACTGTGATGCCTAGTATCCTTTTACCCAAAAAAAATGAGATATATGACATTTGTATGCAGAGGAAATATTTTCTTTCTCCTCCCACTCCCCCTGAGAGTGCCAGCAGGAGTAGGGGGGCAGTAGCTGTGTGTTGCTTGATCCAGGGGTTTTTCCAGATGCCTTCAGTCCCTTCTGGGTCACCAGAACTGACACCTTGAGAAGGCTGACCTAGAACAGAGGTTAGACAGAGTTAAGAATAAAGTAGATATTTATTGAAAAGCCTTAAAGGACACACCTTGGGCAGTACAAGAGGCTGGCCAGGGCTACACCCAAGGTGGACCTAAAAGTGGTCACAAAATGTACAACTGGTCACAAGATCTCACATTTTTATAAGTTTTGGTCCATCTGTGTATTTGGGTTAAGTGTCCAATCACTGCTTCAGATTATGAAGTCCCTTCCTTGTTTTCTTTCTTCAGTCCACTGTTGTTTATGCTTTTGGGCCTGAAAGTTGTAACAATCGTCCTTGATATCGAGCTGGAAAAGGAATTGTTTTGTCTACCTACTCTGTGTAGAGAGCTCACTAACACTTAATATGAAACTCAGAACTACACACCTAGGCAGCACAGAATCTGGAACATATGAAAACTAAAACTTAAGGCATCATTTGTATGTTGAAAAGTCTTTAAAACATACAAATAACAAATACCTGGGTTTAGCTGCCATTCAAATTGAACAGTAACAGCAGCAAAAAGATAATTTACTATTCAACCTTAATGGGCCATACCTGTTATATCACCTAGGTGCTATTCTAGCTGAGGAATTGGATGCATCTGTGATATCTGTCAGCAGGATCAGATTAAGATGCAGAAGGTTTATATTACTTGAATGGGTATTTCACAGGAAGAAGAAAATAGGTTCAGTAAACTGTGGTACGATTCAAATGCTGGCTGTATTGCTCTTTAGTGGTCACTGGTGACTTGAAAGAGGAAGATCATCACCCCTAGAAATGGGGATGTGCTGTTTGATTATTATACAGAGCTTGTCAGCCTCTCTCTGAGGGGACATGTAAGTTGCTGTAGTCAGAGTGGTCAGAAGTATAGACCATGGGTTTTCTTTTTTCCTGTGGCTGTCTGGAGCACACTCTACAAGAAGTCTCTGAATATTGCCTATGACTGTTTCAGGTTTTGCAAATAATGTTCATAGAAATTTCATAGGAAATTCAGAATCATGTAATCTGTTGTGAAAATGACTGAGGATGAATAGTCACATATGTTCACATGATGTACAATATATTCTGATGGTTCTGTTCATGGGTATTTTGCATCAGAGTTACTAGGCTTTCAGCTAGCTATCCATCTTTTCGTTCTTTAGTGGAGGTGCAGAGGACAGTTCATCCTGCATGCAAAAAGCACAGAGGCAGACCACTATTGGCAGACCAGTGTGGTAGATGATAGCTTTGGCACTCTGAACTGGTGCAATTTGTAGGTTTTTTTTTTAAATGGAAAATGGTCTTGCCTTTGCATTTTTCTCAATATCCAAGTGCTTTCAATGTGTTGGAAATAGCACAAGTTACTTTTCCCTATTTATGAGCCATATTTACAGGCACAATTGCCAAGTTGAGTTGCAGAGGTGAGTTATGCACTATTAAATACTTGGTACAAGTAATAATCATGTTAGGCACTCTGTATAGTCATGGAAGAACCATTCCCTGCATATATTTTAAGTGTGTTCGATTAGATGCGCTGTGATGACATGCATCTTTGGAAAGTAAAGTGAAAAACTCCTTCTGTGCTTTCTTTCCTGGTTTGGTTTTGATGTAATCAGGATACTCAAACGTTTATTCAAACATTGTATGGGAAACGTTTATTCAAACCTTGTACCTTAAGATGATTATTGGATTTTCTGGAGCAGAATTCATTGTAGTGTATTCTTCTGTGCCTAGAGGGATGTTGCACCAAATATTAACTAGTTTGTGCTGGTTTCTGCTACTGAATTTACTGAGTGTATTTCGTTCAGTGATAAAACAGTATTCAGAAATTAGGTTTCTGGCAGATTTTTGTTTTTCTTTTCCTTAGTCTCTTGTGTCTTAGAGAGAGAATTTTTTTTTTTCTTACAAAGAAATGTTAGGGGATGGATTTGGAAGTATATGCAATCAAGTATGTTAAAAAGACCCTCTAAGCAAAAGTTAAAATTAAAAGAGAGTCTGTTTCACTATTTCCTTGATGCAGATACATAATGCTAGCCTTATTTATTAAATCACTGTGGTGGCATTTTATATGTCCCATATGTGAGCAGAGCATTTAAATACATGCCTAAACATTTCACTGACAATAGTACTCAGGAGTAGTGTCTCCTGGGTTTGCCAGCATTATTTGTCTTGCATTTTGACCAACATAGTCTATGATTTTGTGTCTTTTCAGGCAGACATGTCCTTCTTAAGCACCAGTTGACAGGCTCAGGTTACTTGCTCCAAGCTCATGCCATTTCTTACTGCCTCAGATATCAGATCACAGCTCTTCCTTAAAAATTGCTTGGCTGGTTTTGATCTGGCCATGTGATGTTCCTAAGAAAAAGCCTGCATCATGTGCCAGTGTTTCACAAGCACTAGTCCTTGGTTCTCAGTTCCCTTGAACAGTACTGGTTATATGAAAATCTTCAGCACTATGTCCAGTCATTTTCACTTGTAGATGAATTTTGAGTGTTCTTTGTTATGTGAAGATGTTCAGTCCCCTCTTTCCTTATATTCCACATACATGCAAAATGATTACTGCCATAAAGTTAATTAATGAAAAGCACCTCAGCAGCTCTATTGCCATCAAAAACATCTGTAAATTTTAGTTGCTTCTGATATACCGTATTGTCTAGATGCTTAAAATGTCACAAGATGCCTAAAGCTTTGTAATGAATTCCTGCATGAGCACCTGCAGTATTTTGCAGGCCTGCTTTCGTTGTCTTTCACAAGTGTGGATTACATGGTGAACTTCACAAATCACTACGAGACCAGTTAAACCTGTATCACAGAATCATTTAGGGTGGAGAAGACCGCACTGGGGGCAATCTTTGACTTGTCACCAACTTCTCAACTAGATCACAGCACTGTGCCACATGCAGACATTTCTTGAACACCTTCAGGGATGGTGAATATGTCACCTCTGTGGATGGTCCATTCCAATGCTTAACAGCTTGTTACATGAAGAAATTCATCCTAATGTCCAGTCTGAAACTTCCCTGGCACAGTTCAAACTATGTATTCTTGTCCTGTCCCTAGTTGTATGGGAGAATAGGCTAATCCCCACCTGGCTACAGCCTCCTTTCAGGTGGTTGTAGTGGGCAGTAAGGTCCCAGTGATCCTCATTTTCTCCAGGCTACACAGCCTCAGCTCCCTCGACCAGTCCTCACAGGACTTGTGCTCCAAATGCTTTACCAGCTCTGCTGTCCTTCTCTGGACACTCCAGCACCTCAGTGTCCTTCCTGAAGTGAGTGACTCCAAAAATTAAGATAGGATTCAAAATGTGGTTTCCCCAGTTCCAAGAACCCAGGGACAATCACTGCCCTTTTCGTGCTGGCCACTCTATTGCTGGTACAGGCCAGGATGCTGTTGGCCTTCTTGGCCACCTGGGCACAGCTGGCTCATGTTCAGCTGTCTGTTGACCAGCAGAAATCTAAACAGTCTAATGCACAAGTCTAAAACAGTTTCAGAGTAGAGGAAGAGCGGAAGACTGGACTTGTTGCAGATTCCTCAGTAACCAAGGAAACCAATTCTAACTGGAACCTTGACTGCTCATAAACTTTTAGAGGAATTGATGAGCAGAGATGAGAAGGATGTATGAATATAATTTTGACTAAAAGGAAGCACTAGTGTTCATGAGTCCTTATTAAGATGAGATTTCCTTTTCTTACTATAGGTCATATTTGTATTGTCTGTGAGATAGAGTATATTATCTTTTCTGATTGACTTTGAGAATGTTTATATTTGTATAGGTCTATTAGTATTTATTCACAAGTCTTTCAAGTTCACTGAAAGCAGTGGACATGGAGCTTTAGGATGGTCCTTTGTTTTTTGTTAAAAAATCCAGTTGATGAAAGAGTACTGACTGCTTTACGTAGATCATTAGGGGCATAAAATAGAGATGAATAAGTAGGATGACTCAGGAAAATAATGATACAAGGGGAGGTCAGTTATTTATCTTGGCAAACTATTTGCTTTTAGAAACACCTAGGATACTCACAAACTATGAAGAAACGTTTGCCAGTGCTGCTAAGTATTGTGCTTATTGCCTCATAGAATTCCACTGTCTCTCTGGGATCAATTATTTATTTCACTACCTGCAACTACTTTTGACTGGCCTAGGTAATGAAGTTGAAAGCAACTTGGTGTGGGTAAAATCAGAAAGGAAAATGATTTTAGTTTCCTACAGCCATGTGTAATGGCCTGTGGAAAGGAGTGAATGTTTGTCTGCAAATCATAAACTGGAGAACATATATTCTGCATATGTTAGACTTACTGTAATTGCTTCTAACCTTTCTGGTGTGTTGCACAGGTTAATATTCAGCCTTCTGAATGGCACCACTCCATACTGCTGCCCCAGACGTGGTTAGGATTTATGAGTCGAACCTACAATGCAGTCCTGCAGGTAATTTTGAGATATATAAATGATATTGTGGACATTAATGCTTATCGAGGTGGTATGGATTTTAATTTTACAAGCAAGAACACTCATACAAGTTACAAAAACATTAAGCTTGAGATGTTTAATTATAACATTTAGAAAAAAGAAATAAAAACAAGTCTTCAGCACAGTCTGGGATACTTTTAGAAGTTTAGTTTCTATTTACAGTTCATGTTCATGCAGGTTTGTTCATGTGTTAACTTGCAGAATGTGTCAATTTTTAGAATTTTTAGAAGATTAAATTTTAGCTAGAGCTCTAACCTATTGCTTGGGTAGGAAGTTTGTAACAGTAGTATCACAAAGGAAACAGAAGCTATCAAGGAATGATTCATTAAAAATAATTTCCCTTAATCAGCATGTAATCCTGCTGCACTGTAAGAGACTTTTCTTTCAGTTTTTTCAACCCTATATAATGAGTAGGAAATATCTTAAATTATCTCTTTTATCAGGTTAGCTAACCTGGTATCTAGACCAATGTAGTATAATTTGATTTTCAACAGGAAAATTATCTAAAAAAGGTTTAGCAAATAGCTTCCTTCCAGAATGTTTTCTTTGTGCTACTAGAATGGCTTATTTGTATTTTCAGGGGACATCAGCTGTTTTCAGTGCGAGCAGCACAGGTTGCTGAATGAATTTCTAGAAGCTTTGACTGCTCCCTTTTTCGCTGTGCAGCAAAGGATACAGTTCTCTCACATTTTCAAAACAATTTTTCTCTTGATCGTCAACAAAATGCAAGGTCCTAAACCAGGCATGCCCCATTACAAAACAAGCAGCAGCTATTCAGATTGCAGGTTTAGGGGGACATTGTCACTTGCATTTAATTACTTTCCTATTTTGCTTCCCTTCCAAGGCAAGATTTCACAAGAAGCTTAGCATGTACCAGATTTTTTTCTAAAGGATTTGTAGGATTTTTTGCCATTTTAAAAGACAATAGAGTCTATGTTCATTGCTTCTTACTTTATCCTTTTGCTTTTGTAGTACATTTCATCAGAAGTGGCCAAAACAGACTACAGTATGAGTAGTCTGGATAGTACATAATTCAGTGTTTCTGAACTGCTATACTGCCTTCTTTTTAGTCAGTAGTATGTACTCCTTTAATCTCTGTGGGGGGTCACTTTTTGAGTGAGACCTGGATTTTCAAGATTCAGTGTGTTATATCTTCAGGTTGGTATGTACACCCAAACTACAGACATTCAGTACCAGAAGAACACAGCATATGTGCCTGTATTTTTTCCTTTAAACCTAATAATCTGCTAAGAAGCAGTAATTGACAAACTAAACAAGTTAAGTTATAGTTCTCTCAATTGGAAGCAATTGGAAAAATTGTTACAACATAAAACATGCTAGGGGGCAGAAAGAATGGTGTAGGAAATCACAGGGTGAAGTCAGAGTTATGTAAAGTAAAAGAATGAGGAATTCTGCTTTAAGCAGACCAGCAGGAAAGCGATGTTTTGCTGTTAGAATCCATTTTAGCTAGCAGGCTTCTAAAGCTCACTCCCTGCTTGTTGTAGCCCTTCCCAAGGGAACTTGGCTCTGCAGGTGCTAGATAGATGCCTCAGTATTTGTGGTCATTTATGCCATCTGCAGTTTGTTTTTCTTACTCAGAACAAAAAATTATGGATTCTTCACCTTGATATAGTGTATATTACAATGGGATCCCATATGGAAAGCAGTCAAGGTCACTTACGAACTAGCCCTTAGGTTAGGCTACATGTGTTATCTGATTATTCTCCAAAGAAATCTTACTATGTAAATTAATCTTATTATATAAGATCCATTTCTGACTTTGCAATTTTGCAGGGGAGGCAGGCTGAGCTGGAGATGCAGTTAAAACATGGAAAAGAGGATCCCGAAGAGGTGCAGTACAAACAATTTACAGCCTGGCTATGGTAAGGAAGTACCTATGTACTCTTGATCACTTGTAATGGCAAGTAAGGGGACAGAGGAGGGCAAAGTTAGAAAGCCTTTAAGTTTGCAAGTTTAAAGACTGTATGAGAACTAATGAAAAAGCCCCAAACCAAAACAACAAGCAACCACCACATACAGTGACCATGGTGGGAAGAGGGCAGTGGAAAGAAAGACTATTGGGTAACTAAGGATTTCCATAGGCACAGGTTGACATGTACCTTCCCCTCTACAGAGCCTAAAAGCATTGTATGGTGAGCAGCAGGAAAGAATGAAAGAATTCCTGAATTATAGGTTTTATAGGATGTTAAAGGAGAAGGGTTATGCAAAGATAAAAATTTATTTCTTGAGAGTTTAATGACCTGTTTCGCAGAAAATACATTGGTAAAAGAAGTGTAAGTCACAGTCTGATGTATGACATGGTGCACTGATGATAAGGTAGCATTTTTGAGTGTGAGGATGTTGCTTAAAAGCAAGCACATGATGCACATCCTGGTCCATATCCTCAACTAATTCTGTTTCAGTCAAGTGAGAAGTGTCTCTCAGTCTGTCAGAATTTAGCCATGTATGTGTATGGCCAGGAGAAGAAGGTGGGAAGTGGGAAGCGTCACAAGAGAAAAACTACCTATCCATGGACAGTATAAATATCTGGTTTTGTGCTTGTTCATAAGTGTTTTGGAAGCAAATATGTACAAAGCCAAAATGCTTTTTGTCTGTTTCAGTCAAAAAGGTGTGTTACTAAGTCCCGCTCAAGAGTAAATCAGAATTTGTGTCTATTTTATTCCAGCTAATTCTGGGGTAGAGGCTTGCGTTGTAAGGTCCAGAATGCTACAGTGTTGTAGAAAAGATCCTCTATCAGTGACTGATCCCTTTCTTGACAGGGTAGAAAAAGGCCTTGTAGCAGTGCTACTTTTGTAGATTTCTCCTGAAAGTATTTCTGCTTTGTATTTCCTAAATGGTGATAATATAAGCTATGTCAAAAATAAACAGAATTCCCTTTTTCAGGAAAGAAATCAAAGCAGTAAATGAACTGGAGCCCAGTAATAGCTTTAGTTTCTTTTCCAGTTCACAGTTATTTACTTGGTTCCTCAGGGCCCTAACTTCAGTAGCTGTTAAGAATTTTTGTTGCTCACTGGGGTTAACCTAGTTGTGGACAATGTGGTATAAACTTTAGTGTTAATACTTTATTGCTTAAGTTTTGCATTTTTGGGGGGGGGCAGTTTTGCATTGGTATTTACCAAGTTGTAAATGCTTCTATTTTGGTGGCTTTGAAACTGTGTGCAAAAGCAGTGTGATTATGAAGGAAAATCTGGGTAGGTTTCTTCAAAAGCTTCAGTGTAACTCAGTCTTACACAGTTTTATACATTCTATACAACCTGTTTCAGGAGACATGCATTTTCCGTGTAAAGTTGTCTTTTTCTGTAGAATTACATTCATGGCCATGTAGAATTGTAGGTTTTAGACAGAGGATCTCTCTCCTCATCCATACCTTTCTGAGTAGGAGATTGATTGCATCTCTGCTTCAGTCTTGCTATAAATGCGAAACAAAACAACTGAAAACAAGTAGCCTATTAGAAATCAACTAAAACAATGTAAGAAATTGTAACCACTCCTATGGCCTTAATTTAAATAGATTCAGGTTTATAGACCATGTCATAGCATAACTGCCTGTAGTGGTTTCCAGAAATATAATAAGGGTTGAATAAATTGTAATGCTTGTCCATTATTAAACATTCAGCTTTCATTATGGTAGAACATAGCACAATGATTTGGAAACTTACGTATTTGATATGCTCATAAACCACATTTATGGCTATTGCATGAACCAGCATTTTATGAAAAGTGGTATTAAGTCAAATAAGAGCTCTTTATAAAACACTGGGGTTGCACCTGAGCATGAAGGTATTTGAGATGGTGCATAGATTTCTTAAACACCAAATGCTTGTAATTATTTTGCATTAAGTCTTCTGATAGGCTGTTGTTAATAGCCTATGCTAACTGTTCTGATGCCGATGTTAACCTAGAATAGACAAATGTAAGACAGAAGAGAAATATAGCTGAGTTCATGCTATACTATAATGAACATGGTGTAAATTCTTTCTGTTCTCTTGCAGGGTCAGAGATATGTTGACCGATGTCATCAAAGGTGCTTCCAAGTAAGAACTGCTAAATTACTACAGTTGATGTTTTTTTCACATATTTTCAATAGAGAGTGGGACACTGCTCCTTTTCCTCCTAGATCTTCTTAAGATGATTTTTACCTTCATTAAATTTAAAGCATCCAGGTTTCATGAGTGTTTAGATTTAGAAGTTTCTCTATGAGGTACATAGTGAAATGTAGCCTTTTAGAAGCTGATGATCAAATCAGCAAAGGTTCTATGCATAGAGTAGGAAATTACTTAAGGCAAAAGATACTGAGAGACTTCAAAGAACTTAACTAAGTACCTTGTTGTAATTGTTTGCTAGTACCTCTTATCTGAGAGGAGATAGTCTCACTGTTCCAAATGACAACATTCCACTAAGACTCATATTTCTTGCTTTAAAAAGCCAAATACTTTTACTATGATAATGACATCTTTGGATCTGGAATAAATGCTAGATTGGTAGTGTAGGTATATTTTTACAGCAGCAGTAAAAGTTTTTAGAAATGGAAGACTGGTGCAAAAGACTGGCCTTACTGGCTTGTAAGTGGTCTAATATAGTTCTGTTGTTCAGATGCTTCCGTAAAACAACATAAGAGAGTTCCATCAGGATTGTATTGCAGTGTGTTTTTCTGGGAATTACTAGAATATCAATGTATTTCCTTATGCAAAACTGAACACAGTTATGTTTTCCCTCATTATTGTCAGTGGCAGATTTTCTTTCTTAATTTCCTTAAAGGTTTGCACGGTCACAGAAATTAGTACTCTGAATCCTATAACTTTTCATGATGTTAGTGTTTTTGTAGTGTAGGGAAATAATTCAATACTTTTTTTTGGAAATACATGGATATTTCAATAATGGCTGCTCTGCTCAATCTCCTCATGCTGTTGCAATGAAGTGGCATCTGTCTCTCTAGCATTCTCTGTTTGAAGATGTTTTTGGTTTTGTGCTCTGTGGAAATGGTACTAGCTAATACTAACTGCTGCATTTCTTGCAGAAGTTGCAGAGTAGCAGAGTGCTACTTGCTCTGCAGGGTAGCAGTCTTTATTATAGTGGAAGAAAGCTTCTGTTTTTATACAACTTCATGTGTGCTAGCCTTTATAGAAAAGACAGACAAGAAAAAAAAAAGACTGGAACACTTCTCTCCTCCATTCTTTCTATAATTCCTGAAGATGAAATGTAACAGATTTCTGCTGAGCTAGAAGAGAGCCCGATGAAGTTGCTAGGGGCAAAGGCCTTCCCTCCTGGATCACCTGTAGCATACCTTTTCAGCTTCAAGATACATGTTTTGTTGCCAGCATCTCTATTGTGTTTCTTAACTGTTTGCCTTTTTCTGTTCAGAGACAGCCCAGTGGTGAAAGGAAACTCTATTTTTGCTTTAACTGGCCTTGCAGTTGCTGTAGCCAAATATGAAAGCAGCCTTTCTTCAGACACTGAAGGGGTGCCTGAGGTAAGTGAATCTGGGAGAGGGTCCCTTCTCTTAGTAGAATATAGAGAAGTAATATGACCAGGTGTTTGAGGGGCTGGTAAGGGGATTTGAAGATTTTTTACATTTTCAAGTTAAAATTTCACCATACTCAGTGAATACCATCTCTCAGATGCTGTGATCTATACAGAAGCAAGTAAAGTACATATGTGCCCTGTCACAAGAGGCATAATGTCTAACTCATTTATTAGACCATTTTGACAGATGAGATAGGTCACTGTATGGACTCTTTTTTCATAATTACAAAATTTTTGTCTCCACTGAATAGTACTTGATCAAAAGCAGTGTTTGTAAGTAAACGATGCTACTTACACTATGAAGGAATGACAAAATTATCTCATTCATGATGGATCACAGCTGGAGCATCAGCAGCTGAGTTTCTGTTTAGGTAGAACTTGATTTAAAAAAAAATTATGATGATGATGATTTTGATTTGAATTTTATAGACCGAACCTGATTTTATTCCTATGAAACACTGGATTTCCATGGTCACGGAGACCCTCTTGAGTATTGTCAATAGCCGCTACCAACCTAAAGGTCAAGTCTTCCCATGGTTCTATCAGGTATGTGCTGTGGTACATAAGGCCAGGCAGTATAGCTATATTTCATATCTGGAGTTCAAATTATGAAGTTTTCTGTTCTGTTTGACCTGTAGTAGTTGGAATAGAGGAAAATAAAAACTTTTCTTGCTCTTGTTCATTTTCTTTCATTGTGCTTTCTGTTTATATTTGTGTTTGCCTAAAGTTTTTGTCTTTATTATCAAAGCAGTAAAAGCTTCAGGCAAGGAATGTCAGGCTGTAATACATCTGTGCTGCTGTTTGCTCTATAGATGTTTATTTTAAATTCCTCAGATGGTGAGTGTTATTACCTGGAAAGGAGTAAGAGAAAAAAAAAAAACTCTCTTTTGTGTTTTTCTAGAAATCCTATTCAGGTGAAAATACTGCTAGTATTATAGCTCGATCCTGTGCAGCCACAGCTTTGTCTCTCCTGGTGCCAATTTTCATTGTGTCATACAAGGAGAAGATTGAGGAGGTCCTGAGTATGCTGACTGACAGGTTACCTGGGAAACCAAATGCTGATGAGTCTCAAGCTGTTCAAATCCACATGGGTCTTGGTTTGGGGATGTTCATCTCACGTTTGTATGAAGAAAAAGTCAGGTGAGAACTACCATATTTAATGTAGTTGTGAAAGTAACTTCCTTTTTCTGCATGTGACCTTAAGCTCTGAGGAATTAAAGTATTTACGAGTCATAGGCAAATGATTCTTGAAGGACTTCATAATGTTTCTTAAAATTTGCCTCTTATTATCAGTCTTCCCTCCCCACTTTAGCCCCCTCCAGAGCTATCCTAGGTATTTTGTCATTCTTTTGGGATGAGGGACTAGTTTTCATAATACCCTGAGGTACAAAGTGCAAATCAGTCAGCTAGAAGAGCAACACATATGCTTTTAAATGAGACTAGTTATGCTGGAAGACATAATTGTAAAATAATTCACAGTTTTCATTGGTTCCTTTGTAAGTCGTGGGACAGTGTTCACTTACGTCATGTGAGTTACACATGTGAGAATGGAGCTACAATGGAAGTAGTGTAATGAACTGTCTTTAAAGCATGCTGTTATAACTGTGTTGTCAGCACAGAGGTGTTCTAAACTTGATGGAAAATGCCCCCTTTTCAGAAAGGTTGGCCTCAGTTGCACATTTCTGGTGATTCCAGAGAAATTAAGAAGTAGGGTTTGGCTTTATACTCCTCCAGTTTCTTGACTGCTAGGGATTTTGTCTTCTTGTATACCTGTAAAAAATGTTTAATTAGTACACAAGCACAGGTACCAAACAGATTTGATTGGCAGTTTTTAATTTGCTCGGTGAAGCTAATGTTTCCAAGGCAGCTGCTTTCATTAAAACTGAAGCATTGCTGAGTTCTAATCTTCATGCTTTGGTGCCTTGATGCCTTGCTGCCACTGACTCAGCCACATAACTTGGGCATGGACTACCTCTGGATGTTTAGTCAGTGGGCTGATCTGTGTACAAGCGTTGAAAGACTCTTAAAGAGAAGGAAGTTACATCAGCCCGGTATTTTGGAGTATATGGATCAGTATTTTGGGAGTTTGTGTCTCTTTCATTTCTGTGGTGAGGGGTATTCAGTGAATACATTTATCTAACCATTTCTTGCAGACTAGTTTTACTTTTTCATTGCCCTGCATGATTTGAAAACTTAATCTTACACATTCTTCAAAGCATTGTCTTGCAACAAATTAAAGCTCACAGGGTTGTGGCTATATCTTATATCAGATTACAGACCTAGTTTCAATTAAAGACGTCCTATTCATTATGAAAATGGAGTACATGTTTTATAAGAGGGGAGTCCATATGACGTCTTTGGAGTGAGAATGTAAATGCTTCTTTTTTATCAGTAAGTGTTAGGCAGTGAAGTAGAGAGAGACTGCCAAAGCTAATAGTGTAAAATGTCATGAATCTTTAGCTTATAAATAGTTACAGGTGAGATCGTGCTTAATAGGTACCTCCTCCTACTGTCAGACATTGGATATTATTTTTTTTTTTTTTTCTATTTTGGTTTGGTTTTGTAGTGATATACCTGGTCAGCAAATGAACTTGGTTCTCATGAAGTCCGTGGATGTGTTGGAGGACTGCTGCTTTGACACCAGCCTGGAGTACAAGTGAGTTTCCTTTATTGCTGATGATACTTTATTTTGAAGTCTACCTTTTTAACTGATGCTTTCTGCCTTAATTCTACACAGCAAAGTTTAAGAGTAGGATAAGGAGACAGCTGGTTCAGAGTACTTCCATATGATCACCAGCTCAGGCTGGCTGGAAAGGCCCTTTGGAGGGCTACATGCTCTCTAAAACAGGCTTGGTCTACATTGCTTAAGCTTTTACATTCAGGATTTGAAACTCCTAAGACAATGAAACACGTGTCAGTTGCTATGAGGTAATTAACATGAGGTAACATAGCATGGCAGCATGTTTCTTCTACAGTAGTCATTTCTCTTTAAAATCAGAAAAGGAACCACAGCATCTTGAGCAGTGTGAGTGTTTTCTTTGATTTTGGACATTACTCTGCTTAGCTCTTCCCTGTTCAAAAGAAACAGCAATAATTCCCTTTTGCCTTTTCCTTCCTTTCTCCAGTGCACTTTCTGAAAAGCTCTGAGGAGTCACAGCTGTGCACCATTGGGCTGTGAATCTGTGTAGCTTAGTGAGGATTTCTGTTGCCTTTTGAGTGGCACAGGGTGTGACACACAGTACACAGGGACTGTACCAGCTGCACCCCTTTGTCATGCCTGTTGCTGCTGGTTTGTGCAGCCTATTAGCTGGAGATCAAAGCCTCAGAGAAGAGCCAAGCCACTTCTCTGGCAACAAGAGATTGACAGAAGAATATGAAACAACGGAGCAAGCAAGAGGGGGAAGATTGAAGAGGGGGTAGTTTTTTGTGCTGCCTATGGTTTTTGAGGGTTAAGAGGAAGTTGGTTTCTAGTATGAGTTCTCTCTGTGAGCAAAGAAGTAATATAAAGCTGTAAATGTTGCAGAGTTGTCCAAATTCTGCATTTCTGTACTTGTAAACTGCTGTTCCAAAGGAAGATCTTTTCCAGCTTTTTATTCCAGTGTGACACAGGCATGATCAGCTGTGAGGCATGAGCATTTTCACCAGTGTTTCACTCCTGCTAAACTGGTGATTTTCACTAAAAACAGGCTAACACTGTTTTGAGCATAGGTCTGCTGAGCAGTGCGGGTGTGGGAATCAGCACTGTCCGGGTTCAGCTGTGCCCGGTGGAAGGCAGGACTCCCTGCAACCTGATGCTCTGGCATTAAAACTCTTAAAATATGCTGGGAAATATGAGATATCATGTAGATGAAATATACCTAAATACTTATTTTATGTAGCTCACAAATAAGGTAGCCAAGTGAGAACAACTGTTAGTTACAAAAAGGGGAACAGACAAGGTGAAGTTTTATTCTTGCTTTAGTCTCCAGTTATAAGTCTTTATTAACAGCATCTAACATAAAATACTGTACCTCTAATGAGAAATTCCATTTTCTTTCTATGTAGTTTTGTCAACAAGCAGTAACGTAAACTTGAATTTAGAACTCTTGTATATAAGCCATGTCTTTGTTTTGTTGGCTACTCGTGAATTCAGATACAGCAGTTACTTGAAAAGGTTTGTTTGATCTTTGCTGGAAAAAAATACCACTTCCAAGACGCCCCTCCACATCTTCTAGCCACATTCAATCATCCTTAATCTCCAGTTACTGTAAAACACTGTCTTAAAAATATGACTGAAGTTATTCTCAGATGTTTCTTTTTTACCTAGCTGAGTAAAAGCAGCAGCTCTTGCTTTTTTAAAATTGGATAGGAGAAGCTTAGGTGAATGCCTAAGATCCAGCCATGTTCATTGGCTTGGTGCTTGCTACAAGCAGTGTCAGGGAGATGTGCAAGGGGGGGAAAAAATAATCTACAGGTAAGAGCTATTGTGGAGCAGTGAGAGGTCACCTTCAGAGCAGTTAGTGTCTGCTATGCTTTAGTATCTCATAATGGAAGCCAGAACTCTTTGGAAGTTTTCTGACAAAACTTATGACTTGGAATTTGTTATAGGAGCACACATGCAGAATTTAGTGAAAGATCTTTGGTCCAGAATGGAATTTCTGAAAACAAGGCAGAGACTGTGGAGATGCTGGTGCCAGCTGCCCTATTAAATTATGTCCTTTGAAACTATGTTCTTGTTGCAATTTTAATCATCCTCACCATCAAACAGTTTATTGTGCTGGATATATCTACCCTGATGAAGCTGCTCCACTACAGCATATGCAAATTTTAGTACATACAGGTTAGAAAGCACACCTGACCATTCCTGTTTAAGAAATGGAGGTGCATACCTTAATCTCTACAGCCATCTTAGCAGCTCTCTGGCTTAATCACTAATTTCTTTACTTTTGCAAATTAAGCAATTCTTGGAGGAGTCTGACAGCAGCAGATGCTAATACACCTAGTGAACCTACAATTATTATGTTTAACTGGGATTTCCTAGTTTATACTACCAGGACAAATTGCACCTAGGATTTTAGATCTATATGTCTTTCATACTAATTTTTGGTGCTTTTTGTTTTAGTTCTTCAGAGGCAGAAAGAATCATGAGGCTGTATGTGTAGGACTTATTATTTAAATACACATTTTCTTCTTACACTCTTCTTTTATCTGGTGTTTCCCGAAAAGGATGTGTGAAATAAAAACCATTTGCAAAATTGACTGTGGTAATAAATTGTCTACAGGGCTAGTTATCAGGCAAGGCCAAGAGGTCATCTTGCCTGCAAACTTTGTTGGGTTGTAAAGGGAGTTCAGACCAGCCAAAGCATACTTAATCCTTTCTGTTTTCTCTTGAAGCACTGGATGTATTTTAGGAGTAGGACTTGTTCTTTCATTTATGAGTCACAGTAGCCAAACAGAATCGCGAGTGCACGTTTCCGCTTCATTGAGAAAACTCTTCAAATACCTGGACACCAGTGAGAACCAAAGCAGAGGAATCCAGGAGGTATGATCTATTTTATCATAAATTTTAAGTCTTCCTTTTATTTTATTGCCTCCTTTTAATAACTTTAGTCTTTTTGCTGAAACTTTTTATCTGTCGTACTGAAAAGCTTGATTTCTACTTTTTCTTTCACAATATATGGGTTTATGTCTTCTGGGGAAAAAAAAATGACAATAACAGCAATATAAGAATAGAATAATGTGTAATGCTTTACAGAAATTAATAAAGTGCCTGAAAAGATAACAGGCATGGTCCTTTAAAGGTCTTCTTTAATTCCTTAACCCCAAATTAAATTATTAAAAGTTGGATCATGATTAACTATGAATATGGGTCTCTTACATACAGTTGTTTACTTCTCATCTGTTCTACTAAGAGCAGACAGCAGGTTACTCTGAGAGAGAACATAATGCTAATACTTCCTCCTTCAATATGCCTTTTGTATACTTCGAAATTTGGTGTCACTAGCTAATGTGAATTTTGTACTTGTGCATGCTGCTATTGCCCCATTTACTATTCTCTATGTTTTCAACACTTAAATTGAGCCCTGCATTTTCAGGGAGGTTTTTTCCAGGATATGTCCTGTAAGTTTCGACATGGTCCGTGTACTTAGCCTGTAATTCTGCTGAGATAAAACTTGAATGAAAACGGATGACATTCCAACAGTTTACAACAGAAAACAAAAATCAAAAAAAGCAGATGTTTTGCACAAGAAAAGCAACCCTGTCTGTACATGATGTATATAAGCCTGGAGCAGCTGAGTAGTTGACTTGCATAATCCTCTGTTTTTCCTATGGGACTTAATAGAGATTGATAGTATTGTTCTTTTCCCCTGTTGGTAGTGTTCTGAAAGCTCTTTATTAAATATCTTCCTCGATGCAGTTTTATTTTTTTGACAATACATATGTGTTGGGGATTAGCCTTTTGCAGTTTATGGTTCATGCATTAACATTACTTGCAGCTATGAAATAAGAGAGATCTTCAAGTGCATTATTGAAATTAAACTGAGTTCAATACAGCAAATTCTGAGATGAGGGGCAGCAGCTATTTAACATCATGAGACAGTTTGGAATGAGAAGCAAAAGTTACCCTTTGCAACTAAAACCTCTGTAAGGATTTGTACAAATGAGTAAAATTTGGGCAGCATTCTAGGATGAATGCTACTATATGAGATGCACAGGAGGCTCTTTGAGAGCTGTAAATGATTTGGATATAACCAGTACTTGACAATTTTGGCCGCCGCAGCAAGAGGTACAATCTGCACATTACTTGCTACAAGTCAAGTTGATGTCAATCCTGCATAGTAGGTGGGTGCTATCACCTGCTCTCACCTGCTTCCCTCAGAGTCATGGAGTCTTTGGTACAGAGGAGGTTAAACAGTTGGCAGACCTGCTTTGTTGGTGGTTCAGATTTCACTTCCTTATTCTCCATGGCTAAGGCAGGAGAACAGAAAAGTCATGTTGCTGGTGAATCCTTCTGCAAGGACAGGAGGCTGGTGTTGTGGGCTGTGTGGCCTGGTGGACCTGCTTGTAGTCCTAATGGGATGCTGAGCATGCTTACGTAAATAGTGATCAGGTAACTTGTGTTGAGACAATAGCTAAATTTGTGTGGAAGGTCAGGAGCTTGACCTCTGTAAAATCAGAAGTACTTCCAAGCTTTAGTTGTGTTTGTGTAGTATTAATGGCATCTATGAAGAGTCTTTCAGAGAGGGAATAAATATCTGAAAGTATAAACTGAAAATGTTACGTCTGTTCTATCATACTGGCACATTATTCAATGTGACCATTGCTACAATGAGCTTGATTAGCCTCTAGGTAATGAAGTAAAATTTTTTTCAGGTGCTTGCCTATTCTGTGGCCTGTTCCAGTGTCTCTGCTTTCAGTGTTGGAATCATAGAAGCAGCTGAGGCTGAGAAGGCTATGAGCAAGCTACGGACCTTAGCAGAAGATAATCAGCAGGTAATAACTGTATTTGGGCTTTGCTTCAGTTCTCTTACTCTCTTTATCTATTTAATACTGGATACTGCTTTACCAAAACTGTAATTCAAGACAATTATATTGATCTTCTTTCATCATTAAGTAATACTGAATGTATTTTGCATACCATGCAATTACGAAGACTAACACTTGATTTCATTAATTCGTATAGTGATTAAAAGACAGTAAAAGAAAAGCAAATTGTATGTGTTTGATTGCATTTAGAAGATAAATTATTACATTAGATGTCTTTAGTCACTGTATCCTGTTATTTTTTGTCTCTGTAGTCTCAATATTTTAGTGCAAGTTCTTTTCTGGTTAATGTTTGTCAGGAAATGAAGGAACCAAGGAGAGACAACCATTTTGAATCAAAGCCTGCTATTGTATTAATCAACTGTTCAGAATGTTTATCTGAATAATAAGTCAGAGCTAATTACTTGTGCTAGGGCTTTTTATCTTTATATCAGAAAGTCTGCTCTAAAACAAAGGCTCTATGTGCCAGAGATTTAATCCCAGAAAATCCCATGTCACTTGAAATAAGAAAGCATCTGGTATTCTAGACAAAGATGTTACCTCTAATAGCTGGGAAATAATAATAATATACAAGTAATGTTTCAATAATAAATGTATAAAAGAATACAAATTCCTTTGTAAAATCTGTTTTTTAATAAGTTCTTTTCACCTTACAGACCTACAGTTTTGCTTTGGCTTTAGGTGCAATAGTACATGGATTGTCAGCTTGTGGTCATGGGAAAGCTGAAGACCTGAGTAACAGACTAATGCCAGCCTGGATAAAAACTGTGCTTGCAGAGGTAAAGGAGTTTGAGTGCATATCCTGAGTTTTGTACTTGTTTTGTTGTTTTGATTTTTTTTGCATGGGTGAGAGTAGAGGAGGTGGGAAAGTGATAGTGTGCAGTTTAAAATTAACAGTAGGAACATAATTTTCCTTGCTCTTCTGCAGGAGTGATGCTAGGAGAAGTTATGACTATCTGAATATGCTTTTTGATTGATATTTGGAAGCAAGAGTATAACTTTGAATTGTTTGTTAAAGGGAAAGAAATCTCTGTTTCTCTTCTACTTGGAAAATTTGTGAGAAATGTTTATCTCAATGAGGTCTTAATTTGGACATTTTCTCTAATTTGGAACAGTACCCAAGGATAAATTCTAGGATATTAAGTGAAAATGTCTTGTGCAATCAGGTGCTGCTTGTCAAAACCAGAAAAAAATAAGGGTGATTATAGTGCCTTAGTCATTATAATAATTTCAGTTTATCTGGAAAAGTTAGGTGTTACAAATCAAACTCTAAATTTACACATTTAGAATTCAGCTGAAGGTAATCATTAATAAAGAAACTGTTTTTGAATTGCACTGATATATTTTATGGAATGCAGATTGTGCTAGGGAAAAAAGTGATTTGTCAATCCCATGGTGATTTCATATTTGGAGAAGTGAGAAGGAAGCTCCATATAAAGCTTTCATTCATCAAGAAAGGGATTAATATTATCTGCCATGCTGAAGTCTGATCTGAAAAGGCTGTTGGGATTAGAGGTGTACTGATGATAGTAGTCATGGTTTTTAAGTTGGAAGAACCAGGCATTTTTCTTGTAGTGAAAATAGTAGTGTTATAGTCATCACATTGGCTCACTGGTCCTGAATTATGCTTCCAGGGTTTTCCAACAATGGAGCGTCTGGCTGCTGTCAGTGGGCTAGTTGCGCTGGTGGGCTCTGAAGGAGGCATGATACAGGTGAGAATATGCTTATTCTTATATATTCTTATTCTGTATATATTTTCTTATATACCGTAATATCATGGAAAAATTTGGCTAGAAGGCAAGATGGGATGTATCCTCCCCATTCCTGCAGCAATGGCTGTAAACCAGGACATCACATTTTTGCAATAATTCATGTTGGGTATGAACCAAGCAATATTGAATTGCAATGCATAAAATGGGGTTTGTTCCATTTTGTCATCGTATGGCCCATGTTCAGTGCCACTGAGGAAAAGCTTGCAGCCATGTAAGCTTTCTCCTTTTCTCTCTCCCACTCCCTAGAGAAAGGCATGGGTGCAAATGTAATCTGTTTTCAGAATTTTTTCTCTGTTTGTTGCTTCTTCTTCTACCTCTTACAAAATTCACCTTCTTTTCTTTTCCTCTTGAAGCTGAAATCTGAGACCATTCAGTCCTCACAGTTTCAAAGTAAGCTAAATGAAGTGATCAGGACCCTTACACAGGTAAGAAGGCAGACTCCTCTTTCCTCCTTTGGATATTGCACTACCGTACCTTCACGCCTTGCACAAGCAGGCCAAGTCTGTTTGAAAGAAACTATGTAATCCTTTATCCAGTTTGAATGAGGCAGTGTAGGGGAATCCATCTAACTAGTGGTTTATTGTCTCAACAGATAATTAGTCTCTCAGAGCAGATTGGTCTTCAGACAAATGCAGTAAGACTTCTGGGACGTCTTCACATGTCCTGTTTGTCTTCTACACAGAACAGGGCATCTGGTAAGATGGTTTATTACTGCTTCTTAAATAACATATAGAAACAGCGCATCACTAAAAAGACAGTGGGAGACACATTAGATAATACAAGTTAGACACTGCTTTGAGATCTCACGGTCCAGTGTGCCTAAAGGTTGGAACATGAAGCAGAAATCGGTGTGCTGATCCCCACATCTGCTTTTACTTGCAGTATGAAGGTAATGTTCTAAATTGTTCTGGTCAAACTTGTGTATTGCTTCTTTAGTTTTTTATAGGATAAACTGTAAATAGGTTTTACAGCTCCTATGGCACATCTATTTCACATCTACTCCATGCCATTTAGAACTGATTCATCTACTATCTGTTTTAGCACTTCCCGCTGCATAAAAAAATCAATACTTAAAAACGAATCTATAGCAAGACCAAGCTGACTTTTTAAAAGTATTTTACTAGAAGGAGATCTTCTCTGGTTAGCTGAAATAAAAAAAAAAATAGTGCTCTGTGCCCTTTCAGGGCAGCTGATGCATCACTAACTTAAAGTGTTGTTTCAATATCCATTGTTAAAAAAAAGCCGAATAATTAATCGTTAATGAAATACCAGCACTAAACTAATTAAGTTGAAGCTCTTCACTTTGGTGGGAACTAAACTGGGAACCAAAAACACAAAGCATAGATGAAATCACAGAGAAAGGTCTCTCAAAGTTTCTGCTTTTATGTATGCCTGCATGTATGCCTAAGGTTAGATAGATACAGAATGTCTCTGCTGCATTTAACTTCCTAAATTTTGAAGTGCTCCCTTTCAAATTCCAACTTGCAGCGCCCAATGTATTTTTAATGAAGTTCTTATCCCTGGCTTTTCAGTTGATCTGTGAATTTGTTTTTTCAGATCTGGCAACTTTCACCACAAAAAATGTTTAGCTTGCCTTAGAGGTGACAAGGCCAATACATCTATCAATCTTGGGGTCTGAATACTCTGAGTCACCTACAGAATCAGTTAGCTCAAACACAGCTCAGTTTGGCATTTAAATTTACATGGGAGCAGAAGGTTATAATTTCTGCTAATGATGTTTTAGAATATAAACATCTTTTTATCTTCACAGTTCCTCCAGATTTTAGCTACTTACCCGTAAACAGCTTTATCAGGGCAGCCATTGACTTTGCCATTGAAAGTGGAAAGAAAGGTAAGGATCAAACTACATTGTCCCTCTGGGAAATTTGTTACAGCTATAAAAGGTGGCCTTAAACACTTGCTTTTATTTGCTAAGAGAACTTTTCCAAGTACAAATTTGAACTTCACTAATATGAGGTATTTAAAATAGAAATTTAATTACACTCAAAATGATAAGGTAATATTGTGTAGTTAGGACTTTAGTTTTTTCCACCTAGGTTTTGACTTTTAAAATCCTTTCCTTAAGATGATGTTTCTTCCCTGTGAGAATGAAAGTCAAATCATTTCAAGGGTGTGCTCAGTTAATACTCCATCATCAGACTGACTTTCTGCTGCCCCTTATTTCAGTGATGCTGGGTTAAGATTCTCTGTAACAGAGTGGTATTAAACAGATCACTGCTGTGATAGATGGAAAGAAGCCTGAAGAAAGTATGGTCTTACTGAGGAAGCCTGGTAAAAGAGAGATGTGTTGGAGTAGTCTTAAGGAAAATAGAGAGAGAGGATTACTCCTATGTGGAACTAAGTGAGCTCACTGCCATGCTATTAAGCAAGCTTTGTTTAAATGGAGATTAAAATGCCCACATTTTGATTCCAGGAGGATCAACTTATGTGGACATAACTTGGTATGTAGCAAAGGTTAGCACTAATGTGACTGTTCTTTTGGCCTGCATCTAAAAGATGAGAAAGGAAAGCGATGGCAGAAAACTTCACTGTTCTCCCAATAAGAAATGGAAAAATACTACCTTACTAGGTGTAGAATATCTGTAATTAGCTTATAAATTGACTCAAGAGCAAGGGACCAGAAAGTTTCTATTTATTAGTAAGAAGAAGCCATTTTGACAGGAGATTAAAAATGTAACTGTTCATTATAAATGAGATGGCTAATTCTCAGATGCAAAAGGAAGTAACAGTGATTTTGTAACACTTTTCTGTTCTTTTCTACAGCTTGAACTACAGTGCAGTGTTCACATATTTTGGTGAGCTGTTCAGCCAAATATGTGTGTATAAAATTCAGACTTTGACTGAATCTTCTGTTCTAGGCCCTGAATCTGTCCCAGCTGAGCTGGTGAAAGTAGCACTGGCACCCATTGCATTAGTTGGAGAAAGCTATCAGTATCCACCTGTAAACTGGGCATCCATTCTTTCTCCTTTGATGAGGCTGGACTTTGGTAAGAGTAGTACTTTTCTATTAAGACTTCCATATTTGTCACAGGAGTTCTTTACTAATACAGCTTTCACAAACTTTGGAGCCCTCTTCAGGACTTGAAGTTAGTGCAGTGGTTAGTTTTATTATGCTTTCAAGGCTGACTTTCTAGTGTTTACAAATATATATTTGTCATCACCATGTGGACACTATTTTAACTGAAGAAAAACTAAAGAAGATCAGAGCTGAGAAGTTCTCTAAAACCTTGGTGAAAGTGGCCTTAATATTTCATTTGAACTATTTACATAAAAGCCCATCATAAGACTAAACATACAACTAAATGTATCCTGTTTTCAGTACCTGCTGGATGTTTGGTAGTTCGTCTAGCTATCACTATTTTGAAATACACTTTCTACTAAATTACACTGGGTGATAATTTTCAAAATAATGGAAAAAGTTTCCTATACTGAAGTCTGCAATTCTTATGAAATATTTCTGCTTTTCACTTAGGAGTCTTACTTTTTTAAATGAGGGAATTTGCAGTGGAAACAGTACATGTGTTTTGTAGCTGTTTTTAGATTTCAGACAGCATCATAGTCCAGGAATATTGACTCATTTTTCCTTTTGTGGATAAAATCTTAATTTTATTTAGCAAGGACTTCTTTTAAAAAAAATTTTACTTTTCTTATAATTCCCTCATTTTTGTTCCTGAGCAAATTGAAATAACTTGAATAAATGCTGATACTGCTTGTTGAAAGTGCACAAATAGAAAGGAGAGTCTTCTAAAATGTATGTGTTAAAAACTTGAAGTAGGATTTTTAGAAAAATAAGTTGTAATGTGGTGCTCTAGTAGAACAATAACCCTCCTTTATTTTATGAGTTGAGAACAAATTTAAAGGGAAAATGATTTTGTTGTAAATTAGCTTGTTTTCTTCTGTTTTAGGTGATGAGGTGAAACATCTCTGCCTTGAATTGGCTGTGACACAGGCCCAGTCATCTCAAAACGCAGCAATGCTTTTAGGGATGTGGGTGGCACCTCCCCTTATCTACAATCTCAGTGTACGTATGTCAGAAAACTTGTGGGAGCTCAGCACCTCTTTCATACAAAATTCCTCAGTGATAATGTTTAGGCTGTTTCATCGGAAAAGTATTACTGGGTTCAGAAGTCTTCAGAAATACCATTTAGTGAGTATTTATAGTGGGAGAAAGGTTATTCTGGGGCCTTAAAATTCAAGGCAGACTTAAGACCTGCTACAGTGATTTTACTTTACTGCTTAGGGCCTTTTCTCTCTCTCTCATTTCATGCTATAGTGCTGATAACCTGGAGACATAAAGCATGGCATGTAGGGAAAAAAAGTCTATTTTATTATACAAGCTGATAGTCTTAAAAAAAAGCCTACCCTCATCTGTCCAAAAGTTTACCTATTTTTCATAGCAAGGTCTCTTGATCTAGCTAACTAGTAAAGAAAAGCTATGTCTTGAAAACCTTGCCTTAATTTTGTAGATACCCAAGAGAGCAACCTACAGGATAATCAAATCTAGTCTTATCCTTCATTGCTGTTCTGTTCTTCTGGAATTAAATGTGGATTCCATGGTACAGTAATGTAAAACTCCCTGAATCCCACAGAGCACTTCACTGCATATTTCTGTCATTTTACACAAGCTCAGGAGCAGATTCATTACAGTTGCCAGAAAATTAATTGTTTGTGTCTGTGATCTCTTCAGGGAGTGTTTTTTGTTTTAATTCATTAGTCTTAGATACGCAAACACTTGCTGGTATTTTTAGGGTACACAATTGCTAAGGTACCAAAAAAAAGATTTTATTTCTGACTACCACTTTACAGCTGCAGTGGGAAGGGGAGGTCACAAAATGAGGTGAGCCACAGAGTATGTAAGCTCTGCATTTCATACAGGTTACATTCTTCTTCACTAGCTAGCAATGTTAATGGTTCTATGGCTATCATACTTCTGTCTGCACCGTTGCATGTTTTATGTAGGAATGCAGTGGGCACCAGGTAATAAAATTGCTCTGTTCATGTGGAGATGTGATGCCTAAGGTTAGTCAAAATTAAGTTCTTCAGCTTTTAATGAAAACAGAATACTGACATTTTTGAACTCTTTTTAATTCAAAAAAATTATCGAAAAAGGGAAGAAGAAAATAACTGAGAAATATTTATGACTTTTAAGTGCTTTTATAAATAGTGTTTGAGCCACTCTTTTTATAATTTTATCCAACAATAGTTCAAGGTGAGCAAAACTTTTTCCTTTTCAGATGAAAACTCAGAAATACCTTTTCATGTCCCTGTCCCTGTGGATGCAACATGTTGCAGAAGACAAACTGCAGTCTTTTACAGAAGTGCTTCTCATACAACAATTTGAAGTGAAGAACCGCGCAAAAAGGCCAGAAATTTGCCAGTGTGTTCTACAGGGGCTCATCCAGGCAATGAAAGTTCCCAACCCTGCCCAGTTTTGCTGGAGCTTCTTGTGTCAGGCTGTGGAGAAAATATATGAGCTTCTTCCAAATGAGGTTCAGGTAAGAAGTATGTATGCAGTGTTTGAACACTGTATTTTTTAATGATGGTAAGTCCCGTCTTTTTGCACTGATGCATCAGATTTGAAACATGAATTAGATGTGTACAGTTTTTAATGATAATAGTTAAAATAGCCACATAATTTCAATTTAAGTTATTTTTGGTTATTTTAGAATAAAATAATGTTGTGACAATCTAATGTGCACTCCTTCCTTACAAATTATTTGGTAATGGGAAAATACAGTATTAGTACTGAAATAAACATTATTGAAAGAGAAGAAGTGAACAATGAGAAGGTTTTCTTTTTCTCACAGAGGATTCAACTTCTCACAGTGATTTAAAGAAACTATTTAGCTGCAGAAATTACTTCCAAAGAATGGCACTTTGCCATTAAAAATAAAATAAACTCTTTCAAAGTATTCAAGTACCATTATTCTTGTAGATTGATATATGTTGAATTCCCCAGAAAATACAGAATTTCTGAAGTAGATTACATAAAGTTAGACTAGATGATAGATTAATTATTCATCATTATCATTAACAAGTTCCTAAACTCACCAATTTTGATGGTGAAGAAAGCAGGAAATAGGCTATTTAGACATGCTTTTACTTTTCTGTTTGCAGAGAAGTGAACTGGAGATGTATGTTGACGTAGCAAGATGTATTTCAGAAATGGCCGATTCAGAGATCAATCGCATTGTCCAGATCTCCAAGGTAACTACATCTTAAATCTGCTCTTTTATCACCAGATCATATGAAACAAGCAACCTTGTCATTTTTGTCACCAGACTATTTTAGCTTATTAGGACCATTTAATAGTTTTATCTGACATGTAGGTAAAAGTGTTCTGCTGGCAGTAGAGAGAAGCAGAAGTGATAAGAATCCGTATCCCAGACTTTATCAAAGCAACTGAAATACTCGTGATTTCACCTGGGAGGTTTGAACCAGAGAGTCTTAACTAACCTGGTCAGGTGGGGATTGGCCTCTTCTCTCAGGCAACCAGTCCCAGACAGGACAAGAAGACACAGTCTTAAGCTGCACCAGGAGAGATTTAGGCTGGACATTAGGAAGAATTTCTTCACAGAAAGGTTGATTAGACCTTCGAATGGGAATGTCATACTAGGGAGATGGTGGAAACATTGTCCCTGGAGGGGTTTAAGGAAAGACTTAAGACATTTAAGGATGTGACACTCAGTGCTGAGGTCTAGTTGACATGGTATTGTTCAATCATATGGTAAACTTGATAAACTCATAGGTCTTTTCCAACCTACCTGATTCTGTGATTCTGAGAATTACTTCCGTTAGCAGAGCAGGAATGGTGTGAACCAGAGTGGTGTTACATCTTCTTAATTTCAGACCAGTAATGCAAACAGAAGACTGCAGTCCTCTTTGGTTAATATACCCTCATGCTTGAAATTGGGCTGTAAATGCATCCTGGTGACTAGCTGTCCGTGAACTGGTGGATCTGTGCTTCGGTTAAAAATGTGAAATAATTGACTGAAAAACCTTTCATTCTTGACTTTATGTTCTATATTTACATTCACACTGGTGGACAAGATGACTGAGGATGATAATGGAATAAAAAAAGCTTTCATCTTGTAGCTCACCAGTGGAATCAATTAGCAATGGAATTCTTACCAGCTGAAATGCTAAGGAAATGACCTGTGTGGAAGAACTTGATGTTTTCAGATCAAGCTTTTAAAAACAAACATCTGTGATGTAAAGCCCCCTGCTCTGCTTGCTATCAGATTCACTAGACCATCAAGCATTCAAATAGGTTATGGAAGCTGAACTGTCATTTCCTTATGTTTTTCAGTTCTTACTTCACACTGGAAAACATCATGTAAGAAAACCTCTTTTTGTCACTGCAGTGCATCTGTCATGCAGGAAGACTTGTGTCCAGAACTGTTAAGCTGGTTCATTCCATTTCACAGGGGCATGTAAAATGTAAGCAGGATGAAAAGAAGCTCTACTGAGTTACACTTTGCTAGACTATTTCAAACAGTGTAAAGTTCAAGTGATATATACAGTCTTCTATTTAATAATTTGTCTTGAGGAAAACTGAGTCTACTAGTTATTCAAAGAGTTTCTTTTTTTATAAAGAGGAATGCAAAATTTACTGTTCCCACAAGAAGCATACATTTCAATTTAACCTGTTTTTAATTGTATTTGCAGAACAATATAGAGAAGGCCACGTTCATGAAAGTGTATCTAATTTCTCAAGGCAGATTGTCTCTGACAAACTTGAGTGCTGTGATTGAAACTGTGGCAGGATATCACCAGAAAGAAAATATTTTATGGATGTTCTTGCATAGTTTCTATCACACTCGCATTGTGAGACATGAAAATACAGGTAAGATTAGGCTTATAGTAAAATCAGCAATCCAATCAACAGATATTTGTGAATATACTTATACTATTAATTAATTAATTAAATATAAAATTATTTTATTATTTTAAAATAATTTTAAAATGCTTTAACTAAAGTGTTTTTAAATTTTTCCATATTAGAAACTATTGTCTTCAGAATTCTTGTATTATTCAAATACTTGTATCAAACTTTACTTTTATGTTTTTCTCCAGTTACTTCTTTTTCTGTGGTCCAGCTACAAGTCATTTGTCTCATCAATGTGGTTTACAGACCAAGTTTTAACTAGATCTGTGTCTCCCAGTCTTTTTAGTGTAGTGTTACAGACGTGCATTGTACATCAGAGACCTCTTAATAGTGCAACTCTGCTAACCTTCTGACTTAAAATCTGACTTATTGGTACGTGACACAGAAGGTGGGGGGATGTTGCCATGAACTAGGTTGAACTAGGGCGATAACTTTCTTTCCTGAACTCCTTCCACTGATTTAACACAGGAACTAAATGTCCTTTTATTCCTCTTCATAACTATAACAGATAGTCATCTGATAGGTAAATGATTTGGTTTGGCTCAGTTATGGTTCTGACAAAGCATAGGGGCTGATGCAAGAGAAGTAGGAGAATCACACAGGAAGATGAAGAAGGAAGAAACAAGGACAGAAAGATACAAGAATGAGGTCTCAATTTCATGGCAGAGGAGTCTTTGCCTGTGTTCACTGAACAACTTCAAAGCATTATATTGCCAGATGCCTTAGCTGCCAGCTGTGTTTGAAGAACTTCAAAGAGTAGTGAGCTTTAACGGAGTGAAGTGAGGATTCTTTAGGTAAAAGAGGAGACAGCATGAAAGGGGGCACTTGTAAAGATTACATGGACATAGTAATGTATGATGTAATGTGATCTTGGTGGTGAGCATGGTTTTCAGTTTCTAGGAGGTAGAACAGATTTTGGATAGCCGAACCTGAATCAATGAAATATCTTCCATCCTTGAGACGAATTGAGGGCTGATTTTATATGCATGCCTTGACTCTATTTTACTGACCCTCTCAACACTGTAAGACTATTTTCACAGTATTTTGCACATTTGAGGGAGGCTTTAGGATTCTGTAGCAGTCATACATGCAGACTTGGTTAGTGGATCCTGCAGGCTGCCATTATATGGCAAATAATTCCCAGTCAGGTTTGGTTGTTTTTATGGGTGTTCAGTGTGTTGCATGCATTATAAACAAAGTTTCTATACTGTTTAAGGGCCTATATGTTTTCAGTCAGTGGCAAAATTAATCAAATGTGATAGTGGTGTTGGTGATCCATGTTCTACAGTTAGTACTTTCTTGCTATAGTGATTTTCTGTGCTTGCTTTTAATGAAAAGCAGTGCATTCCAGTGTTTGACATGAGTCGGTGTTCTTACTCTTTTTCTAGGAGTTCTGAAAAGAATGGACTGGCTGTTAGACTTGATGGGCTACATCAGAAATGCAGCATACAGGTCAACACCCTTACAAAATGTTGATCTGAAAGAGGTAATCCTGTGAAAATGACTTGCAGCAAGAAAAGGAGGAGGTTCTGATATATTTTACATTTTTCCTCAGTAATAAATATTATTCCCCATGCTTTTGTATTTCAGAAGATTGTGATCTTACCACCACAGAGCAAATCCTCACAATTTTTGTGAATGAATGTGTATTTGAAACTCTTACTTTAAAATAAACTTTACATTTAAGTTATATTAAAACCTTAAGGCAACTAAAGGAAATAATTACTTCAAATTTACTGTATTTAGAACAATTGAAGGAAAGTTTTGAATTCGCTAAGTAGAACTGTCTAGGCAGGTCAGATTTGTTTAGCTTCTGGTTCTGAGAGTGCTTGGACAGTTTTAGAGAAATGTTTTCAGCTGTTTAGATCTTCTGTTTCAGGGCATAAAATAAGCTGCTGCTTAGATAGAAAGGCATTAATTACATTGCTGCAATATTTCCCAACCATTTATAGCACCACATGGGTGACCATCTTGTGGCCCCTCAACAGTCATGTTGCTGTGAAAAAGTTATTTCCCTATTTTAAATTAATTGTGGATCAGCTTTAATCTAAGGGATTATTTTAGAAGAGTCTGATTTTACTTTTCTTTCTGTAGACATTTTAGTTTGAATTTGGAAAGGGGCTTATGCTCTACAAAGCATGGAAGGATACTAAGAACTTTTTAGTTCTTGCATTTTGAATTTTACCTGAATTTTTAGATGATTGTTTTTAAGACCGAGTTACCGTCTGGATTTTGGTCTTGGTCTGTTGGTTGGTTACTTTTTTGGATGAGTTTATTTGTGGGTATTTTTTTTTGCTGGGGTTTTTGAATTGGTTTCTTATTTTCTTTCGTTTTTTCCTTCTGTATTATTCATTTAATAGAGTTCTTTTTTGCCTTTTTCCTGTTTAGTGCATAGATTTCCTCATGTGGCTCTTTGCAGCTTCTGTGTTGGCCTGGGCTGACCATGGTGCACCATTACTGCTTGGCCTCAGTGCTGACTGGTCACTGTGTAAACCCCACATGGTATCACCAGAATTATCTGAGGAACACATTGGCAAGAACTCCACTGACAAGTTTGCTGTGCAAGAGACTCTCACTCTCCTTCCAAATAGCCTTTCCCTTTTGCTGGCTAAAGAACCATGGAAAGAACAAACACAGAAGGTAAAATTGCATGTAGTGGTAAGCACTTTACATGAGAAAGCACCCCATTTTTAGTAGTCAGCTTGGATCTTAGCTAAGCAGTTATTTCCTGTATATTTTGTTGCATCTCGCTTGTGATCTCACGTTATTTTTAATCAGATATGAATGTAGTTTCATAGAATTTGAGAGTTGCAAAAAGAAAAATAAATTCCAAAGCTGGGAGTCAAACTCCTAAGAAAATACAGCTGGGAGAAGAGAGTTGGGAGCTGCTGGTATTAAGTCAGTATTTTAAACATTGAAAGAAGGATACTCTGCAGTTGGACACACCACACTGTAAATTCAGAGGAATCAAAGATCTTCTGCAGTGTGTGTCATTTCTTTTGAAGTGTGAGTTGAAAATAAATGTGGAAAACTTGTGCAATGCATGTAGTTCCTGTATGTGGAAGTACTGCTGTTAATCTCTAAATGAATAGTTATCCATTTTGTGCAATATGGAATCTGTTTAGAGCTGGTTTCTCTTAGCATGCTTCTGTGCTCAGAGTTATCACTGAAGTCAGAATTCAGAATGTGGGAGGAATGCAGGGGTGAGCTGTTAGTTTGCAAGTGCCTAATTAGGTTTTAAGGAAGAATGTGAGGCCTTGCCCTGAAAATCATCCTTATGAGTCTAAATACCATATTGTCATCCAGGCACCCTGCACTGCCAGAAAAAAATAACAAAAAATGAGAGAGGTCAAAAGAGGAACAAAAGCAATAAGAGTTCTGAAGGATTTGCAGTAAAACATTTGGACAAGAGACTGATAAGAAAGAATTATATTAATAGGTTAAAGGTATGAACAGGCAAGATGTAGGGAAGCTACTTAGTGTGCCTTCTACGAAGAATTATTGCTGAGGTAATGAGAAGGAACAAAGCCCCCTTCAGATCCAGCTATGGGAAGAATAGCGTTGACAGGGAGATGTACTCTAGGGTGTTTTGTTTACTTTGGGCAGAAGCTTCGTTGACCACTGCTTCTGATTAGATAACTGAATATAGCAGAAATCAAATGTTGTTTGTCAAACTGAGAATAAATCGTCATGTTCTGATACAGGGGCTCTTTTAATTCAGATTTTTTTTTTTCATATTTCGATCTTCAGTTTATTGACTGGCTGATCAATATGATGGAATGTCCTAAGGAAGCATTATCAAAATCTTCCATGGACCTGCTGAAAGGTAATATTTTTTTAATTGAGTCCTTATTTTTCCATAACTGTCAGTACAGATCAAAATGCAGTTGTTATAAGGAGTGAGGTTTTGTCTTTGAGGTAATTGTCACAGGTAAGTTGACATTCTTGTCTGTAAGACCTTAAATTTTTTGTCTCATCTGCTGATGCTTATGATGTAGCTCTTAGGGTCCAAAAGACCTAGAGGTTCATCTAATGCACAAACTTATTTCATTGATAGATCTGTCTGTTACCCTTAAAAATAAGATGCAGCATACTATTGGGAAATGCTCCAGTACTAGAATACAAATCACATAACTTAGGTGCAAGTAAAGACTGCACTGTGTGGAAGGGATAGGAGGTGAACTAGGAGAGCCTAGTAAAAGGGTTCTGAGAAAAAAGGAAAGAGAAATAAGGGTTGCTGAAAAGATACATGAAATCAAAGATGGAAAGTAGACAACATGTTGAATTATGGTATGAGTTGTAGCCTAGCATACATCCCATTGCTTACTTACATATGTAGGATCTGTGCAATTTATTTTAAGAGGACACCACAAATATTCTCAAGTGAAGTAAGTGCATTTGTACTTGTTTCCACGAACACAGTGTACTTCCTTTGGACCATCTGATTTGTCAGACCTAAACAAGGCTTCTTGACATCCAGTTATAAGTTATTTGCATGTTTAGGATAATTACCCTTGTTTTGATGTCTGCACTCTTTAGTGACTCTGGTAAATTACCCTGTAATGTCTGCTAATCTCCACCAGAAGCAATGCTAAGAGCTGTTGGAGAACCTCCTCTGTGTATCAGAGAGTTTTGATACTCACCATATATTCTCAGTATGTCCTGATAGAGATAAGTCACTGTTCCCCTTGAGCTTCCTTTTTTTTTTTTTCCTTTTACATACTAGAACATGAAACTTCCATCTGAATAACTAGACTGTGACTAGTTTGGTTACTGGATTTTGTCTAAGCGCATGATCCTTTCAAGTTGAATTAAGGAATCAGTGAGTTGTGTTTCCAATCAGTGAATTGTGCGGAGGACTTAACTTTGTGCTTCTGGTGTTTCCAGTGCCTCCTATGTCCTGGCTTGCATCATTGCTTATTGAATTTGAACTTTCTGCAATGTTGGTTGATTTGTGTGTCTAAGTGATAGACTAATTAGAAGATGATGTGATATGATTTCATTTGGAGATGTGCCACAAAGCAGAGGAGGGGCTCAGTACATCACCACAAGTGAAAGAATTATGAAAAGATTCAGTAAAACAAGAACTAAACCTATACATGTGTTAGTAAAATTGCTAGGAATAATACTCTCACCTCTTTTCCTTTGGACTACAAAACTTAATATAATTTGTCCCTGTCTTCACAGCTGCACTTCTGGCCTTGAGGTCTCTTGCAGAGTTCAAGAAGAAAGCAGTATGGACTAAAGCTTATGGGTGGTAGCTGCACATCTTACCTGATGAAGAAAACTGTCCATACTTGAAAGCGTAATATTGCTACTCAGGCATCAATAAGCTGCATTTCAAAGATGTTTCCTATCACAAGATTTTTAATTGGGTTTGGGTTTTTGCCCTTCTGCTTCATCACAAAAATATCTATGAAAAAAAATATTTTGTCTTTAACTGATGTGTTATTACATTTTGCAAATGTACTGAATCTAAAAGAGAAATATACATTCAGTTTTAATTGAGTTGTTTCAGTGACATCTGGGAACCTCAAAAGCTGGAGTGGAATATTCCTTTAATTTGTGGAAGCTTTGAAGGAACGGCTGAAAATAAAACAAATTAGTAAAACTTATTTGGATATAGCGTATTTACTAAAATATGTTTTAGTGTAACAGACTTGGAATGAGCATTATTTTTTAAATGACAATCCTTCTTTTAGTAATAACATAATGTTCTTGTGCAGTAGTGACAACACATTATGACTAGATTATGTGAGCAGGATTTCTGAAAAGGGGTGGTATACATGTCAGTTTTGCCATGGCTTTATAAAGATCATTGAAATGAGTTGATGATCCTGATGGCTGTTGTATCTGCAGCTCCAGGACAGCTGCAATTTTCTTTCCACTTGTAACCATTCTTGTCTCTTTTACACTTCTTTGCACATAACAAGAGTTTTTCTCTGCCTCTAGTGAAAAGGGACAATACAGCAACTCTTTTCCACATTTATCATCTTAAATAGATTAGCCCCTGCTATTTTCCTTATTACTTTTTTCTTTTTGAAAGAATAGAGAATTTTTCACTTTGCAATTTTGCCAAGAGTTTTTATATTTAGCAATCCTCTTTTCTGAAGTAGACAAAAAATAACTGAAAATAATTTGGCACTGTTCTCTAGTCTTTCAAAACAGTACTGCTAAGAGCATTGTTGATTTTTGATCAGGTTGAAGGAAATGTTTTTTCCATACATCTAGAAGAAACCCTCCCCATTGGAGGAATTACCTTCTTTTCAGGACTAATAACATTTCCTCTGTAAAAGAGGACTTCTTGGTCACTTGGTCTGTTCGCCCTGGAGAAGAGGGAGACTGAGGACAGACCTCATCACAGACTACAAATTCCTCATGAGGGGAAGAGGAGGGGCAGGCACTGATCTCTTCTCTCTGGTGACCAGTGTCAGGACCCTAGGGGATAGCCTGAAGCCATGTCAGGGGAGGTTTATGTTGGCTGTTAGAAGGAGATTCTTCTCCCATTGTAGTTGGGCACTGGAACAGCTTCCCAGAATAGTCACAGCACCAGCCTGGCAGAGCTCGAGAAGCATTTGGACAATGCCCCCAGGCACAAGGTGTGATTCCTGGGGTTGTCCTGTGCAGGTCCAGCAGCTAGACTTTGATGATCCTAGCGGCCCCCTTCCAACTCAGAATAATCTATGATTCCATGACTCTTTCTAGGGATACTGTGTGAAGGCTGAGCATTTCTTCTTTGATTGGGTGTTTGGAGGATTAATGCAGTACTTGTTTCACTTGTTGTACTTGTTACACTTTCCAAAATAGTGGATAGTTTAGTGGTAGTGGTAGTTTTCTGCTGCATATGCAACTCTATACTGAGAAAACTGTCTAAAGGTGAATGTGCAGAAGGACTCACTGAAAGTCCTTGTCAGTGAGTCTGCCTCTCAGTTCATGACATTTCCATTTGTGTGTATCTCTGAGTAATTTCTAACAAAGCCAAATATGTCACATTTTAATGGTTCCATCTCTAATGTACAGTTTCAAACTAACTCACAACTTTAATCATCTCAGTTTGTATGTTTATTAGTGTTTTAATTCAGATGAAATTTTGTCTTTTTTAAAGGGAATCACTGTGTGATGCCAGCTTGCTGTGTTTCAATTTGCATAGAGGACCATTAACTGAATTCCTACTGATGTGTAGTAGAAAATGTAAGCCAAGGGTCAGCATGGCCTGAGGGTCGTAATGCTAACAGAGTTGCAAAGAGCACTGAGAGTTTAGGAGAGTATCTGAAATGTTGAACATCAACACCTATGATACAAGAAATAAACAGGATTAACTGGAAGCATTTGTCACCTCCCAAAGCTATGCTGTCACTGGGATTAGTGAGACTTTGTAGAATGAGTCCAATGATGGGAGTGCTGGCATGCATGACTGTAGGCTGTTCAGGGGGAATGGTCAAGGCAGGCAAGGCAAAGGAGTTACATTGGAAGGCACAATTTTCGCTGTACATTCCTTGCAGTTAGGGATAATGTGGTTGAAAGCCTCTGAGTAAAAATTAGGGAGATGGAAAACAAAGCAGATATCATTGTAAGTGTCTACTGCTGTTCATTCAGCCACAATGCTAGCACTGATTAAATAATCTATGGGCAACAAGGAGAAATCTCTGGTCCATTGGTCTTGTTCTTACAGAATATTTCAGCTTCTGGACATCTACTGGAAATGCCAGACAACTGTGGCAAGGAAGGCTGAGAAATTCCAGATGTGTGCTGAAGATAATTTCTTGTCTCAAGTATTCATTGAGACAACTAGGAAAGATGTCCCCTCCTCTACCCCTCCCCCCATCCCCAACTTGCTGTTCATGAATAGAGAGGGAGAAGATGGGATTTTTAGGTGGCTGTTTTGGGCACAGTAATCATGAGTTTAAATTATGAATTTAAATTTTTTGGTGTAACTGAGAAACAAGTCAGCACAGTTGCTATCCTAGATTTCAGGATAACAAATCTTAAACTGCTCAGGGAGCTAGTTAGCAGTGTCCTCTGGGAATCTGATTTTCAGGACTTAGAGATCCACAAGTGCTGGTCCATCTTTAAGAAAAACCTTTTAGAAGCACAGGAGCAAGCAAATCACACTATTCCAAAAGTCAAGCAATAAGAGCAGAAGAGCAGCTTGGCTGAACAGCAAACTCCTCTTGGAACTCAGGAAGAAGATAAATGGTATGATCTCTGTAAGACAGGTCGTGCCTCAGAGGATGGTTACAAAGCTGTGGTTCCCATGTCTAGGGAGAAAACACAGAAGTCCAAATCTCAGAGTTGAAACTGGCCAGTGTTGGGTCAGATAAAGAAAGTCTGAGTATGTTTAGAGCAAGAGGAGATTTAAGGAAAATATTCAACCAATTCTTGATGAAGGTAGTCACCTGAAAAAAGGATGAAGAGAAGGCAGAAGCATTATAATGCTTTTGCATCAGTCATTAGTAACATCAATATACATTAGTCTGGTTAGTCCTCTCGGTTAGAGGACATAGAGCAGCATTGACTTTCCATTTCTGCACACTGAAACTCTAAATGAGTAGGTATATCAGTTTAATCTTTGTAAGCCCATGGGGCCTGATGGGATTTGTCCCAGAGCACTAGAAGAGCTATCTCTTGGGAGTCTGGGGAGATCCCTGCTGACCAGAAACTGGCCGACATTAATCCAGTTTACCAGAAGGGCATGAGGCAAGACACAGGCAGCTACAGACCTGTTAGTCTAATCTCATTACCAGGGAAAATTTGCAGAGATCATACTGGGTACTATTGAAAGGCACTTTAAGAACGATACAACCCTCAAGCACAGTCAACATGAATTCACAAAGGGAAAGCCCTGAGTAACTCATCTGATACCCTTCTATGATACAGCCACCCACCTGGTGGGGCTTTTGATACTGTCCCTTATGACATCTGTCTGAACAAGCTGTTCAACAGTGAGATGAGTGGGTTCATGGTGCACTGGTTAAAGAACTGGCAGAATGGCAGAGCTCAAAGAGTTGTAGTACATGGGGTTGACAAAGTTATCCCCAGTGTTCCTCATTCAAATTCAAGATTCGAATCTAGCACCAGTTCAGTTCAATGTATTTATCCATGATCAGGAGGCAGGAGTTGAATGCACCATTAGTATGTGTGTTGACAAAACTAAGCTTGAAAGTTGCTGTTGACTCTTGAGGACAAGAGACCTTCCAGAAAGATGTGGACAGATGAGCATTTGGTTTTGATTAATGGCATGAAATCTAACAAGTTAAAATGGTGCATTCTGCATCTGGTACAGAGTAGTGCCTGATACAAGTCTAAATGGGTAGAGTGGCTGGAGAGCAGCCCTGCATAAAGAGATCTGGAGATGCTGGTGTCTCAATATACAACCATTTAAGTTCACAGAATCACAGAATTATTGGAGTGGGAAGGGACCTCTGTAGGGCACTCTCCTCATTGGCTCCTCCACCACTTGGATTAACAAGTTATCTTCCAGTATCTGCAGGAACTTGCTGGACTGTGTTCCAAGCCACATTGTGCCTCAAAATACCAGGGTTGTTGAATTCTCAGAGGAGGACCCAGGCCCATGATCTCAAGGCTACTTCCAGCTGCCCATAGAAGCCTCATCAACTTCCTTATCTGAGTCACCCATTTTAGCCTGTCCCTGAATTTTTACCCATAAGCTCTCAACTCCTTGTCTGTCCCTGGGCAGAGCTTGATGTTCTTTCACACAAAGACCAACTCCACCGCCTCACCTCACTGACCTGTCCTTTCTAAAAAGTACACAGGAATCCATGACAACATTCCAGTGGTGAGCTATCCCACCATGTCTCTGAAATTGCAGTGAGATCATGGCTCTGTGACATAGATTTCCAGTTCTTATTTATTCCCCCTGATTTGTGCATATGTGTACACACACTTCAGAGAGGTAGTCGAGCATCCAGGTTCCCTAGGAGGGGTGTAAGAGGATTCCCCATAGCCATACACACCCTTGATGTGGTTAGCCCTAGGACTCTCATCTTGAGGCAGCCAAGCTTGCCTGGTTGGCATGGCCATTCCCCAGGAGAAAGCAGTGGCATGAGCATTGCCACTTTGGACCCCAGCCAAGTCATTCTGTTTAAAGCCCATCTCACCAAATTGGCCAATCTGTTGGCAGAGCTTCTTTTGCTCTTTTTTGAGTCCCTTCCTAACAGGTAACAATCACTGAAGTACAATTCATTGTCATAAAAGCCATTGTCTTAAACATCTTTTTGCCTGCCCATTTCTGAGCTTTTCCAGAAACTTAGGTGAGGCATTGGAGCTGAAGTTACAGTGGTCTTTTATAGGAAGGCTGACTGCCCCAAGTTACCTCTGTACTAGAAGGAGGTGAGGAAGTCTTCTGTCATGAGCTTCATGCCTTTTTCATGCAGTTTACATTTTGGGGTCCTCTCCATAGTGAATTTTAAAGAATCCTTTTCCTATTCCATCCTTTTACCCAGCAGTAAGATTCAAGACATAACATTTTTTTAAACATAAAACAATAAACATGGCTTAATCTGTGATAGGTTTGACCTCAGCTGGCTTCCAGATGTCCATTCAACCTCATCTCCTCAACAGGACATTCATTCTCCCTCCTCCTCCTCCTCAACAGGACAGGGAGAAAATAGGATGAGAAAGTTCATGGGTCGAGATAAAGACAGAGTGATCATTTACTATTCACTGTCACAAAAACAGATTCAACTTGTGGAAGAAAAATTTATTGCCAATTAAAAATAGAGTAGGATGGAAAGAAAAAAGGCAAAACTAAAATTACCTTTCCCCTATGCCTCCCTTCTTCCTGTGCTCCCTTTACTCCTTCATTCCTGCATTTTGTACCTCCTACCTCCCCAAGCAGTACAAGGTGGGTGTGGGGGTTGCACTTGGGTAGTAAACCTTAATCTCAGCTGCTTGTTTGTCTTCACGCCGTTACTCTGCTCCAGCATGGGGTCCCTCCCATGGGATACAGTTCTTCACAGTTTCTTCTCACAAGCTGCAGCTCTTCAAGCACTGCTCTAGCATAGGTTCTTTCCATGGGATACAGTCCATTGGGAAAAAACTGCCTCAGTGTGGGTCCCTAGTGGGCCACAGTTCTTGTTGTGCTTGTGTGGGCTCTTCATGGGCTGCAGCTTTCCTCAGGGCACAGCCACCTGCTGCAGCCTGGCATCCTCCAAAGGCTGCCATGTGGATATCGTCTGGTGTGTTTCTCCATGGCTTGCAAGGGGGCAACCTGGTACACTATGGCTCACAGGGGAATCTGCTGCAGTGCCTAAAGTAGCTCTTCATCACCTTCTCCATTGACCTTGGTGTCTACTGAGCTGTTTCTCTTACATTTTTCTTACTCTTCTTTCTCGCAGCTGCTGCGTAACATTTCTTACCTTTTCTTAAGTTTTCAGAGAGATGCCATGCCATGATCTTTGTTGTTTGGCTCAGCAACATCCTGCAGAGGCTTAGTCTTAGAACTGGGTGGAACCAGCTGTTTCTGGCATGTTGGATTGAATTTCCAAGGAAAAAATGTTTATGCTTCAACTTTAGCAAGTTATATAGTGGTTTAATGTGGACTTAATCTGGCTGTCTTCAAAACTGTTATCTTATTCAGCTGTTCTATATGTTTCTTCACATTGTTCACACTTGAATCCGTTTGGGTCAGACAGAAGCCCAAGTGAAAGCACTCCTGTTTCTCTACTAAGTTCCAAATTTCTGTTTGGAGTGGTTTAAAAAAAACTAATCCAGGGTTGACACTATACTATTCTATGCATGATCTTGTTGCTTATGGTCCGCAAATACTCGATGGTCAAAATAGTCCGCAGGCATTGTCTGCCACTATTATTAAATAAATAAAAATTATAGTAGGTGACCTTTCATAACAAATTAATTTAGCTTCACTGTTTCCTTATATAACCTCTTAGGCTGCATGGTTTGAAAAGTCATGCAGGCAAAAGCCTCTTCATATTGTAACAGTGTTTAGTCCCCCTTTAAATATTACCTTCTCTCCTACTCCTATTATCTAGGCTCCCTTTCCACAGTTTTCAGTCAGAAAAAAAAAAAAAGATAGCCTCACTTTTCTCCCCCACATGCTTGAATTGAAATGTAGGTCATAATCAATACAGATGAAACGTCAGAAAAGCTCCAGCCAGTCTCTAAGGAATTATTTGGCTATTTTTGCCTGTTCCACTGGGTTGCTGCGTATATTCCTCTTTCCCAGCCTTTGAAAAAGCTGTGTTCTATTTGCATTCTTACATACTATTCTAGAGGAGTATGAGGAGCAATACAGTTGAGTAAAATGCCTAGAATTTTGCACATGGCTTTTGATAGTCATTCAGATCCCTTTTAGAAACAACATATTTTTTGACCTGACTACATCACATTTATTTTGCATGTATCTCTCTGCTGTTCAATGTGGAAGAAAAACATTGTGAGGGAAGAGACTGACATGCCAAACACATGATTATAAGTGTTTATTTCTGACCGTTAAACATCCCCCTGAATATATAGTAGATGAGTATGATAACACTTGCCTTTCTGATTTAGCTGCATTTGCTGGAGCCTTCTTCTGATAACTGAAGTATGAGGCCAGAATGTGAAGGATCCTTAGTGAATGCCTGGGTTAATCAGCATGTTTGTCTCTAGGCTGCAAAGGTTCTGATTTCTGCTCTTTGAGAGATTCCAGTTCTAGCAAATTTAGCATTTATATGTGAAGTACATACATGTTGGCCTAGTATAAAGTAATCTTAGAGATGGAATTATACTGTCATTACAGAATATCTGTAGCTAATGAAGTAAGAATTAACACTGAAATAAGGGTGTAGCTGTGAGTTGCGGCACTCTCCAATTTTTTCAGTATTCCATAACATATGCTAGAAAAAAACCATTAATTTTAAAAACTGGCCACTTGATCTCAAAACATTCAAAAATTTTCAAAAGCTGCTCTAGTTTTGAGGTGTGTTCAAGAGATCTGCCTTTTCTGAAAATTCTATACAGCCAGATAATGTTCATGCAAAGAGAAGTTTTGCATTGAGAAATCTTTGTCCAGTTTGGTTTTAACGATGATGTGCAGAAATCCCCTAGGAATATATTTTGTCTTTCCAAACAAAATATCAACTTAGCTTCTTTTATTTTTGATGTTTCCTGTCCCTAGGTGTGCCATTCTCTCAGAGAAGAGGTTCTGGATGATAAAGCACATACCTGAATCAAAACACAAAACGTGTAAGAAGAAAGGAGTGGAATTCAAACTGTATTCAATTTATTTAGAAGGAACTGTAAGAGCCTTCAACCTTGCACAGTTCTTTCCATGTACTTAGGAACAGAACACTACATCATTAAGATGAGATCCTTCAAATTCACATTAAAACCCCATGACAGAACAAAGACTTCTGTATGATGCAGCTAAATTAAGCTGAAATTTTTCCAAAGTATTTTGATGAGAAAGAGAAGGGATCTGTTTGCATGCAGGTTTTGAAGTGGCCTTGTTTTTTCATGCCTTTAAATAATCGTGCTGTAAAAGTCTTAATTTAGATATAACTTCTCATCCCATCTAGGAGTTATGAGTGAGGAAGAGTTGGACAGAACCAGAGTATGATCAAATAGGAATTGATTTTTTTAAAAAAAAGCAAACAAAAAAGGAAGTTTCACTAAACAGCTGCAAGTCTAGCATCACTGAAACAACTTCTATAGGTTTGTGGTTTTATGCATCATATGTATGGTGTACTATGAAAATTTAACTATTTGTATTTGAAAGATACTGGAAATCGAAACAGGTAGTGATGCACTTTCCTGCAGTGGTCTGCAGGAGATTGTAGCAGAGAGAAAGTTTGTGAAAGGCTCAGCATGGATTTAATTTTTTGTTGCCATAGGCATCCCAGTTGTGTTGAGACCCAGCTTTCTGGAAGATGAGATACTTACCTGCAAAGAGCACTAGCAGGTACATTTTCAGAACATAGGGGAAGTAGATTGAGAAGGTGAATGGAAATGGTAGCTTGATCGAGTATGTGCCAAAGGATTCAAAATAAGGTAGTGATACACAAATTGCAAATCCTGTAAAAACATGGTAAATCCTTAGTCTAAAGGAAGTAGAAGATCATCAAAAAGCTTAATGAACAACTCAGTTACCGTTAATATTTTATATACCTATACATACATATGCATTCATATAAATAAGCATGTTTTCTCCTTGAGTTCAGTTTTATAGGTTTGGGGTGCTAATTGTTCTAAATACTAGAATTAGTAAGTATATTCTATTCGCTAACCAGTTCTGTCAGAAAGTGCTTTCAGTGTGTTCTCAGTGGGCAGAGTTCTTGATGTAGGTAAGAAAACTTGCTAAGTATGGCCTGAGCCAGTAAGGTCAGCCTCAGTGGGGGAGAGGCTTTGGAACTTGCTGTCTAGTGTACTCAGTATGGAAGGGAGGAATCCATATGTCTTTTGGATTGCTTTCTGCTTTACAAAAAAGAACACTTTCCCATATTTTAAAAAAACTTAAACAAAATCAAGAAAACAAAAAACCCCAAAATCTACCAGACACACAAGCCCCAAATCCCAGATAGTCCCCATTAAAGAAAAAATAACAGAAAAGTGAGACAGAAGTGACATACATTAATATGAAAGTACATGAACATTTATGACAGCTTTGGCAACACATGAGGAGCTATTTTAAACAAAACAACAAATCACATTTTACTGAAGAATATTAAGGAGGCAAGTAGTTGGTACCCTTCCCACTTCCTTACCTTCAGCCAGAACTGAAAGGGGATAAAACGGGATGCACAGTGAGAAGTTGAGCCATGTTAGTGGTAGGTAGTATAGGCCCATCCTTGCCAGCATGTTGTAAGTGTACCTGCAATAAGAGGAAAGCAGATGAGCTCAGAGGAAATTATGATGTCTTTAGAATAAAGATATACTATTGGAAAATTCAAAGGAATTTCAGAAGAGCTTATAGCTGTCTGAGTAAATTTCAGAGCCAGCAACAGTTTTTGTTCAGACTCCAATTCCTGAAAGTAGATGGTCCATTTTTTCAGAAGAGTTATCTATGGTGCTACATTAGAGCAGGTATAAAGCCTTCCAGATAGAAAGCTCCATCAGAAACCAGCATTATTTCATACAGGTCCATCAGAAAATGGATTTCAGATGGGGGTGTTGCAACTGAGAGGGGCAGGCAGAATATCACTGTCACTTGTGACCGAGACAGTCCTGATTTGGCTACTGACCTAGCTGAATCAGTGCTGGAGAAGGTTAAACAAGAAGGCAATTGCAGGTACATAACTTGTATTACATCTGCCCCTCTCCTGGACCTTAGTTGCTCACCAGTGTATTGCAGCATATTCTTTTTACTGTGGCTCTTACTGTTCCTCACTGGGAGACCAGAATGCTTAGTTTCCAAAGGTGAGCTAATCTTGGTTTGATTTTAAAGTGGTACAGCAGCTCTCCAAACACTGGAGAAACAGGTCTCATTGCATTTTTGGTCACCTGAAAGACTTTTTGCACTGTGGGCTTGCTAGAGATATGTAAATCTATTACCCATGACTTTCTGATAGATGAAACTAGTGTAAAACACACTTCCTGTATTCCCTTCTTACTGATTAATTTGATTAATTTTGCATTGTATCTGGACTGTAGAAAATAATTTTTAATTATTGTTGCTTTTAAGGCTGAATCCCAACCAAATACAAAAAGGAAACAGTTACTCCCTCTCTACACAATTCCATGGGCTGTTACTGTATAAGCAGGAAAGATGCAAATTTAGCCTCCATATATCACTATCCATGATGCATAATAAATAGCCCTTCAGAGAAATTTAGGTGCCTAGAAGTTAATGTGGAAAAACTTGTAATACTTAAGAGTAATTGGCTAAAGGATGGGAGAGATGCCTATGCACTTTTAGATATGAATATTTCTTTGAGATACTAGGACATGGCACAGATGCTGTAAAATAAATCAGGTAAGAATTCTAAATTTTTATGAGTTGTACTATGCTTTATTTGAATTGGTCATGGGCTGCTACAGACCACAGTAGCTTTCCTGCTGTTACTGCTGTGCTGCTTAACTGTTCTTTAGCAAGGGTAGAAAATAATGCTGCATCACTGGTACTGTTATGCACTGAGAAGACTTCACAGCCAATATTTTATTATACTTCTGGCATTTCTCCAGCTGCACTGAACCCTTTCATTTCAGATTAGATTCTACTGTTTTAGTTTTACAAACTTCAAAAAGAAATGGGATGAAACTATAATCAATTAATACAAGTAGCAGCCTATTAAAATATATTGCAAAATGCTCTGAAGCTGACTTAAAATCTTTATCAGTTCTCTCTGACACTTTCCTGTTTCAGTTCTCTTTTATAACATAAGTCTCCTATGCTACCTAAAACCATGTTCTTCAGTCAGCCCCCTAAGCAATATATTTAAATCAGCAGAAAGCCATTTTAACAGAAAAAAAAGTTTTGCTGCAATACATAAGTTGCTGTAAGAGCTGTGTCTTCTTAAAATGCTTCTTAATTCTGTATGTACCTGTTCTAAGTCTACAAACTGAGGTGCACAGAGGCTTACATTACATACGGGAAATATCTGTTGTTCTTGTGATGTGATATGTACCCTGCCATACCAAAACTGTTCCTGCAGCAGCTCTTGGCTTTTTGGAAACCACAGTCCAGTTAATCCACAATAGTCTTTCTGCCTTTGCAAGAAGTTCTGCTGGTGCTGCCTTACTGTGCTGTAAATCTTGGCTCAAACTGGATAAAAAAGTAAAATAATAAAGCAACAGGGTGGTAATGGCAACCAGGATGGTTTCAGGAATTGCTGTTCTCCAGAAAGTAGTTGTGATTGCCTTCTAAACTGTTGTTAAAAACATCAAAGCCTTTGAACTAAAAATGTTAATGCAGTCTGCTAATGTATTACTCCATCTTACATCTGTAAATTACTCTGCCTCTTAACCATGTGGATTTTTTTAAAAAATCACTAGGTAACTTTAAAAGTTCAAGGTTTTATTTAAAAAGGGATAATACACTTTGCCAATTTTGAAACAGTTAAATGAGCCTGCTGCACAATGGGGGTGGAGTTCTGCTGGCAGTAATAACCCATTTTCCCCTCATGGTTTTGATGTTGACTCCTTACCTGACCACATCTAATATATTCCAAAGGAAAAATAAAACACACACGACATATTTCCCTTGAACTTCTTCCTGACTGTTGATCACGACAAATAAAACAATTATTCTCTCAGTCATCTGAAAAGAAAAGAAAACTTTGAATTCAGGTAGTGCCTTCTGTAACTGTTATTTCTGTGGCATTTTGGCAAAATAGGGGGCCACAAATGGATTCAGTTTTCTTTACACAAAATCAGGAGTGAATATTTTGTTTCATGGCCTGCTTTTGTTCAAGGTCCTTCAGCAAAGAGCAGTGGCCACTGCTGGCTGTAGCATGAAAGACCTGTTGTGGTACATGTGGAAGTTTGCTTTCCAGCTGGGATGGCTTGGCTTTGTAGCCAAGAAAACCTGTCAATTAGCCCACAGAGGTCATGGAAGCAAGGACTACTCCTGCTGCACCTGACTCCACAGAGGGCTGGCAGGGATAAGCTTCCTTGCTTGTAGGCTTTGTGGGAGGCAGTAGGGTACAGAAGGCCCTTTTTGGGGGGATCATATGCCAGAAAGTACTAATCTTGCACTCCCAGATCTATTTTTCATATCTTGGAAATCTGTGTCCCAAGGAATCTCTTTCATGTAAGATTTGCAGAAAGAAGGAGGAAAAGTAGAATTCCTTATCTTCTTTCCATCTTTTTCTTGGTTACGGGAAGTGGGTTTAAGCTTGTCACTTACGTGAATGATTGCAATAGTATTTATGTCCTAAAATTTTTCTAGTGGTTGGACTTTATCCAACCCACAAATGAAAAGATAAAGGAGATTAATCAGGCAGTGTCTCCAGTTTAAAATAAATACTTTGGTAATACTAAAATTCAACAAACTAAAAACAAGTGTGTCTTTTTGCATAACTTTTTCCTGACAACTCTTCTAACAGTATCCATGCCCTGTCCTGTAAAGTAAATGTATCAGTACTGCCAAGAATTGTCAAACTGTCCCAGAACAGTAACAATTCATTCTGATTTACACTCTATTTGAAAGTGTTGAAGTAGAAAACATGCACCTAAGCTGTTGGTATGAATTGATACAGCTTCATTGGGTTGAGTTTTTTTACCCAATGCCATGTCTTCCATAAGGTATGTTAGTTGTAGTGATTTCACAAGTTCAGATGTTAAGTCAGTTAAAAGTTACAAAATGAAAGTGGATTACCAAGGTTGTTTTTATAAGAGCTGTTATTCTTCATTGCTTTCCCTGGACTCCTGCCTTAAACAAAGTAAGAATTTTGCCTCTCAGAAAGTTTGTGCAGTAGTTTTGCTGCATAATATTTACAGGTTCCTGCATGGACCATTCTGGCCAGAAACTCTCTTTTTTTTCATAGACCACATCTGTCAGATAAAGCACCCTTCACTTCACTATTCAGAAAAATTACGTCAGAGCAGTTTTTCATACAGAAAGAGAGCATGCCTATCCCCCAGGGATATGGTTCCTCATCTTGGAAAGCACTGGGGGCCCACAACAGCTAAAAACATTTTTCCTGCTTCTCACCCTCCTATGACCGTCATCTTGTGCTGCTGATCCCATTGGTCTGTAACTGAGGAACTGATTTTTAAAAAGGTCAGATGTTGGTAGACTTTTGTATAGATGGGTCAGGAAACAGAAAGTGAGAGCCCATTTATGTCCTGTGCTTATACACTGATGCTGAGGAACATGGCAAAAACATGGGGGAACTGGAAGTACTGATGCAGATCTGAAACCAGATAGAACAGAGGTACAAGAAACACAGCAGGGCAACCATCACAAGAAGGAAATCAAAACAAAAGTAAAAGCCATGTGAGCACTGGGTGAGATTGTGTGCTGGAGAGAACAGATAAAATCTGAGTTAAAATTGTTAGATGAAGAGTGGTAAAGAATGGCTCATTGATGGTGTGGCCATTTTGTTACTGACCCTAAAATCAGACTTGAGATGTGGAGAGAAAGTTCTGGAAAACTGTTAATACAAGATGTATTTCAGGGAATTGCCACAGGTAGTTGTCCTAGAGACCAAGGGCTTTATCATGATAGTGAAAAGATGGACATGTTCTTGGATGTCAGAGCTGGAAGATTTTACAAATGGTCACTCACTTTTCAAAAAGTGGCTGGGTGGAAATGTGCTAAAAAACAGCATGAGATAAATGATCGGGATCTGATCCCATTTCAGTGAGAGAAAGGACAAGCAGTAGGAAGGTAGTTACCATTTCAAACTCCAGTTTGAAACTCCAGTTTCAAATGGATATGTACTGGCCAGTTGGGCAGAATGACCACAATTCAGCCTTATAACATGGAAGCAGAAGAAGCTGTGGATTGTCTTCTCTTCCCAGGAAACAAGCAGAAACATGAAGCAGTGAGAACCACCTCCCCGGGGCTCAACAGATTTCCTCCATCAGAGATTCATATTGGGGAAGGTGAGAGTCATGCAGCTTTGCTAATTACACATGATGGAACTCAGTAATCACACCGTAATGTTAAGCACTTGCAAGAGCAGGAAATTGCACATGGCACAAACTGGTCACCTTAAAGTATTTTGTTCCTGTCAGACTGCAGTCTCATCTGGCCAGCAATGGGCTGCACAAAACAGCGACCAGACACTGAAACTGGAAGGACCTGGCCTTGGTCTGGAGCACATCTGTGGGGCAGGACACAGAGCTCAGGACAATTGTGATGTCCCCATGAGAACAGACAGTGGCATCCTACCTCTTTTTCTGCATAAATCAGGAAGTTGCTTGCCTGCTTGCCTTAATTCTCTTTCCTTTTATTGCACTCCAAGCTTTAGGTAACCCACACAAATCAAAGGTAAATGCAGGGGTTTAGCAAAAAGCCTGGGGACATTTTCTGCAATGAAGAGACAGGGTACTTCTTGGAGAATAGTAGTGTATGTTAATACTGTGTTGATATATGTACACACATGCATATACACATGGAGTCATGTACATTTATAAATACACACGCATATACACACACAGATAAAATGCATGTATTGCTGCTCAGCCAAGGATTGTTTCCTGTATGGATCATCCATCCTTGCATGAATGAAGATGTGATACTCTCTGTAGCTGCTCTCTTGCTTTAAAATATATAAAAAATAAAGCACAAAACTACAAGTCCTGTGTTTTCACATTCATAAAAAGGAAGTATGTGCTAACATATCACAAAGCATAAATATAATGTTTTCAGTTTTCATTCCTTCTTTAAAATCAAATTGGAATTACCTTCCTTTTCTGACACTAATCTCTCATAAGATGCAGCAAGTTCTGTAGAGTGGTATAAATTTCTGCAAGGCAGACTGAGTTTTTTAACCAAGTCAGCAAAACAGAGCAAATTTGACTAGAGAAAATAGCCCATTCACTTACATTTTTTAGTAACTATGACTGTGCAATTTTGTACTTGGTACCTGAAATGCTTACATAGTTCTTCAATTTAGTGTATATTAAAAAAGAACAAAAAAACAAAACAAAAACAAAACAAACAAACCCAAAAAAAACCCAAAAAAGAAAGTGAGAAAAGTGTCACTATATTTAATGTTAAAAAATAATGGTTTTATCACAAAACCGTGGTACATTGCTTTTGGTTTAGTAAATCTAATCTGTTTACACAGGATGAAGAGCTGCTCTTTGTTTCACAAAAACACTAGTCTTTTCTTAGACCTTTCCTCTCTCCTTGCTATGGTGCCAGTCCTGTCAGCTGTTATTCCATAGCCAGACTAACACATTTAATTACCTTCTGTTTTGGTGACAACAATGACATGTGACATGTTCTCCTGCCCTCCTCCAATTATTTAAGGTGTAAATGGCCTGAGAGCCATCTCTTTGAACCAGCTTTGTGACCATCCCCTGCCTCACCTTACCCCAGCACATCCGTCACACAGGACTCATCTTTCTTTCATGGTGTGACTTGGCCTTGACCTACCTTGCTCTTCTCAGGTGCCTGGTGGCCTGAGACTTTGTCCCTCAATGAGTTTTTCCAGAAGACTCCTCTGAGTTTGTTTTTCCACTATCTGTATCATGTATCTTGAAGTGTTTTTCTTAAATGCTACTAAACCACAACAAATGCAATACTAGGCAGAAATCTTTCACTCAAGGATTAATTTACCTCTTGTATTTCCTATAATATATATGTAAAATATACATATTTGCTACAGAACAACCTGCCACCACGGCGCCTTTTCACAGCTTTTTTTATTCAATATTCATTTATACCTTCATCCATGTGCTTCCCTGACATTGCCTGACTCAGCTTTTCTCTAATCCTAGTAATCACCCAAGGTGAACTTCATTGTGGATGTATATGAATATACCTGTTACAAGGTATGTGTTAAGCTCAGGGTTGGAATAGGTGATTGGGAACACAGAACCAGGCAGCCACTATCAAATTCTTGCACCTTTATCAATGCCCTGATTGTGCAGCAGTCTAGTAGGCTGCAGCAAGGTAAACATCTCTTAACTAACTCTCCTGCCCTAGTTCATGGTGGAAAACATACCTTTTTTTATTTCCTAAGAGGCAGTGAAGAAAGTGTGATGAAGCATGTGGGATTAGTGTTGGCCCACAGCTGCTTGACCTACACTCAGCAAAAGTGGGTAACCCACAGGACAGCAGAGTCTCCACTAAAGAGCTTATACATCTTGTTTGCACAGCATGAGACCGCTGTTAACATCAAGGGAAGAGAGTTGTTCGTGGTGAGAGCGCAGCTGGGGAAAGAACCAAAGATCCAAAACTATATTTGGTGTGAGGTGAACACTGAGAGTCACAGTGCCACATAGTTGGGTTCCCTGAGCTGCCTCTCCATGCTGCCCAGAAGAGCAGTGCACAAACTGCACTGTCCAAGAAAGGTCACAGTTTTCATGCTCAGAATATCCATTTCATACTAATGTCATTTGTGGCAACAGAGAACAGAGAACAGTGTTTGTGCAAGCTTCCCTGATCTCTGCCTTGTGTAAGTCTGTCTAGGGAAGAAACAGATTATGTCAAGGCTAGGGAATGTGTAAACTCTGCCAGGACAAGGCTTGCTTTAATGACTAAGAGCAGGCTGCTCTTCTTTCCATGACATGTGAGATTTGTTACAGGTCATACTAGATAGGAGTCTTCATTCTCCCCTAGATTAGCATCAAAGTATGTAAATCAAAGGATTTAGGCAGGGAAAAGCAGCTATTTGCATTTTGATGAATTTGCTATCATACTTAGGGAACAGTGTAAAGAACAGAGATCTGTATTAGTCAATTAGTTAATTAGTTATTTAGACAGTTAATAGAGATTTGAAAAGAGGAACATCTTGATCCATGAATACATCATTTGACAAAAATGGGCTATCCAGAAAACTAAAAACATAACTAACTACTCTTGGTCTTCTACCTTCTGACTGCTAAGAGAAATATGAGTTTCACCATTATGCAGATACAGGATTGAAAAGGTTTGAAGGTAAATCCAAGTCATCATTTTGCTTTTTTCTAATGCATTAAGAAAAAATAACAAAACCTGAGATTAGCACCCAAAAGGAAAAAAAGAATAGTGCGGCAAGGAAAACGTCAGAGTATCACCTTACTTTCTGCAATAGTGTGTGATGTTTTGGCTGGTTTTCTGCCTGCAGCTGAACATATAACAAGCTACTAGTTTTGAAAAAGACCTGCCTGGTTAAACAGAGAACTTAGTGGATGTCAGGGTAAAAGAAGAGAGTGCATCACCTCTGGAAGGAGGGGAAGATAATTCTGGGGGGCTACAGGGATGCTGGGAGGTTATGTAGGGAGAAACTCAGAAGGGCCAAGTCCCCCTGGAGTTTAATTTGATCACTGCCATTGGCCACTGACCCACTTCTGCTGGTGGCTATTCATCTGGAAATTTTCTGGATCTGCACTGGGGACCAAGCATGGGGTACTAATTATTCAGTTCCACTCAAAAAGAAATAAGTTGACAGGACAGTTCTTTCTCAACCAGCCCAGTTCTGAGGAAGCGATTTGCAATTAGCAAACTATCAGCAAACCAGGCTGCCTGAGGAAGGGTGCAGGTACAGTATTCAGGGTAGTTCAGCCTGGGCTTGTCCCCAGGGGCAGCCATGGTTGATGTGTGTTGGTCATGAAAGGAGAGTCCTGAGAATGAACTTACCTGCAAAAACCTGGGGAGGAGACGGCTTTTGTCAATGCCGATGAGGATGTGTAGGATCTCCAGTACAGATAACAACTGGCAAAGGCGCATTACAAGTCCTATGGAGTGAAACGTGTCAGCCAGTGAATCTACAGACAAAATTTAGAAGATTAGAGGATGGTTATACAGTAAAAGTCTGGAGCAACTACTGGGTTTGCTTTTACCCTGTCATCACTGGACATGACAAGAAGTAAAGTTTATGTAGTACCAAACATGCAGTACCAAACTTCTGGGTAGCAGAAGAAAAGCTTCAGGGGGTGGAGGAGGCAATCTGCTCTGTGTGTGTGGCTCTGATACAGAGGCACAAAGCTGAGAAAATAATTAAGTTCCCTACACTTAATGCATGGGCAAATACTGTGCAGGATGTGTTGGTTTAGAGAAAACTGCTTTAGGGTACTTCTAAATAGGAGAAAATGTCGAGGAAATACATGAGGAATTTCTAAACACTAGGAGATGTTGAGTTCCTGCCTGTATCTGCACTGCTGACAACAAGTAGTCCAGGAAGAAGGCATTTTATATGCCTACAACAGTTCACCATTATAAGACATTTCAAATTTCCAGTCACTAGTTTTCTGGTTTTGTGTCTTAACCCCAGGCAACAGAGAGAGAAATATATTGTAATGTTTTTGGAGATAGTCATGTACAATAACCACAAAGATATTCTCCCCTAGTGGCTTCAGTAAGATTAATATTTGCCATAATGACTGGACCTAGTCACATTTAGGTTTATGTCTAATTCAAATGCTACTAGCATGCTACTGAATATGAAAGTTCATTAACAAAACAAGAGCTTCATTCCCCGTGTGACACAGGTAGAAGACAAGCACAAATAATTTGTTCTGCCTTTTTAATAGAGTGTCTTTCTGATTGTATTATAGTCCCTGGTACTGGACATACACATGTTCAGAATCTTATCTCTAATTTGATATTTCTTTGTGTCTGTCACTGCTGCTTAAAATGTTCAAGGAAAATAGAGAAGGAGCCTTACCTTTTCCAAATGTCATGAACCTGATGATCATATTTGTAAATATCCAAGAATGTCCACAGAATTGCATTAAGTCGTATACAAACAGGTACATGTTCATGGTAAAGCTGTGGAAAGTGAAAATAATAAATAATAAAGTCATAAAATATATGACTTACATTGGAAGAAACATTGGAAGAAACACTGGAAGAAATTGCACCCTCTTTGGACATGTTAATAAATCAAAGGAAAAGAGCTGAAATTGAGAGCAGCCCTACCAAGAAAGGCTTGGGGGTGCTGGTGGAAGGGAGGCTGGACATGACCCAGCCAAGGGCACTCACAGCCCAGAGAGCCAAAAGTGTCCTGGGCTGCATCCAGAGCAGCATTGGCAGCAGGGCCAGGGAGGAGATTCTGCCCCTCTGCTCTGCTCTGCTGAGACCACTTCTGGAACCCTGCATCCAGGTCTGGGGTCCCAGCACAGGAAGGAAGGACATGGAACTGCTGGAGAGAGTCCAGAGGAGGATCAACAAGATGATCAGAGGGATGGAGCACTTCTCCAGTGAGGAAAGGCTGAAACAATTGGGATTGTTCAGGCTGAAGAAGAGGTTTCAGGATGATCTAATTGTAGCCTTCCAGCACCTGGAGCAAACTTTAAAAAGAACTTTTTACAAGAGCATGTAGTGACAGGACAAGGGAGAATGGCTTTAGACTGAAAGAGGGCAGGGCAAGATTAGATACTAAGGAAAGAGTCTTTACTGTGAAGGTGGTGGAACACTGGCACAGGTTTCCCAGAGAAGCTGTGGATGCCCTGTTCCTGGAAGTGTTCAAGCCTGCGAGAAGGATGGCATTCTGAGCAACCTGGACTAGTGGAAGGTGTCCCTGCCCATGAGAGGGGTGTTGGAACTAGATGAAGCTGAGTGGAATTTAAGAATTCTTAATGTCCCTTCCAACCCAAAGCATTCTTTGAGTCCGTGAAGTATAAACAGATCAGTGAAAACTCCGTGTGTCTCTCAGAGGTCCCAGAACAGAACTGTGTCTAATGGATGAAAGGCTCCCTTTGTTTCTATACTTAGGATATGCCCGGAAAAATTTTCAGAGTTCCCACCAATCATTAGGGTGGTCTGGTGGCCACAAAATGAAATTTGTGCCTCTAGAGGAAGAAGTATATAAACAAAGGCACTCCATTAACTTCTGGATTCAAGTTGCATTTAATAAACAAAATCTTCTCCTAACTTTTGTAGCTATTCTAACCTAGTTTTCATGGACAATCTGACTTTTTGCAAAACTTCATGAACTCTGAATACACCTAATTTCCCATAAATGTATTTTATTCTGGTCTATTCTGAAAAGAGAGACTTACCTGTCCTCCAGCTGTAAGATTACTTTTTAGGAAATGAACTTGCTAATTTTGTACTAAATTTATCTCCTGTGTTGGACCTATTAATTTCCTGCCCTAATAAGTAGTACTCACTTCAGGTTGTTACTTGATCCTGTGTGTTCTTGTGGCATGTCTCTGCCAAAAAACTTCACTTCACCGTCTGTATCTGTACATTAACAAATGGAATAAATTTCTCTGTTCAAAACTATATAAATTTGATAAATGCCTATGCTTCATTCCTAGCATTGGATCATAAGTAACAATACAGAGTTATTTAAATTGATCTAGTTAAACTGATCTCCTAAATTTTTATTGTAAGTAAATCCCAGGGAGGTCATAAAAAGTGCTTGTCTTCCTCACTTCCAGTTATGTAGGATGACAGCTATTCACATCATCTCTTCTACAAGCACAAAAAAATTGTGTGAATAAAATATTTCCCAAAAAGACATCATTGTCCTTTGATACTGTGAAAATAAGCCATATAAGGACCCAAACAAAGGAATCTATTCCATATATACCTTCCTTTTGGGAAAAGTAAGATACAACTGAATTGAAGTAAAGTCTGGTGAGATCAATTACAATTTAACACAAATTCTATCTGTTTTGTTACTGAATGACACTTTGTTCCATCTTGTGGTAAGAAAAAGGTGGGAAACTATATATTATAAAAAGACAAAAAATTAAGAACAATGTTCTGTGTTAAGAAACAGCCTTATTACTGGATGGATAGAAATTACTGTATGGAAGTTAGAGGAACAGAAATGAAAATCTTGAGGCTTTCCTGTCAGCAACTCCACCACTCTCTTTGGTCTGATACAGCTGTGTGGGCTTCGCACTGGATGCAAGCTGAGCATATGGTTTATCTCTTCTGAAGTTTAGTTTGCTACATCATTCTGTCATGCTCAGAATCTGTCTTTCAGTAATTTGGTTGTATTTTCCAAAGTCTTCCTGCATTGGCTGGCTAGAAAACTGTTGTTTTTGCAGTTCTTAAGGTACTTAATCTTGACTAAACAGGGAGTACTATTTGTAAACTCAGCCTCACATTAGTGTTTTTGCAGTGTGGCAGCTGTTGCACGTTAGAACACATCATCTTTAAAATACACCAGTGACTGCTGAAATGTGTACAGACTGTTGACATTAATGGAGGGCCCCATATTCCCCAAGGTTTGTAGAGATGTGGTGCTGGGCAGTGTGCCGGTGTTACATGGCAGACAGATCCTGGCCCCAGAGCTATGAGTAGCACAGTTCCCTCCCTTGCTGAAATTCTGCACTGTGAGGAAACAGCCCTGATCTGAGAATGCATCACAGTTTTTCAGCCTACTTTGTTAAACCCCACACAAAAAGTACTTAAGACAAAACAAAAGCTTTCTGCAGAAGTGAAGAAATCTGAAGAGACTGAAAGGTGATTTCAGTGTGATAAAAGGAAGCTGAAATGCAACTTTTCACCAAGGACCTTCTCATCCAAAGGCTGACCTCTTAACCTATAGAAATAGAAGCGGGCTGAAGATAGCCTATTTCCCTGTCCCAACAACTCTGTGTCACAACACAAAATTCAGGCATTTGCTTCTATGTGAAATGTGAAGGGCAGAAGAGATGATCTTTATTTAGATCCCTTGCTCCCATCGGTTCACAGCAGGGATGACCCCACATTTCACTCCCAGAACCTGCTTCTGTACCATTGCTGCAGACAAAACACAGACCATCCATCAGATAGTGGTTCAGGCCCTGAGCCTGCCACAGACTTGCTGGCTTGTCTTCTAAACCTCACTTTGCTACCCTGGTGCCTGACCTGCTGCCACATCTCTCCCTTGTATTGTGATTTGCTTTGAGACATTCAGGTTTCTTTCATTTGAAGGCATTGTGGGAGGAGGGTGGTCATAGCACTCTACATTGATGACAGGAGAAAGAAACAAACACAGATCTTGCAGGAGATAGACCCAGAAGGCTGCACTTGCTGTCTGCTGTTTAAATTGTCGGTTTCACCTTACTTACTGTGGCTGATTTTAAGCCAAATACTTTGAAATGCTAGGGATGCACTTATCATAGGTAATATCAGCCTTGCTTAGCAGAAAACTTATCTGCTTTCTCTGTGGGCTCAAAACCCAGAAAACTAGATGAAATGTAAGAAATGTCAGCACACACAGCTAAGATTTTATCATTTTAGTTGCAAAGCCTAATGTATTTCCTTGGGCAGAAGTTTCACAAAGTGTAACTGTTGCATTTTATTTTTATCACAAAAGTCTTCAGTGTGTCTCTGTGGTAACTATCATACAAGGCAAGTATGGTCTGAAGGGTGGTCAGGACCCTGCTCCCCCATGAGCTAAGGTGACAGCACAGCAGAGGCGCCCTTGCCCCATCTGTGTGTCCCTTGCAGGGTCCCAAGAGGAAGCCTACACTTCTGTTGCTCTCTGAGTTGTCTCACAATGAGGGTCTGCATGCACAGAGCACTTCCCTGCCCCTCAGGACTCCTGTGCTCGGCTGTCTTCCCGTGTGCCCGTGCTGGCTGACCACGCAAGAGGAACCAGCCCTCGTGCTGAAACTAGAGAGCAATGTTCCCTTTTTTTTTTTTTTTTTTTTTCCTCAGAAGGCAAGATCTACTAGAAAATTCCCTCTGCGTACATGGTTTCCTTCTAAGTCACATTAAGTCATGTTGTTCTGAACTTCATCTTCCCCTTCCCACCTGTGACAAGCTGCAATCCTGTAGTTCAGGAAGAAAAGAGCTTCTGAGTACAGCTGCTCTACTTTTCTCCCACAGTCATATCCCACCCACTGTTTATCCCCTTTCGTTTTTGCATTTGAGCAGTCTGTGTCACCTGCACTCAAGAAGTATTTACCTGTTGCAAGGGTCGGATTGCTGCTGCTGCTCCTGAGCTTTCTCCTTTTTCCTCTCTGCAGCTGCAGCAGCTGTTTGTTAGGAGATCACCCCTCCTCTTTCCTCTTACCCCACCCCACGACGTCACCCTATGTAGCACTAAGCAGGAACAGCACTGCACTTCCCGAGAAAGAAGTTTTTAAACGCAAATATCTCCACTGCCTTTGCCCTGACCCTCAGTCAGCCGAGCCTAGCGCAACCCAACCCAACCTAACCTAACCTAACCTAACCTAACCTAACCTAACCTAACCTAACCTAACCTAACCTAACCTAACCTAACCTAACCTAACCTAACCTAACCTAACCTAACCTAACCTAACCTAAATTGGTTTATAGTACTTGTACAAATAAGACAGTCTGTAAATCTCTCTAATTTGTTCCTCAACCCAGAGCAATGTTTTGAAAGCTTAGTGGAGGGAAGAAATGCAAAATTATAATGCTTCTTTTATGCTTAAATCATCAGCACTACAGCAATGCTATCAACTCCATCAAATGATAAGAACGGATGAGAGCACAGTAAAAAAGGAGAACTTTAAATTATTTCAGATAGAGGAAAGAATTTTCTAGTTACTATATAGAAATGTGTGGGTTTTCATGCCCCTGTAATAGAAATATAGACACTACTTGTAGAGTGAAAATATGTGTTCATCCTAGTTTACTTCTGCTCAGGGTGTCTGGGATTTCTCAGCATAAATCAGATGAAGAATACCCTAAGTTATTTCTAAACTCTCTTCTGCCAATAAGTAAGTTTTGCCACAGGCATTAGTGTTGAAATCATATGCCCTTCTGCAGTGAGATTTGAAATTTGACGCTCTAAGTGAAGAGCACACTAAGGATAAGCATAGGATGTTATGTGTAGGTACAAAATGCTGGATTTTAAAATGTCCCTTACTGGATCTCCTCCCTATTGCAAGTGGCACTGAGCTCCTGTCAGAACCATGCCTGTGGTGTCCTAGAAAGGTGCAAAATGCCTCCCTGGCTAGTGGATGATTTCTTAATCAGGAAGGCACAGTGGGACATTGTTTTTTCCATGGTTATGTGTCCCACCTGAGACCTGAGCACAAGGGTCACACAGTCAAAACTGGCTTTCCTGCCATATTTCCTGCAGCTTATTTCCACTGCTCCACAATCATCGTTTTCTAGGCTAAAGAACTCTTTTCCTTCTCAGGAGGAAATAATAGAGGGTTAAGCAATTAAACATACCACTGCTGAAAGCATGTAAACAGCCTCCATACTGCCTGCCTCTGGTAGGACAGCTGGAGTGACCAATGCTGCCAAGAGTGGAGCTCTTTGCTGTAACCACTGTAAGATCCAGGAGCTGACAGAGCAGCTCTTTTCAAATACTTAAAAGCAACAACAGCTCACATATTTTTGTGTTGTGCAAAACACTTGTTGGCTTATTGAAGTGACAAGTTGGGGGGGTTGGGGGTGGGCTGACGCTGGCCCCATGCCAGGCACCTATCCATGAGCTGCTTACACATTCCCCTCCGCAGCTGGACAGAGAAAAGAAAATTTAGCAAAGGGTTCAAGGGTTGAGATAAGGACTGGGAGAGATCCCTCAGCAAATGCCATCATGGGCGAAACAGGTACAACTTAGAGATATGAAGTGAACTTACTACTAACAAATCAGAGCAGGATAAAGAGAAGTAAAACAAACCCTTGAAAAAACACCTTCCCCCCACCCCTCCCTCCTTGCCTGCTCTACCTCCTACCCCAGTGGCACAAGGAGACAGGAATGAACTGATTGTGGTCAGTTCATCACCCAAGGCTTCTCCCACTGCTCGGGGAGAGAAGTCGCTCCCCTGCTGCACCGTGGGGTCCCTCCCACAGGAGACAGTTCCCCATGGACTTCTCCAACGTGGCTTCATCTGATGAGCAGCAGCTCCCTGCAAACTGCTGCGATGCGAGTCCATCCCACAGGCACTAGTCCTCCCAAAAGTGCTTCAGCCTGGGTCACTCTTCCATGGGGTGCAGTCCTCCAAGGACAGGGTGCTCCAGCCTGGCAGCAGGGGCTCTCTCTCCACAGGCCTCCCACAGGGTCACAGCCTCCTTCAAGGTACCTGTCTGCTCCAGTGCATGCCTCCTTTATGGGCTGTGAGTGGATCTCTGCATCCTTGCAGATTGTAGATCTCTATGGGCTGCAGGAGCACAGCTGCTTCACCGTGTGCTGCACCACGTGCTGCAGGGGAATCTCAGCTCTGGTGCCTGGAGCACCTCCTGTCCTTTCTTCTCCACTTGGTGTCTGCAGAATTATTCTTCTCACACGTTTTCACTCCACACTTCGTTGGCCACAGTTACAACTACACAATTTTTGTTTTGATTTCTTCTTAAACCTATTATCACAGAGGCATTATCACCAGCTCTAATTAGCCCAGCCAGTCAGTGGCGCATCCATCTTTGGAGCCACCAGAGACTGGCTCTGCTGGACATGGGGAAAGCTTCAGGCAGCTTCTCACAGAGCCCACCCCTTCTGCTACCAAAGCCCCAGGCCATGCAAACCGAATACACAAGGGCACCAGCAAGGGCTTGCAAGCTGGATTCCACCTTAGGTCGACGGTGCTGGCCACCTCTGGTACAGCCTGGTAGGAGGCAGGGGCAGCCAGGGCAGCTGCGTCTGACTGGTGCTGGGGAGGTGCTGTCCACCACTGAAGCATTTTGAGGGCTTTCTTTTGGCAGCAGAGTGGCTCTATAGGGTTGATGCTCATTCGCTGCTGAAAAAAAAATCTCCTGGGATGATGGCATATGAAAGGAGTGATGTTGTCCTCCAAAAGGAATGATGTTGGTGCGTACTCCATGATGAGCCATGAGGCATGGCAAGGGGCAATGAACAGAAAATCCACTGCAAAGGTATACTTCTGACCTGAACTGTAATGCTCATTAATCCACACATTGGAGTGGCAATGCACTGCAGTGATGGAGCCAAGGTACGGGGCTTATAAATCAATTATTACACGGATATTAAACTTCTCCTTTGGGAGATGTAGGATACAATTCAGACAGTGGCTTATCGCTTCTCTAGCTGGCCAACCAGACCTAACGCTAGGCCTTAGTACAAAATATCCTTCTCTAAATTCAAGAGTTTTTTCTGCATACAACTTTCATTTCAAAACACATGGGAGGTCTCTTTAGCTGTGTGATTTGTGGTGGTGCTTTTGTAATGTGGTGAATATTAGAGAGTAACAGGTAACAGCCTTTATTAGACTAGACTGGAGTAGGGACACTTCTAGGCACATAAGGTTTGAGAAAAGCTTTCATGCTTAAAACATTTAACACTTTGGTATGCTGCAAAGATATTAAGAGGAAAGGAAATACTAAATGACACTGTTGAAACATGTTAACTGGACACAGGAACAAGAGAGTTGATCATGGGGGAAAAAAATCTACCTTTTTATTTGTAGAAAATGAACTTTCTTCTTCACTCCAGCTATTCTCTTGCAGACTGACTTCTGTCTAGAAACTACTTACCCAGCATCAAAAAACTATTTGTGTATTGCTGATGCTATCTCTTAAAACAAGCTTTATGACTCTTTTGCTTATGATGTTAAGACCAAGACTCCCCAGTTTTTCAAAACCTAAACAGATTTTAGCAGCATTTGGTTTCCCTGCATCAAGAGGTAGGGAAAACACATTCTATCTGGGCTTGGTGCTTGAGTCAGGAATCTTTTTAAGGGGGTGCTTTATGTAGAAAGTTAATGGCAATTCTGACAGGCTTCATGTGATGTGGAAAGAATTTCATTCTCTTCAAACAGGAAGCATCACCAGACTGAAACATCCTTTTATGCACAGCTTTTGTTTCCAAATCCTTGCTGTAAAACCAATATGCAGGTGTGTTTTTAAGAGAAGAAACCAGGTGTCTAAAAATTATTTTTCAATGTTCCTGTTAACTTTATGTCTCACTTCCTCCATTATTAGATTTTTTGGCTATGTGAATTCAAGCCTGTGTTGGCCAGTGGATTATGGTATTTTAAGCACTGGTAAATCACATCTCTGAAATGTGTGCTTAGCTATAAGCACACACAGTCGTGCTATTCACCTCAGTTAAAGAGTAAATCCTGGGGTGCCTGGGGGCCATGGGTCTGAGGTGCTGCACTGGCCACCCTTCTCTCTAGCAGATGGAGTTATTTGCACAGTGCTGGATGATGTTTGTGTTGTGTGACCATGACTGCTAGGGAGGAAAGGAAGGCTGTGTGGAGGCAACAGGGGAAGAAGTTATCTTCACTGCAAGCAAGTAATGGGGAACCAGCTGTGCCATCTTCACACCTCTCACACCCAGGAGATTTTATAAATTCAGCAGAGACCTTGGCTGCAAACAGGTCCTGCCTCACCAGAGCTGACTTGCTGGCGTCATCTAAGAGTGCAAGTCACACCAAAGCTCCTGGCTGCTTTAGGATGAGGAGAGCTGTACAGGGGGAACAAGCATTGTGCCACAAGGGTCCACCAAGTAGATACACAGCTGACAGGGGAGTTAGCTTTACAATTCCATCAGGTGAAAAATGACATACGGAAATGCTTTTGGAGAAAAAAGATGATCCCAGCCAGCCTGTTCTGTGCATCCTTTTACATTTTGCTACCTTTCCTGTCCAGACCTCCCAAAATGTCACTTGGAGAAAATGTGACAGCCTTACCCTCCTTACTTGTCAGTTCCTGTGAGTCTCTGAGGAAACAGGTCATATGGCCTCTAGCTTGACCTGTGTACTCATAACCAGCCCCACAACTCTGTAGGAATATGCTGATTCAAGGGATTCATTCTTTTCAATCACTGATTTCAAACATTGAGGCTACAATATTACCTAATCCCCAGGCTGAGGTAAACAACAGAATGCTACTATCTTCTCTGCATAGGGTAAAAATGCAAACCATTGTATTTCTGTATCACACCTTAACCCTGTTTTTCATTAAAACCTTTCCACATGGAAGAAAATTATTTTTGTGATGCAAAGGATGACTTTTTAGGCTATTATAATTTAGTAATCTGCATATTTAGGGACAATACAATCTGGCTTCTTAGGGTAACAATTTTTCACAATTTATTTTTCTTCCAGGGAGCAGTGTAAATAGCATCTCTCATGTTCAGTTAAAAAAACTTAGCGTTTTTTTATCCTTTATCATGCCCAACCAGCCTCTTTCCAGCAGCATAGGAAATTCACAGGTTTTGCTTCAGAGGCAACAAAAAGATTAGCTAAATATCAAAGATATACCCAGTTTTGAAATGAGTCATGTTTCTACAGTATCTGCGTCTCCTAATTCACTCCATACTCAGCTTCATTTCTGGATGAGACCCACAAACCCATAAAATGTGTTACTACAGTAATGAAGAGGAATTACTGCTAGATGGGCTGGGAGATTTCATTTTATTTAAGTGTTAGTCCTCACCAAGTTTCTCATAACGGAAGTTGTGATGACAGCTTCTGACATTTTCTAGGAATTTAATGGTTTGCAGAAACACTGATCTGTGGGGAGCTGGGAAGGGGAGAGAGATGTGCCCTATTTTTGTTTAAAAAACAAACAAACAAAAATAAAAGCAAACCAAGAAGAAAAAATAGAAAGCATCCAAGTGTTTAATATCTTGAACTACTTCTAATGATCAGTAATCATATCCAGCATAAATCCTTTCAAAATACAAGTGAGTAGCTCTGACAGGATTTAACACTTGTCACAAGGACAACACTGAGTTCTACAGCAGGCGGCAGGAACTTATTTTTAATTATTAAAATATTATAATCACAAGAAAAAGTCTGTTATGGAAAATGCAAGATTTTCACAAAAAGTGGAGACCAGAACAGAGTAGACTCAATTCAAAGAGACTTGAAAAGAAAGTATATTAATTGCTTAAAGAGAGAGCAACATTTTGAAAAATAGTTGAAGTCAAATAGGCTTTACTACTTTGTCAAGGAAAAACTTTCTGTTTTATATAAATATGTCTGTCAAAATATTTCCTTTCTGGGAATTGTAACACACAATACTCTAGTTAAATCCAGAGGAAGTTGTGCAGGTTCTGGTCTACCAAGATAAGAAATAGGGATTATACACTTAAGGAATAGTATAGGCAGTAAGAGTTACAGTGAGTAGATGTGTTGGTAACTGGTGTGCAGGGGCCAGATAACACTATTTGAAATCTCAGTAGCTAATCTCCTAAGTGTGGATTTTGACTTTGCAAATGCACATCCATGCTTTAACGATTGTTTTGTAGAAGGGAATATTAATTGTGTTTACTTCTATGTATTTAAAAGCAGATGATATTATTTGCTTAGAACACTGAATTCCTCACTGATTAAGGTAATGTGGTTTTATGATTCTAACTGTGAGCCCTTGGGCTCAACAAGGTTAGTCTTAGAAAATTACTAACCTTGCAGCTTCTTGTGTAGAGAACTGAGGCAGGACATGAATTTCCCTGTGCTCATCTGCTCATCACTTACCACTGCTTCTTCCTCAGCTCCACTGAAATGAAACCAGAAAGCTACCAGTTCACATGAGATGGGATTTTCAATTTTGAAGTCATACAGAGAGAAAAAAAATTAATTCAGAACACAACTGATGAAGAGCCTGAATGGTGTTTTGAAGCATGGTGGGGTTGGCAGTGTGTGGCTGCAGAGGGGTGGCCCCACAGCAGCACTGCAGCTTCCCTCCAGTTTGCAGGCTAGGTTGTTGGCACTGAGATGGGTGAAGGTTGAGAAGAAAGATTGTCTTCACATTCTCTGTCAGATGATTGCTTCTCTGGGAGCTCTCTGCACTGAAGAAGCCCTTTCAGCTTCCTGAGTGATGTCAGGAGAAATGTGGGAAATGATGGTACAAATGACTCATACCTCCCAATATGAGGATTAGAAGATTTTTGAATATTAAAAAGTAATCACCTTGCTGGAAAGTATCAATTGCAATCTTGCTTTGTTCATATTGTTTTGCTTTGCATTAAATTTCTGAAGCAAAGTAAATTCATTCTATCAGTTAAAACTGAGAACTGACACTTTGTTTCAGGATTTACTCTGTATCTTTGTCACCCTCATTTCTTTGTCTTCTCTCTGATTGCTCCGTGGAAGAACCCAGTGTTCCTCCTCAACTGGGAGGGGGAAAAACAGACTAGGGCTAGCCCTAATGAGGGGCAGACTGGATTGGAAGGGGTGAGGACAAGCAGAATCTAGCAGTCTGCGGGCACTGTCTTCCCATGAGCAATTCCTGATCTCTTTTCCCACCCACAGCCCCAGCCTTGGTGTTGGTCTCCCCTCTCCACCATGGCCACCCTTGCAACTTCCCCAGGGCTGCTCCGAAGAACAAGCAACAAGGGCTAATCCTGGGTGATTGTTTGGAGACTTATTTCCACAGGCTTTTGTCCTGTTTTGCTTGGGGATTTTCTTCTGGTTTGGGTTTGCTTTTTTTTTTTATTTCCCCAATTTAAAAATTAAGCCAGAGCTGATGGAGCATGCCAAACCAATGGACAAAGTGCTTTAAACAGCTGTAGTTGATAGCTGACTGATCTTTGTGAGTAATTTTTTCCAAAATAAAGTCTGGAATAAGCATTCTTCAGTTCTGCTGCAGCTATTCTTGAATTTCATGTGGAAGACAAGGCTTTTGACCCCAGTCCCATAAATCTATGCCAGAAAACTAACTCTGCATAGATGAAAACTTGCCATTTTTAGTGTGCCCAAAAGTGCAGCACAGCTAAGTCCAGCACAACACAGATAAACAAGGTGCTGTGAGACTAGCCAGGAGAACAGCCGCAGCTGTGACTGGAACTTGTTCTGCACAGCACTGGTGTGTAAGTCTCACGGAAAAATTTATGAAGCTTCTTGGCTTAAAATCAGTCCCTTCTTGGACGGATTTTGTTTCATCTATGCTAAACTTTCCATGGGGATTTGAGACTTCACATTTACTGTTTTCCTCTTGAAAATAATGGAAATTATGTATATATTTGCCCCATCTGTTTAACTTATAGAAAAATACTAACTGGAGAAAATACCAAAGGGTTTCAGCTAGCCAGAGGCATAATATACAGCTCCCCTGGTAACACAGTGGCAATGAAACCCATATTACTCCAAAATGTTAGGGGGCAAGATGAAGAGAAATGATCTTCTGAATCTCCATCTTTCTTACCTTACACTTAAGAGTCCTTACCCTTCTTTAAAGTAAGAATAAAACAAAGGCATATTGGCTTATAATTTTATTTTTCCTTTTTATTTGTCCTATAACTATGACTGTTCCAGGGTCTCCATATTTAAATGTCTTCTAGATATTGTCTCAATACAAATAATTTCTGTTGGCTCACAGCTGTACAAAAATTGAAATCAAATGTTGCTATATGAGCTCCTGTCCATCATCTCTGAGATCTTCTTGGTTTTTTTTCAAGAATAGTTAGTTTTTCTTTTAATTCCTTAGCACCTTATTGGTAAGCATGCTTATAGGGAGTTGAAACACTGTCTTGCCAAAACACATGAACATTCACCTAAAATTCTTACATTTGTCTCTAATTTCACTTTGCCCTCTAGTGCCCATTCTGGTTTTCTCCTGCACTGCAAAGTAACATGTTGACTGAAATACATCAAAACAGATTTTTATTCGATGAGGAGATTTATAAGGACAACTGTGAATTAAAAAGAAAACTTAATGATACAAAAGTTTCTGAACAATTAGTGGGCCATAAATTAACATATTCCCATTGCAGACAAATTAGGCAATAAAAACTGGAATCCCTCACAAGAGAGCAGCTGAAAAATATTTCATGCTATTTCCAAATTTCAGTGAAAGCAAGACCATTTCAATAACAGTTTTCTGCATTGCAAAAACCACCCAAGGATACCAGAACCAGAAGGGTAAGAGGGTTGAATGTAATTTTATTGTATAGGTTTGAAGAAATATTAAAAAAAAACAAGCAACAGAAATGAGATTTGAAACAGTCCCAGGGTGGGTCCATTTCCAGTGCTGTTAGTTATAAAGCAAAGAATACATATTTTGTTGTAACATTTCTAGCAGGGTGTCAGCAGATGGAAAAATTACTCTAATAATTTACTCTGGTTCTTTGGTCCTTTTTGTTGCTCTGGATCATGGTGAAGTTTCTAGCTGTTTTTGTTTCTGGTATTTCAGCTTCATCCATGAGATCCACATCTGCCATCTCTTCTGTATCTTGCATCCATGAGCGGTAGAGAGGAGAGTATTGACACCCTGCAAAAGAGACCTGTGTCATAGATATGACACCTGAGACGCCATGCACCATCTCTGCTGTTCATACCAGTCCATTTTCCACTTAGATACACTTTTTATTATCTCCACTTTCAGTGATGCTCTTTGGAATGTCTGGAGATGAGTAAAAGCTTTAAAGTTGTTCTTTTCCTGGGGCTTAAACCAATCTCTGGCAGTTTCAGCTCTCCAGGACTAACACTAACTCTTTTGGGATCCACAGATATGCTCTCTCCTCTGCTTCTTTACGCCAGACCCAAAAGTCTGAAGTGCCAAATATACATCAGGGTGGCCACAGATAGATGTTTTGGTTTTGGTGGTTTTTTAAGGTTGTTGGGGTTTTACCAAACTTTTAACGCTATCAAGTAAAAGAGACTTGATATAGCTGTGTTCTCCTCATAGCAAGTCGTTAGGGAAAGCACACTGTTTGAAATGGAGTTACCCAGGGACAGTCTCCCAAGGGTAAAGTCCGGGCTCAGTTTTATTGCAAGCTGTTTTAAGGAATTTGATTATATTGTAATTATAACTGAAGGCTGTGTGGTTTGGAGGAGAAATTAATTGGAAGGCTATACATCTATGTAGTTCAATTTGTGAGTAAAGTGAAAGAAGCTTATTTCGTGCAGCAATAAAGCACAGCACTGGGTGATGATGTTTCAGGTTGCAGTAGCCGGGATGAATATGCCCATGAATATACCCATGAGCAAGCAGAATGTGCCACAGGCAGGTGTGGTTTTTACACAGAAAAGTTACTTCAAATAATCCTACAAAAAAAAGTTGAAGTGAATTGGAAACACTGCAGGAAGGAATAAAACCCTTGCTCCCAAATAGTTAAAGGCAATATATTTCAATTCAAAGTAACACTGTCCAATTGGGAAGTTACTTCAGAAGCCATAACTATTGTGAAAAATGTGCTACATAGACAAATCTTTCTAGAATTACTTTACATCTTTGAACAAAGCAAATGTCAGAATTACTCAAATGTAAAAAAAAAAAAAAAATACTTGCTTGGAAAAAAGGATACAAACTTTCAAAGAAAAATGCATATTGTCAGCCTAAGTCAGGACCACTTAAATATGCAGTGTACTACTTTCTATTCAATGTAGTCTGGATCAGTACAAATCTAGCAATTCCTGTGTGGCGTAGGATGTGAAGTTCGTTCACAAATATGTGATTCTCTACATGTAGGTGAAATAGAGATGGAAAGTAGCTGCATGTTTTCTCAGCAGAAAACACCATAAGAAGTCACTATCTGTCAAAGGCTGCAATATCTTCCTAGGGAGTAGCCCTTACTGAAAATTCTTATGGATTAATTTATAGATAGAGTAGACAACTTGCTTACCAAGGAAACAAATTACATTACATTGAATAATGCATTACATTTGCAAAATTAAATTTCAGAAGCAAAATTATTTAAATACAATAAAAGTTAACTAGAGCACTGCCACAAGATATATCATAGAACAAATAATAAATGTTATTTATGGTATTTGTTTATAAATATTATAAATCATGTGAGGTTAAAATCTTTGTACCTTAGTTTTTAAGCTTCCTTGTCACCTTATCAATCAATTGGAGACATCTCCTCATTTCTGCACGGCTGATCTCCCAAGAGCACAGGTCATGTTGTTTGTCTTTAAGAAAATAGTCTATTTTTTGGAAGTACTTTTTCAGTTTCAGCCTGCTGGCTTCTTTACTCCAATGGTGTTGAGTGTGCTTTTTAAATACACATGCCTCCAGTTGCTCAAGTTGCAGATAAAGCCCATTTTGGAACTGATCCAAAGCTGTTCCATCCCAAGCAGCTAGAGTCAGATTTTTGCTAAAGATATAGAAGATATGTTGGAAGATCTCTTCAATGGCAACGCCAACAGTCTCTTTCTGCCTGGGCTGCAGAACCTGTGTAGGAAATCTGAAGGACATTTTCTCTCTTAGACATTGTTGAGGAAACTTTTTTCCCATTTTATCCAAGAGTCGCAGGCTGTTCTCGATCACTTTTCTTTGCTGCAAAGGCAGGTGGTTGCACTGAAGACTGGAGATGATGGTGGTGCTTGACAGTATGAGGCCAATTTGCATCAAGCCAAAAGCACTCATAATAAGGACAAGCTCTAATGTTCCTCCTTTCCTGTGTATAAATTCTGAGTGCTATGCTGGGTGCTTTGAAGTTATTTATAGACTCCCATTTCTTCAAAATCATGACATTTAATTATTCTGTAGGAGAAGTTTTCTTTCTTCATTTGTTGGTTTTTAGGGTTTCCCCCCCTGTGTATGCTTTTAACAACACTTTCATTTTCTGCTTTATGACTTCATAGTCTTTTTTGTTTTGTTTTGTTTTGCTACTTAATTTTCCTTTCAGCTGGATACTAGAATATAATATCTATTTGTGTTAGATTATTTGTTGTCTCTACTACTAAAATTCTATAGGATGCATAATGAGAATTCAAAATAAAGAGTTACAGAAACACTTGTTTATTTAATATTCCAGCAGTGGAAGAACATGCTGAAATAAAGTAATATTTTCAATTATGGGTCAGGGACCTGCTAAATACTACTGCCATCTTGTATTCCATATCATGATTCATGCTTCAAAGCTTCCATTAATCTTTTTCTACCTATGTTCTTTCAGGAAAAATGTGTTATTTCTTCTTGCTTTTACTTCTTATTTCTTATGGATACATATCACTGGAATATGTGTGTGTGTGTGCGTGTGTTTGTATAAAAATGTGTATTAATATGTTTAGATACTTAAAAAATTAATTACATGAAGACTTGATCTTACTTAGACACCTTAAATGCCTTGCAAATACAAACACGCTGACATGGGAAAAAGTTAGGTACTTGGATGAAATACTCTTTTTCTCTCATATGAGTAACTGAGCAATAATTGATATCAATGCCAAATGAGTACAGGTCTGAATTCTGACAATAAATGGGAAGAGAATGAATAGGGATGACAAAAAGTACAATTCAGCCATTTGCTTTCCCATGCCATATAATAGAGGCAGTACTTTGGGATATCTGGCCCCTGTTTTTGATTGTATTTTGGTGAAAGCTAGTCTTAAATGCCATTTTGTTGTCCCCCTGTCTCCTGTGAATATAATATGTGATTAGAAAGGCAATAGTCTGTAAGTCATACTGTCTGGATGAAGAGGTCAGATAAACTGGGTTTTTAGTCTGAGACCTGGCTGTGTATTTTTTGTATAAAAAGTAGAGAAGACTGGCAGAAAATAAATCCCTTTGGTTCCCAGCTGATCCCCAGAGAACAGAGGGGCTAGGTGCAGCTGTGCTTAACTTCTGATTAGAAGCAACTTGTCACTCTAAGTCCACTCACATTCAATGAAATCCCAGAGGCACCAATGGTGTGGGTTACCTTGTAAGTCTGGTCTCATTTGCAATGACGGAGTCACAGATATGTTTAATGATTCAACACTCGAAACACATGAGCAAGTCTGCTCTACTTGAATAAGAACTTTCAAGAACCCAGGTTCACCAGTAGTTCAGTTTGTTGGGACATCAAGTTATAGCTTCTCATTAGATTTCAGGAGACAGATTCACTAGACATGAAAAAAGTGTACAGTGCTATGTGCAAGTGTACCCGGGTGCACTCTGACACAGATAGGGGTCAAATCCTACCAAAGAAGTGTCCCTGCTTTAGGGAGGAGAGAGGAGCAAGCCCATTGACTTGCCTGCGAGGTGCTCATGTTCTCATCCTCTGCCATGAAGGATTTCAAGTAGCAGTTCATACATATGGGAGAAGTGAACGTGAGACTGCAGCCAAACACCATTACTGCCTGAACTGCATGAACGTGGAGAGGGGGCAGCCAGTTTGCATGTTAATGAAAGATACAGAGAGAGAAACCTGTGGATCTTGTGCAAGGGTGGAACACAAAACATTAAGGACACCTTGGTGTCACTCACTCTTTCACCTGGCCAATTGCAGCAGTAAGAGTCAGCTACAATCCTCCTGATGACCTGTCACCCCATCAGCAAGCCATCCTGCCCACAGTCATCCCTTGATGACATATCATGGCTCTAGGCCTCATTCCTACAGTATTTTTGTTCTGTTGTTACACCCACTGCTATGTGGTTGGCTTCATTCCCAGTCTGGTAGTCACTCCAAGCAGATTGATGATAATGGTTTAGAGCTTCCTTTATGTTCAGCTTGTAGGTATTTGGGAGGCTTTAAAAAGTTGCTTAAGCAAACTTGGACTGGATGTACTGCCAGTGTAAGGAAAAAATGTATCCCCTATCACCTATGACAACGAAGAGTAACAACAATCAGAGTGGGATTCAAGAAGCTCAACATGAGATGAAATCTTTTCACTTACTGGGAGTATTTATTACTTTGGAAAACTGACTTGAAGTGCATCAGAAATCAGTAAAAAACCACATGTACTTGAAGAAAATTATTCCCTAATGGTACAACAATTTCCATAAATTATACACAAGTATTTTTTTCCCAAGCTCTAATCATTATATGAGTTTAATCCTTCTAGTGATCTAAACAGATAAACCTTGTCATATTTACTATATCTTCCAGATATAATAAACACAAGTTCTTTCTTTCCTCTTGCAAAATAGTTTTGTTCAGGTTTTCTTCTTAGTGAATAGCTGAGGACACCATACTGAGTGTCACAGTGGAAAAAATAGAAGATGGTCTTTTCCCTGTTTCTTAAGAAGATTGGGTAGGTCCAGGTGTCTTATTCTCTTGTCTGTCTTAACATGTTGTCTACACTTTCTCACAGAAAGTTGCACTTGACTTGTTCCACCAGGGTTTGGTTTCTGTTTGGTTTTGTTCCTGTGTTTGTCTAATAACAATAAACTGCTCCTCCACAGTCAGCCAGTTTCTTGATTATTGCACTAAGCAAAGCATAGTAGTGACATTGCACGATTCAGGACACAATCTATTCTAATCATCTACCTTCACTGCTTCATTCAGGAACAAACAACTCATTAAAAGTAATGACTGGAAGGAGTAACTGAGTGATACGAAGCTGCAGCACAGATTTCTGTTTATTTCTCTGGCTGTGGGTGAGGCACAGGGCAACCATTCTAAGCTAGAATGAAATGAGGAAAAGAGTCGACAAATCACAGCTGTGTTTCCAAGTAGACCTAACAGATCATTATTTTGGAAAGGTTATCTAGTCTTCAATTCACAAAAAAAGATTTGTTCCTAAAAGATCATCTAGCTATATATGTATTCATAACAGGAAGACTAGAGCTAAATATGTGCACAATTTTGTCTTTAAAATGCTGTAAAATACTTCTCTAATGGAAACTTTTCATTATATTTTATAACACCATAGAGGAATTAAATGAGTATTTGTAATCCACAGGTTCTTTCATCTCAGGCACCAACGCAAATGGAAAGTCTAAATTTAACCTGTGCATAGGATGGTAAATGAAGCATTGAGACAGAGAATTCCTATAAAATGGTCATCTTTTGACCTTTTATAACTACCCTGTGTTGAACCATTTAATCTACTTTAGATATCAGTTTGTTTTCTTCATTCAGTCAAAACACACTGATTTTTAAAAAGTCAGTGTGCAACGAAAGAGTTCAGGTAGGATTGGCTTGGCACAAGACAGCTTCCTCCCCTTCTAGGTTGACACTGCCCCTGTTAAGCAGAAATATTTTTCTCCATTATGCCTTCCACACACCTGTGTGTGCCAGTCTTCTCTCTTACAGGTGGTAGAATGGCTTGTGACCTTGTAAGTCCAGTGGGGAGTACCTGAGGGAGCTGAGGTTGTTTAGCCTGGAGAAAAGGAGGCTCAGGAGTGACCTTATTGCTCTCTACCAGTGTCTGAAAGGAGGTTGTAGCAGGTGGGGGTCAGCCTCTTCTAGGGTCAGGACAACAGGACACAGCCTCAGGTTCAGGAAGAAGTTCTTCATGGAAAGGGTTGCTAAGCTTTGGAAGGGACTGCTCAGGGAGGTGGTAAAATCACCATCCTGGGAGATGTTCAAGATATAGTTGGATGGCAACCTTGGTGCCATGGTCTAGTTGACAAGGTGGTGTTTGGTTAAAAGTTGGACTTGATCTCAGAGGTCTTTTCCAATGTAACTGATTTTGTGATCCTGTGATTATCTAGGTCCAAGCCCCCTTGCCAAGGGCAGGAAGACCTTTCACTTAACCAGGCTGCTCAGAGGTCCATGCAACCTACCATGAACACTGCCAGGGATGTGCCATCCACAGGTTGTCTGAGCAGCCTGTTCCAGTGCCTCACAGCCTCACATTAAAGAATTTCTTCCTCATACCTAATCTAAAATTACCCTCCTTCAACCTAAAGCCATTACCTCTTGTCCAACTACTACATATCCTTGTCAAAAGTCCCTCTCCAGTTTCTCCATAGACTCCCTTTAGGTACAGGAGAGTGCTGTAAGGTCACTCCAAAGTCTCCTCCAGGCTGACCAAGCACAGCTGCCTCAGCCTTTCTTCATAGGAGAGTTGCTCCATCCCTCTAATCATTTCTGTGGCCCTCCTCTGGAATCTCTCCAACAGGTCCAAGTCCTTCCTGTGCTGGGACCCCAGAGCTGGATGCAGGGTTCCAGGTGGGGTCTCAGCAGAGCAGAGCAGAGGGGCAGAATCCCCTCCCTCCCCTGCTGCCCACACTGCTCTGGATGCAGCCCAGGACCCATCTGGCCCTCTGGTCTGCAAGAACAGAGTTACCTCATGTTCAAGTATTCAGCCATGAGCCCAAGTCCTCGTCTGCTGGGATACTCTCAGTGAGTTCACTTCCCACTCTGTACTCGTGTCTGGGATTGCCCTGGTCCATGTGCAGCACTTTGGACTTGTTGAACATGAGGCTCTTGCAGGCCCACTTCTCAGGTTTGTCCAGGTTCCTCTGGGTGGCACCCTATCCTTTTGTGTCACATGCAGCACTCATTTTCATGTCATCTGCAAACCTGCTGAGCAGCCCTTGATCCTCACTGTCTATGTCATTTATAAAGATCCTGTCTTCCAGCTCAGGGGCCGAATACCCAGAGGGCAACTGCTCTTACTGTTCCAGCCTGAGACAAGAAAGGCATTCAGTAGCTGAGCCTTTTTTCCTCATCACTTGTCACAGTGTTTCCCCATGAATCCAGTAAAGCTCCGCCTCTTCATCCTGGTTGAGGTGGATGACCCCTGAGTAAGCGGGGGCCGGGAAGCAAGGAAGCTGGCACCCCGCCTCGCCATGTCCCGTCTGCCCGTCCCGATGCCCGCGGCACCCGGGCTGGAAGCCGGGCGGCTCCGGTGCAGGCCGCGGCTGCCGCCAGCGCCTCCCGCCGACCGCGGCCGGCGCCGGACGGGCCTCCCCGCCCCGGAGCAGCCCCGTGCCCCGCCGGACGGACCGAGCTCAAACAGCTTCTCTACGAGAGCCACCCCTCAGCTCCGTTACACCGCATTGAAATCGGTTTGTTTCATCTGGTCTGCGTATTTACATCACTTACTTGTATTATATTGGTATTTCTTTATAAGTGATCAGGAAATGGATCAAGTCCCCCCTCAGTTAGTTTGTGGGTGACACCAAGCTGGGCGGGAGTGTTGATCTCGAGGGTAGAAAGGCTCTGCAGAGGGCTATGGACAGGCCGGGACAATGGGCCAGTAGTACGAGGTTTAACATGACCAAGTACCAGGGCCTGGCCTTGAGAATGCCCCTCATGTTGGGTCACAACAAACCCAAGCAGTGCCACAGGCTGAGGCCAGAGTAGCTGGAAAGCTGTCCATCAGAAAAGGACCTGGGGGTGTTGGTCAACAACAGCTGAACATAGTCCAGCTGTGCACAGTTAGCCAAGGAGATCCTGTCCTGTAGCAGCAAGTGTGGCCAGCAGGACCTGGGCTGTGATTGTCCCTCTCTGCTTGGCACTGGTGATGCTATACCTCGAGTGCTGTGCTGTTCTGGACCCCTCAGTGCAGGACAGACATTGAGGGGGTAGAGCGTCCAGAGAAGGGCAACGTCACTGGTGAAGGGTCTGGAGCACAAGTCCTGTGAGAAGCAGCTGGGGGTGTTTATTCTGGAGAAAAGGAGGCTCAGGGGCTCTCTACAAGGAGGGTGGTAGTGAGGGAGGTCAGTCTCTTCTCCCAGGTAACAAGTGATAAGACAAGAGGAAACGGGCTCAAGTTGCACCAGGGGCGGTTTAGACTGGGTATTAGGAAAAATCCATTCATAGAAAGGGATAAATGACATACTCAGGCCATAGAACTGCCCAAGGGAAGCGGTTGAGTCACCATCTTTGTAGGAATTTAAAAGACGTGCAGATGTGGTAGGGACATGGTTGATTGGCAGATTTAGCACTGTTCAGTTTGTGGCTGGTCTTGATGATCTTGGAAGTCTTTTCCAACCTAAATTATTCTAGCTTGAGCAGCACAAGTTTTGTCATCCTATTGCCTCAAGAAGAAAATTCAACCTTTTTTAATAGTGTTACAGATTCATGGACTTCTTATGATTCGTAAGGGAGCCACAGTGAGTCCAGCTCCTGGACCTGCACAGGACCATTCCAAAGAGTCATACCATGTGCCTGAGAACATTGTCCAATGTCAGTGCTTCCCTGGGGAGCCTGTTCCAGTCAGTGCTGAACAACCTGCCCAGTGAAGAACATTCTCCTAGTTTAGAATATAATGGTTAGGGTTGGAAGGCACTTAGTTTTCTAATGCTCTTCTAAAATAATCTTTCATATTGTATGATCAAACCAATTTTTTCTCTATGACACTTTCAAGAATGTTATTGTATAAGGTTAAAGAGCAGAAATGGTGAGGCAAAACTTAATATTCTAAAAGGTAAGTCCCTTGCAGGAATTCCATAGTTTCACACCAGCTTTAAATCACAGCAGATTTTAAAATGATGTTCAGAACAGTGTGAAGCAAATCAGTAGCAATGTTTTCTAGTTACTTAAACAGAAGGAGAGGAGACCCTGAACTGAAACAGTGTACTCATGGAAGTCAGCAATTCTGGACTAATACTGTTGAAAAGAAAAATTAGATACATAAGGTTTGTCTAGAATATATACTTTATTATTTGTAGTCTGTGTAAATTTTAATATGTGACTGAATTTTCTACACCATTTTCTCTGTTTAAGCACATTCTGGTCTTTTCTAACCACCCAGTCAATTGCACCTTTAATATATACAGTCAGTTTTTATGAATATTGCATATGCATCTATGAACTTAGAAAAATAACATGCAAGGAAAATTGTTACCATGAAACTGATAAAAAATAAAGATAGGTAAAACAGTCAATCCCCTTTTTAGTGTGTTATGGCTTTGCACCAAGTATCAGATGTCAAAACAGCTTCAGATGCTTCTTGTTAAAGGCACTTACTGTTCTTCAAATACACTTTCACATTTAGTTCTATTGCATTAGGAAGTGTATCTCTGGGATCATACTTTCTTAACACAGCAGAACAGTCTGAAAAGGCAGCATTAATAAAAAGGATAAAGGGGGGGCTTATATTAAAATATGGAAATGCCAAGAATTAACACAAACTTTAAGGATTTGGTCCTTATAAAACAGGCAACAGCATTCAGGCAATAGTGATTTCTTTTCATAGACACTGACAAAATAATATCCCCAAAAAATGAACTCTTCCAGTTCCAGTGTATAGATATGTCTGAGTTGAGTAGCGTACCCTCTAACACCACCCCCAGTAAATATACAGCTTTCCAAGACTAACTACTGTTCCACTTTGGCTGCAAAAGAAGAAACCTTGGAAGAGTGTTAGACACGGACAAGCTAGCAAGCCTACAACTCTGTGTCTCTGTATCTGGATGGTTGTCCATAATAGCCCTTCTTAGAGTGGTCTGCCAGCTGCCGGCGGTACTCCTCCTCCTCCTCATCGCTGCCGTAACTGGCACGGTTCTCCAGGTAAGGTCTAACAGGAGGCTTCTGAGGTTCTGGAGGCCTGGAGCTAACACAGTAGAATAAGGAAAGAGAAAGAGATCATGTCTACTCCCATTATGAACAAGTGAAAAACAGTTGTGCTTAATATTTGCTTCATGGCCACATACAGCTTAAGAAAGGCAGATGGAGCAAGTGAAACCCCTTCTAGCCAATAAAAAACTGCATGACTATGGTAAACCTATCTGGAGAGGCATCTTATTTCCATCAAGCTGGAAGATGATGTTCAGATTTGATGTACTTGACCTACCTGGAAAAATGCCAAATTTAAAATTTTACAATTTAAAATTTAAACATCCCTGCACACACAGAGACATCAATCGCTTTTTACAGTACTCTATTCCCTGAGCAGAGAGGTTTTCAGCCTTGGTACTCCCCCAACTGACATCTCCCTTATTTAGCTTTGCACAGAATTTCTTCTATGCCTTCTTCTTCTTTTGCATGCTCAGTCTTCTGTCTCAAAGTCCAAAGACTTCTTAAGTGATATTTCTTACATTGGTAGCCTTTTCACTCAAGGCTCTCACTAAGACCCTTGGCCTTTAAAGTGGGCAGAAATAACCCACACTTTCGCTTTTTATAGGCTGTGGTGATACACCCTTGACGTGACATTAAGCAGACATAGAAAAACAGAATCTATCAAGGCAGGGTATTTCCTCAGTTTCAAGCTCCATGATTTTTGCAACCCATGCTCTGGAAAAACAAGATGTTATTCTCACATCTTTCTCCCAGGGCTTAAATACCCCCTTCTAAGGCCAATCATTAACACTCCTGTAGAAAGCAAACAACACTGATTTCTACATGCAAGCAAACACTCTGCAAATGTGGTGAAAGATTAATTTTCTTTACTTTTATAAAGCTTCCAATGCTATATAAAAAAGGATGTTTCTCTGAACCTGTCAAGAAATCCAGAAAATACCACTTTTCCATCTTTGCATTTTAGATTATTTACTGTTATATCAAAGCATTTGACTTACTAGGAAAAAAAGTTCAATTTCTACTGGCTATTGCTAAGATGCAAGAAAAAATTAAGACTCCTGAAGAACAGAAAACACAATCCATCATGCAGTGTGTTTGCCCTTGCATAGGTGTCAAGTCCTAGAAATGTGCAGTGTGTAGGGTAAGATGATGCGGTGGTCAATCCATCCAGAACTTACTGAATTTTAACAAAAGACTATTACTTTCATGAGATTTGATGGGTCACCTATATCAGCTTTCATCCTTGATTTACCTAGCCACACTACATACCTGTAAAGGATAAGTATTTAGGTAACTAAGCGTTATTAGAACAGCAAATATTTGTTAGGATAGACTATCAGTATCAGTCAGTCTATCTAGTATCTAGCACAGGTAGGATGGACATCAGAGGACATGAATACAGTCCAGCTTCTGTAATACTGATTGGGGCAAAAAACTGGCTCTGCACATATTTCAGTGACAGAATATAGTGTTTCTTCCAAGATGACTCAAATACTATAAATGAACTTACCATAAATGTACTAAAAGAACAAATAAAATCCTGAAATGAATTCACTGAAGAGTTTGCTAAAATTCTGCCCTACCTTTACAATAATCTTTGAGGCACCAAAACAAAATGATATACCAAGGCAGGATGATTTGTATGAACAAAAACTGGCAAGATCAGTTTTCCTCCTGCCATCAAAGTCAAGAATCAAGAGAGAATGCTTGGAATTGGATACACCTTACCTCATTGGCTGGGGCCAGTTCTGTTCTGACTTCTGTGTTTTGACAGGGACAGCATAAATATCTGGATGCTTCTGGGCTATTTCAAGCTTTAAAAGAAAGTAGAAGAAAATCATTGTTCTTTTTAACTCTTCCATTAGGGATCCTATATTAGGATCTAGGATCTAGCAGGTCACAGCTACATCTGAAATAATTAAAGCACAAATTGGTAATATCCTACTGATAATCCTACAATTACATAACCTTTTGCTAGAGTAGTAATTCAAAGCACACTTGAGAACAATGGATTGCCAACAGCAATAGGATTATTAGAAGTCAGGTTTTTATAGCTACAACAGGAAACCTTAAAATACTACCTCTTTTTATACACGAATGCACACAATGAGTAAGAGTATGTCTCTGTGTGTGGTTTCCCAAACTTGTCCCTCCAAAAGCAACACAATGCAAAGGGCATTATTTTTGTTTTCAGGGCTCTGGCTGTTCTATAGGTTGCAAAGCACAGGAGGGGGAAAGTCATCTCTTCATACCCTGGCGTTTTGGGCCTCTTGCAGCTCTTGCATTCTTTGCATCCTTGCCTTGTGATCCATCTCCTCAAATATTTTTACTTTCCTCAGTACTGATTTTGGAGTATTTTCTTGTTCACTTCCTTCCTCTTCCAACTTTCCCTCATCCTCCTCCTCCGCAGGCAGGACTGCTGGCTGAGAGTTCCTCAGAATGGGACGCCCAAAGGCAGGTTTCACAGAAACAGGTGGTGGCGCTGCTTTAGCTGGAACAGTTGAAGTCTCACTGCTGACAGCAACATTACTCGATTTGGCATCATAGCTCTTGGGGAGGTCATATGGATCCTCTTTGTTTTGTAACTTTCCCTGCAAGTATAAAAACGACAAAATTTACATCAGCAACTGTATAATTTTAGTTTCAAAAGAAGGCTTTAACCTGAAAGTAATCACTTTGCCTGTGTATTTACATGGATCAATCTTCATATGTATCAAAGACACTTCAAAGATATTTGAACTGCTGCAACATTTTGGGCATAAGCTCATAGCCTACACATCAACCTACAGAAGACCAGGACATTTGGACTTTTTAGACATTTGTCTGTCCTATTTGTTGAGGATTACCAGAGCTACTTGTGTTAGAGCACAGCAGAGAGAAAACTGATGCCCCAAATAATTTTTCACTACTGCTTAATGTGGAGTCTCGTGACCTGAAATTTAGAAGTGCACAGAACCCTCACAGAATTCTGTTTTATATTTAGCTTTTGTTTTTCCTGTGCATGTCCTCCTCTGCCCTATCTTCATTGTCAAGGTATACTTGGCTGTATTTTGAATATTTAGAGTATATGAAGGCACCAATCCTCACAAAGAAAGGACTTCAGGGTCATGTGAATTCAAAAATTTCTAAAATAGACCTTACTGTCCAAACACTGTAATTTCCCCCCCCCCCCGCATAATTTTTGAGCAATGTTTGAACAGTTAACGTAAATTTAAAGTGATGGTCAGGTGGTAGATTCTGAGTCTGTGTTTCACAGTAATAGCCATCAGATATGTTTTCCCCAGTGAAAAGCCTACTTTTGATCTTGCTGAGCTAAAAAAGTGCCTCTTGTTTTGCTTTGAGTAAAGCATCTTATTCCATATGGAAATGATATATTAGTGATCACATGTACTTAAGAAGAACTGTTATCCTGTAAGTCTTCTTTCTGCTTGATCCTGCAACACTTTGAGTCATTTCTTCTGTCCACATTTAAACTGTTTTTTAGTCTCTGACCATGTCTGTTGCTCTTTCCGATCTGCCACCCTGGAGAATTCTCCAGAAAGAGGATGTTTGTATTCAGATTTACTTCTACTAATTTACCTTAGGTGGTTCAGGCTTGAATGCTGGAGGCGGACTCGGTTCTCTAAGGATCTCCCTGCTACCAGCTTTTCTCAACTGAGCCCTTGGTTCTGGAGTAGGCTTTTTTAAACTCTGTGAAAGGAAGAGATAAAATCACTGCAATAGCCAGTATTTCAATCATTTTTCCTCTCTCTCAAGTTAACAGTTGTGGGAACAGTAACCAGGAGTCAAACCACTGACAACAACCTGACTACAATCACTGCAAATGTAACTCAAAAGTTCAAGGTCATGAGACATCATCAGGAAACCTACAAATTTAGGCAGAAAAGCAGAGCTATTATTATTTTCCTCTTCACAGTGTAGCTCTAAAACACTATCAGAAGCAAGGTATAGATGCTGTTTTAAAAAAAAAACCCTCTGATTTTTAAGCCATACATGAAGGGTTTTCAGAAAGCCCAAAGCTCAGTCTTACTGAAAAATCCAATCATCTCACCTCCTCATGATGCACAGGTTCAGAGGATCGGCTAACAGATGAAATCCTTGGTTCCTCCAAACCCTCATCAAGTTCATTGTCAGTGTATGCACCACCTTCTCCATCTGTATCCTCTAGGTCACTGATCAGCCGACTGTCACAGCTCAAATAGTCAGCACCCATGGCAGTAAGGTAAGACATACGCTCATCTGCATCATCTTCCATGCCATCCATCTAGAGAAAAGTCAGTAAGAAGAAACAAAGATTAAATAGAATAGAATTGAAGTCCACTTCTGATTCAACCTCAGGCCAAACAAGCCCTTAGGAATGACTTCATGGAACTGAATGAAACCAATGCAGAATCGCAATAAAAAGTCCTGTAAAAAGTTTATCCCTCATCATCATTCTCTCCTAGCCTAGCATTAGTGGTGAAAGCTCCAAAGTGTTACAGAAAGAGCAATTTTTTTTTGTTGTTACAGACATACATAAACTGACTCTTTGTCTAGCCTACTGGCAAATGGAAATCTGGAAAATTTTTATTGGCAAGTAAAACATCTGTTGTTTCAACCATCTTGGAAACATCTCTATAGATTCAAAGAGTATGAATTAACTGCTTACCTTTCCTTCTGATACCCATACTGCTTCTCCTTGCTGTTGCTGAATTGTATCTTTCAGGCTACCATACCAGCTGTCATTGGCTGAATTCAAATTAATGGTTGCTGTAAAAATTGAAGGAAAAGGTGTGTATATATACATAGTAAATGCAATCCAATCCTTTATCCATTCTTTGCTGTTTAACACTTTTGGCTTAGGTATGTGGGAAAGTTAAACAGCCACTTCATTTAGATCATTCACAAGCACGATATTTTTGTTTTACTGCTGGTCCATTTCCAGGCTTATTAAATCACTTATCTTCTAATGACAGTACACCAGCTCACACTTTCTTCTCTGTTAGAATTTGGCAGAACAAGAAACTTTGAAAGAAGCCAAGGAAGGCATTACTCATGATCATACCTTCACACTCTTTTAGTTCCAGCTTGCATGAGTTAGTATGCAGAGTAATAAACAGATGTCTTGAGACTTACACAGTCTCATACACTATTCTCTTAGTAAGCAGGTTAAACAAACATTCTTCCTTACCTGTAAAGAGGTGGGAACAAGTTTTCTTCAGTTTGTTTGCTTGCTCATAAAGTTTTCTTGAGCTCTTGTTTGATGTAGAACATAGCCTTTGTCTCATGGTCTTCACACCCTGCCTACTGTCTGGGTTAAAGAAGACCACAATTGGAAACCACTGGGTGTAATTTAGCAGGTCAACTGCTTTAGGAGTGACATCCAACAGCGCATGTTTATCCTGTTAACAAGAAAAGCCAGTCAATGTGGTGCATGTCGGAACAAGTGGAGGTGACTGGAACATGGGATCCTAGGAAAACCAGGGTATTTGTGTCCAAATAAGAGCACAACTCGTGGAATGTTTTCCCCCACTTATACCATATGTAGAATGTTAAGAGCAAATACAGCACTACATGACCATAAAGCCTCTAGCAAATTCACAAAGCATATAGTAAATTTTTCCTCTGTCCAAATTTAGAATGGACTTGAGAAGGAGAATGAGAAGGAAAATTTCTAATACCAGGTTCAAAGCTATAAAAATTACCAAAAATTGCCGTTGAACAACTTTGAAACAGCTTTATCATGAAGCTTATTACAGAAATAGATATAGTGAAAATTTGAGTACTCTCAAAGTTCTAGAAGCAAGCAAATGAAACACCACACCTTTGAGCATAAGCAATTTTCAGAGGAATGCCCTACCTGCTCAATGATTTGCCTTACAGTGTTCAAGCGCACTACCCCAGTTGACTTCTCTGAACCTGCGTCTCTGGGTTCTGTCTCTGCAAAGACAACATTTTAGCTTATCTAGAGTGGCCAGGCAGCTGTGATTATTAAGTTATCCATTCTCTCAGTTAAGGATGAAAAAGACACCAAGAGAACAACTTACTTGCTGTCTGGTACAGGTGAGGCAAATCATTTGACAACTTCTCCATAGCGACATCTGCAATAGGGCCAAATATCACCACAGGTCTCTTAAAACCAGCTGAAAGAAAAGTATTTGGGGAAAAGAGAAATCTGATAAGACTGATTTTATATATACATATAAAATAATATATTATTTTTTAAAATATATTTTTAAAAAATTATTTCTCAGAGGTTTGTGCAACTAATAATAGAGGAAACTACTTTTACCAGAGAAAGTAATAGACTGTTTTGATTTAACAGCTTTCTTATTCCTTCTAGTGGAATTGTATTTAGAATATTCTACATTTGAAAATGTACAGATCTTCATTTATCTTTCCATCCATCAAAACCCAATGAACCTTGACATGCTGGGTTTTGTGTGAATAAAGACACAAATTGTAAGCCTACTGCAATGCAGCTTGAAGAAGCAAAGAGATGTAAAACTTTGCTACTGCTCATGTTAAACCAAGTGAAAACACAGTCTTCAGAAGTAAATGGGGGAATGCCATTACCCCAAGTCTTCATTCTGGCATCTGGGATCTCCTTTAAATTACTCTCTACTGTTTATTACATAGCAATGTAAATACATGACAGAATACTGTCATGTATTTACATTGCTACTATCCAGAAAATCAGCTTGATCTGCTCATCACCAGTAATATAGCTAGTTTACAGTCTTGGAGATAAGACCACATGAGCCATGATTATATATGTATGGACTGCTGGGTTCTACTTGCTGTGAAGTTACTGCTGAAGTGCTATTTATGAAGATTGAGGTTGATCTCAGGCATATGGATTGTACTTTCAGAGCTAGCCAAGAAGAATCTGAGGAAACAAGCAAAGTCCTGCTGTTTCATCCCTTTTTCATTTTAAACCTTAAAACTTGCAGGTGTAATTTGGATGCAAGAGAGAACAGCAGCAGTTTAAAATGGTAAAAAAGCTCTCTTTTAATTAGTAGTATCCAGAGATCTCCATTCTGAGAAAAATGTCATCCCTTCCTGTTGTTCTACTTTAACATCATTAGAAGGTGCTAGAAATTACTTTCTTAGCTGACCAAACATTTGGATGCTAAAGCAGCCAGCAATAAATGGGCAGCCAGCTCAAAGCAGTCTCACCTACCTTCACGCAACTGAACGCGCTCATAAGCTGGGAATTTTGTGCTCACAGATACAATAGCTGTCAGATCTTCACGACTCTTCCTCAGATTCTTCTTTGCTCCAGATCGTTGGCCACGTGTTCTCCAGAAATCTGCCCTATCACTTGAGCCATCTTTTTGGGCATTTTGAACACTGGCCATCTGTTCAGCTCTGACAGAGAAAGCAGGGAGAGAAAGAAAGGAGTTCAGAACTAATCGAAGAAGACAGGTGTGCTTTCACTGATAAACAATGGATTTTGAATTTGCAACAGATAATTTGCCAGATAGATAGGAAGGAGAGGAGGTGAAAGACAACAAGTTCAGGTGCCTTTGCCTTGAAGCAAACACATTGCCAGAGAAACGCTCCCACTTGCCACACTGCAAGCTGGTGGGCAAGAATGAGTCCTGAGGTCTTAAACCGGTCACTTACACAAGCATAAATATAAGAATGCACATGCAAAGAGATGGTGAGAGAGGGCAACTCAGAACTGAAGACCTAAGAAATTACTGTCACTATTGTCTTCTCCATTAGGCCTCAAAAGTTAAGTCACTACAGCATAGAAACAAAGGCTGGTTTGGTCAGATCAATTAACGGAGAGGAGAAAATGCACTTACCGGGGAAACAGACAGGGGAGTCACACAAGAAGAGTACTTTGTAACTTGTGTGCATCATGTAATTGTGAGCTTTTCCTTCCATCATAAAATCACAACCACACTCCAGAACTTAAAAGCTACAGTGTAAAAATTCAGCTAGGTCTGGTTGTGTTTTTAGGGTTCGGTTTTATATTCTCCTGATTAATTTTAGTACTTTTGCGCATTGTGCACATTTGAATGCTTATTATTACCTCCCATGAATTTTGATTAGGAAAGCATATTTACGCAAAAAGGTTGCTGTGGTTCACGCAATATTTCACACAAAAGTACAGAATACAGCTACCAAAAAAAGAAAAAGCCTCAGAATAAATACTTAAAACACTGTCCACAAGGATACACATAAGAAATTCAAGCACTGAATTCTTCTAAAAGATTACTCATCAGAGTATTCTTGCACAGAGTTATGAGCTTCCTAAGGTGAAGGATTTTTTTGTTTGTTTAGTTTTTTTGTTTGGTTGGGGGTGTTTTGTTTGTTTAGATTTGAGTTGGTAAGGGTGGACAGACAAAGAAGAAGGTGGGTAAAAAAAGCAAAAACCAAACAAAAATAGGACCCACCACCCATTTTCTGAAAGAGGAACTGGAGCAGCTACTGCTCAAAGCTTGGCTTATTGTGAGACAGAAACTCTAGGTCTGTGCTGCAAATAATGACCTAGTATGTAGACAATACCCCCCTCTCTTCACTGTCTCCTTGCCTAATTCCGTGGTTCTAAAATATGCAGTTTTTATAGGCACAATTCTTGTAAAAGTGAAAACAAAACAATTTATTCATTCTTGTAGAGGGGACTAAAAAGGAAGAAAGGTATGGCATAGGAAGCAAAAATGACTTGATGGAGGGAAAACATCTTCCTTCCAACAATGGGTAGGAAGACATGGTGACATCTTACCTGCTCTTATTTGGAATGAGGCCCTTTTCCAGTTCATTTCCAATTCTCACAGCCAGCCAGTTTCCCAGTTTGCCATCATACAGTGTATCAACTACTCTAAAGATCTCCCCTCTGGTGAATGCTAAGCTCTGTGGTGACTCCTTTTCACATTCAAAATGACTCCTGATGAAGAATGAATCTCCTCTGCCACAGGCCATGATGTCTCTGTAGACTAAAACAAGACCTCCATTTTAGTTTATACCTTTTTACATGTGAAAGAAAGATTAAGCTGTGATTCTAGCAAATACAGCTTTGAAATTTTAAGTGTCTGCGCAGAAAGATGTAAAAACTCAGATCTACATTTCCCTAGACACACTTATCAGTAGTATTCCATACTTGTATGTGCACAGCCCTTAACAGCTCCAGGGCAAAAGGCAGCTATGCTACTACAGTCTTGCAGCAGGCTGTGTCTCCCAAAAGGGAAGCAAGAAGCTTTCTTGTTCCTTAACTGCTCATGAATAAAGCTGTCCATTTTCTGCTGACCAAATTCCTTCTGACGGCCAAGGCACAGCAGATCTTCTCCCAGCTGCTACAGACAGAAAAGCAGAAGAAAAAGCAGTACCTTGCCACTTTGCAGGATTAAGAGCTGATATTTGCTAGTAAGAAAAGACATGGAGAAGTACTCTGAAAAATACATCACACATACAGCCTTGTATGTATGGAATACAGCTATCTTCTCAACTAGTGAAAAGGAGATAAATTTAAATGCTATTAAAAATAAGCATGAGAGAGTATTTGTGGTTTCATTGACAAAACACAGCTTAAAAGATTCATAGATATACATACAGTTTTTTCAAAGCACCTACCTTCATATTTGCTTTGAGCCAAAATTGTTACAGTTTCACCTTTGGGAATTTCTAAGAGATACAAAACAGCTTCTTCCCGAACAATGCCTCTGAAGTCTTGAGTGTTTACCTACATACCAAAAAACAAACCCCACAACAACTGATAAATCAACAACAAAAGGAATAACCACAGATTTTTCTTTCACCTGAAAAATCTTAAATATTCTCTTCCCTTTTATTTTTATATCTATCTATATTTATATAAAAGTCAACGATTGTCTCTTGTGAATATTTAATTTCAGCTATTAACAGTTATCTTACTGAAATAAAATGTTCTGTTCGTACACTGCTAGATTTTTTATTCCACTTTAACAATCTCTAGAAGGGGCAAGAAAAAAGAGGAAGAGGGAAAATTACATTAACCTTCCATGTGAATTTTCAGTAAAAAAGCAGAATGAAGTGATTAAGTGGCACAGATTACATAAAACAGGAATTTGAAAAATAAATTACAATAACCCAATAAACTGGAAAAAGATGAAAGAAAAAAATTATGATGGCCCCAATTTTGCCCCCTCCAAGACTAGGAAGAAACATTGTACAAAAAATGTACTGTCCCATTTTGCAGCATTTTTCTCAATTAATATTTAACTACTCCTTCCACAACATTATAAACAAACTAAAGCTTGGTATACAATTTTCCTTCAAAAACTCATTTCTGTAAGATACCTCCACCACATATACACCCTTCCAAAGCAATAATTTCATTCCTAAAATCATATTTTTTCCTATATTTCCACTAAGAAGCAAACAAGCAAATTTGCATTTCAGGGACACATAGTCGTACCTTAAGAATCTGATCTCCTTCCTGCAGTCCCTCCTGATCAGCTGAGGTACCTTCTTGAATTCCAGCAATAAAGATTCCTACATCATTTCCACCAGCCAGTCGTAGACCCACACTGTCCCCCTTCTTGAATCTCACCATTTTTGTATTAGGACTACAGGATTTACAAACAGAAAAAGGAAGTAAGGCCAGATATTAAGCATATAGCAATAGCAGGATGCCAAAAGAAAAAAAATTACAAACCCTGAAAAGTATCATATTAATAATATTCTGATCTTATTTTTTTCACTATATAGGCTGTATTTACTGAGGCAACTCTTCAGTGAAGGCAGGAAGCAGAGTCTTTCCATTTTTCAGAGTGGAAAATGAACTAGAAATAGTGACTAAGTGGCATGCACAGACCTGACTGAGCAGGGAAACAGGTCCTTGTTTTTGAAACTCCAAAGTAGCTCCCTACCTACTGTATCCTCTGTCATAAGAACACCTGTGGTTTTTGTGCAAACAGACTGAGTTATGAGTAATCATACTCATTGTTTTTCTTCTATAATCTAAGGAACGGTCATATCAATTAAGCTGATACCTATTTTCTTTACTGTTTAACATGTTCGTTAGAAGTCTTCAAATTTTCTTGTACTGAGAAATATTTTCAAGTAAAATCTAGTGATATGTTAACAATCACTCCTTTCACATTGCAGTAGGAGAGACTACTGGACTAGGCTCAGCTTTTTTGCTGTCAGAAAAGCTGTATGCCAGAGTGACCTTCCAACTCAGAGGACACTACTTATCTGTCAGCCACTCTCAGTAATACCCTAAGCCTGTATTATAAATTCCCCTTCGCCACAGTAACCACTTGATTAATTTGCACATCAATGACAATATACACAGGGTCCAACCCAGAAAACGTCTGAGAAGAAAATCCACTTAGGAAAATACCCCAAGCTATATGAAATTTTCAAAACTTTAGGCTTCTTCTTACAATTCCAACACTTCTATTCCTTCAATTTCTTTATTTGGAAACTCTCAGAAGAAAACATGTACATTTATTTCCTATAAAATTTATTTTCTATAAAAATAAAAGAAACCAAAACTCTTGTGTATGTTCCCATGCAAGCCTATAAACACAGTGTTGTACTTTGAAAACTAAGTTGATCTCAAATATCATCAGTTAGAAGCCATGTCACCTCTTCTTGGCATTAAGCTATAAAGGGAGTGTCATTCCAAATGGGAGAAAGAACACAAACTCATGCAGCCAAGAATCACATACTGGTCCCTGGAATAATACTGAGTGCAAAAGAACTCCACAAGTGTCACCTTACCCATATATTGCTTCATCTTCTGGGCTGGGTTTAAGAATTGTTCGTGTAACTGCTTTTGGCTGAGGCACTAAATGTAGAAAAAAAAAAAGACAAAAGAAGTTACTGAGATATTGAAAAAGTTATAAATAGCAGGAATTTTTAGCTATTATATAGCAATCAAACCCTCCACACTGAAGATTAATACAGAGTTAAAAATCAAGCATGTCTGACTAAAATTCATTTATTTCTATTTTTTTAATTCTTGAAAAACAAAAAAAAAGTTCAAGGAAGGGACACACAAGGCAAGCTTTCAGGCAAGCTAAATAAGATTTCATTCGTCTGCTTAGGGCAACAGTCTAACAGCAGATGTTCTAGAACAGTATTTGCTTTTTTCACCCGGTAATTCTAATAAGCAACTGCAGCCAAAAAATATCAGGTGTTTCTTCCCTGCACCACAAAGCAAAGACAAACCTTTCCTCTGTGTGTCAGGGTGGGACTGACATGAAGAGCATACCAGCTTTATCAATGGGATTGAGGGAATGGACATTCTGTGGCCAGGGAAAAAAAAAAAGGATCCAAAACCTTCAGGCTCTGACCTGCTGTGTCATCTTGGTATTTCAGGTCTTTGTTTGAGTCTACAGAAGTAACAGCAGGAGTAGCAATGTCACCAGTTGATTTGAATGGAGTGGGCATTGCTCCCATTCTGGACATCCTACTGGAGGGATCCTCTTTGGCACTAAAAAAAAGAAAAAAAAGTGTCATGTAATCAGATAAGAATGCATATATTTGAATAACTTCCTTGATATTCATGAGAAAAATGAACTAGAGAAGACCATTTCTTACTTTGATTTCTCTTTCAGTTTTTCATTGGATGAATGGGAATCTATGTCAGAATGATGTAATCTGTCATCTTGAGGGGAGAATGATCTGTTTGACTCTATTTCAGAAATATCTGTAAAGAGAGTGAAAAAACAAGATATGCAGGATTTGTTTAAGTTAACTGCTCACCTGATCAGCATGTGTATTTACAAAGTTTTCACATATAGGATACCCTGATCATTTCAGCACACTCTCATCTTAAGTTGGATTTGACAAAGATTCAGAAAGTGCCTTTTAGTGCTCCCACCATTCCACCCTTCCAAAATATTTCAGGAAAGTTTCACAGAACTTTTAAGAAGCACACTCACATCACACAACTACTTTGAGCACAACCACAGATGCATTAGCTAGTGCAAGCAGGCTTTGATTTGAGGTGTTGTGGAGGTTTCCAAACCGAAGACCACCCTCACATCAACAGTCCTCACATCATTGCCCTTCAGCAGCAAAGGAAACAAGAGTGGTCCTTGGATTTGAACTGCACCTCAGACTTCACAGTAAAACCTACAGAAAGTTCCACCCCATATTTTGACACCAGAAAAGCAAGTATCTTGTTCCAAATAATATAACATCCTGCTCTCCCAAATATTCTGAGTCCTTCCCAAAGCAAGATCAGGCTGAGAGGTACAGCTCACACACTTGTATGGAACAGGTGCTGGGAATAGAAACCAGTTTTCTAGGGACACTTAATTTCCTCTTGTCCTGACATGTCTTCCCTCCATTTGAATCCAGCCATGAATGTTCATGCCCTAAGAAGGAGAGACCAGTCCAATGCACTTGTTTTAAAAATTTTTATTAGAACAACTGATTTGCTTGTTCCAAGAAGTAAGACCGATTTTGCCAGACCAACATTGGTCCCTCTATCTCTGCCCCTTCCTAAAATGTAATTCTATGGTTACTACAAAATTGTTTTCACCTAAAGGAAGGGGACTTGTTGCTTAATTGACTTATTTAGGTTTGTCTGTGTTTCATTGTTTTTCTTAAAGAACTTAATACCACTCTACCACAGCAAAACAACATAAGCTCCATTGTGTCCTTGCACAGAGTCCAGAACTTTGGATCCACATTAAACCTCACCATCCATTTCTGAGTCACTGTCGTTCAATGAAGGAATGTTGAGCAGCGTCTGCTTTCGGTCCCTGAGAACAACCAGCTGGAGTTTCCCACGTGATTTCTCAATCAATTTTCGGGCATCAGCTAAAGACATGTTCTCTGTCACTGTACCATTGATCTGGACACAAAAAGGCAACAATAACAAACGAAGTCCACATGGTGCTCAAGTTTAATAGCAAACTTGACTATAACATGACTTAGTTCAGAATAACCACTATAACCAGTGCTTGCCAAACTGCTAGCAGTAAAACCAGAACAGACCTTGAGAATGATATCTCCTTCATGAAGGTTGCCATCTTTGGTTGCTAGGCCAGTATGGGTCATTTCTTTTATAAAGATCTGACTTCCAAGACGGAGTCCATATTCTGGAACCAAGAAGATAGAATGAAGCTTAGAATATGACCAAAGATGCATTGTTTTAAAAACTACAAAGTGTACATGCATCAAACACCATGATACCATAAGAGAAGAAAAACAAAACCAAACAAACAAACAAAAAAAAACAACACCCAAAAAACCAAGAGGAAGAAAAAAATGTAGGCCTAGTAAACCCCACTTCACCCTAAGCCAAGTTTCTGATACCTGTGCTGCCATTACAATATGAACAAGCAACTACCCACATCCAATTACAGCTGGACGACTGGTCTGCACCTTCAGCAGCAAAACAACACCTTTGCTCTGGAGCTGCTTATTAATGTACTGGACTTGCTTCTCTCTGATTCTCATTTTGCAGAGCATAGAAGGGGCAAAAAGGTCAAAAAGCACTAACAGAAGTATTTCTTTTCATCAGTTGCTGCATGTTGACCCTGCCCTATCTGTACTCCAGGAAATGTCATGGTTGTTTCAGGCAAAGGTATTTCTTTTTATTCCCCTGTCCCTTTTTTGCCCTGTGATCTAAGTTACTTGGGTCAGTATATTTGCTACTTAAAAAGAAAGGCAATGTCCTTAAAAAACATGCATCCTAGAGGAACAGAATGTTGTTCTGCTTTAAAAGATCACCACGTTTCAGCAAATCTGCAAAGTGTCCATATGAACAACAGAGATTATTGCAGTATAGCTAAACATAAAAGTCAACAAATGCACCTTAAATTTCTCCTTGTTTGTATACATATCTGCATTATCTTTACAAGTGGAAACACTACATGCAGAGGAAGCAGAGGAAGGAAGAAAAAGGATTGTTGCCAGAGTCAATGAAGAAAAGATATTAGCTCCTGCATACAAAGTTTAATTAGCAAAAAATTGTTAAAATTACAACACGGCAGATTTGGAAAAAACCCAACCCCTCCAGAAATAAACCCCCTCTCCCCCTGCAAAAAACCCCAAATAGACAGTTATGTACAATCTACTCTCAGATATGTTTTCCACCACAAATCTTTATTTCACAGTGAAAAAAGGGTCAGACTTAGAAGGGGAGCATGAAAGCATGAAGCCTTCAGGCTTTCATTTACACTCTTCAATACTCAGCAAAGAAAGGCTGAAATACTGATATTTCAGTGCTTCACCTGCTGCTATTTCAGTATTCTTTAATGACCAGAACTAAACAAACTGTATTATTAAAGGCAGAGTCTACTCTTTACCCTTTCTAGCTAACCCTTTTGTAGATGTGCCAAATGTAATCTGAATCATTATCGGATCCATGTTTTTCATCAGAACCAGAAGAAAAGGGCAGAGAAAATGGAAAACCAAGGATGCACTGTCTTGAAAAGACTGAAATGATGTGGGTGAATAAATCTTTGTTCAAAGGTAAAGTTCAAGGTTCTGGGGAAAAAAGCATCCCAAATCAGCCAGAAAGAATGACAGAACAACTTAAACCATCAGTTACAAAAGTCAACACTTAACCTACAAAAGTAGAAAGTAATTCAGCTCTTCTCTTTTCCCCACCAAAACCCATGCTGTACTGGAAGTTGACTCCTCTCCTCCCCTATTGTACCTACCTTCGTTATGTCTGCCTTTTGTTAAGAGAACACTGATTGGTGCACCCTGATCCTGCAGTCCTAGGTATTCATGTTGACGGTGTATTTCAGGTGAAGGACTGCGGGAACGAAGCCTGTCCCGACTACGACTCCTCATTTCCCTCCCATATCTAGGATCAGATAAAGATCCATGACTGTAACTGGGTGGGCTGTAGTCTCCTCTGTAGTCCCGTTCATAGCCAGCATCCCTGTCGATGCTCCTTCCCCTGCTCCGATCCCTTCTATAGTCTCGATCCAAGCTCCTGTCCACGCTCCTACCACGACTTCGATCGCGGCTGTAGCTGAATTCCCTGTCACGGTCTCTGCTTCGGTTACGCCCTCGGTTGTGCTCATCTCTATAGCTCTGATCCAGGTTGTTTCCCCAGCTTTGGCTGCGCCCTCCATTTCCACTGTGCCAGCTTCTCTCACTGTAGCCACTTCGAGCACTTTTGCCATCAAATTCTGCATGGTCATCCATTACATCTAAAGCTCTGTCCTCATAGTCAAGGGAGGGGCTTCTCTGCAGCGCAGCTGCCTGCACTTTCCTTGGTCTTTTCACTACCTGTTCAGTGCAAGAGAAAACAAAGAAACAAACAAATTCTATCAAAGATCAGAATGTGAAATTGAACAGATAAATATTCTTCATGTGTCAATATATATTCTATTTATTATTGGACAAAATCTGTGTATGCAGAACATCATTTGCCTCACGTGACTTCTATTTTGTACCACTTGTTATTCAGTAAAATAAACATTATAAAATAAAATTTTATTCTGTTTTTCAGCAAGATAACTTTGTGATACTGTTGATTAATTTTCATTTGTTTCACCTGCAGAAACGATGTCTTTGTTTTATTTATTTTGTACTTTGCACTTGGCAAAGGACTGCTTTGTTTTGTACACTTTATAGAAGAAAACCAAAATCCTGACTGGTTACACAGGTACATACCACTGGCGCTACACTGATTACATTTGGAATTTACTTACAATGGTGGCCACTTTCCCACTTTTCCTAAGTTGCTGAACTGCAAAAGAGTGTAGAACATTTTCCATCGGGGTCCCATTAACTATGACCACTCGGTCATTTTCTCTGGAAATGGGGAGGGAGATAAAAAAAGAAAGAGAGGATTTAAGAAAAGTCTTCATGAAAATAGCAGAAAAAAATCTTTTTTTTTTTCTTTTTACAGAGGAAACCTATGGATTTAGTTCCATTTACCAAGGAGTTTTGCTTTTAAACTCTGTTTGCTATATCAATTCCACAATATGTGAATACTAGAAACAGCTTTTGGTACATCTAAAAATTAGACATTGAGCAGCACTATCTTTGTGCATATACTATGTTCAGTTTAAGCATCTTGTCATAATATTTATTAAAGAACATTTGTGATGCACATTGAAACAGGACTCCTAGTTTTAAATAAGAATTTCATGAAAGCGTCAAACTGCTGCAGCCATTAGGCAAATATTCACAAGTATAACTGCAGTACATTTTTCCTAAAGTCTGGTGTTCACATCTGGTCACATCTACTCTGTAGAAAGGTGATTAAGAGAAAAAAAATCGCAATAAAACAGTAACACACAAGAAGTCTCCCTTGCCCTAAAGCACAGACTAAGATTAGTAACTTTTCTGTTAGACTTCCTGTATATCAAAGAGACCACTAACACCTCACCCACATAACCCCGTCTGAAATACCCCCACAACACTGATTAATTTAACCCCATAAACTTCATAAAGGCATTTCAATGCAAAAAGTGAAGATTAAAAAAAACCCCGAAATTACCACTCCTCATACTCTCATATTAGTTTATTCTGGTGACTACCCAGTTACAGTCAGAGCATGAGCTCAAAAAAATTACTAGTTACTTTGCCATTTTCTGCTAGATAAAAGAAATCTTTGGTACCAACTATTTTATCTTCATTATAATTAAATCACATTGCAATCTATTTTTTTAATTAAGAAGATTATATACTCTAAGCCTCGATTTGTAAGGCACTCTAACTCCTAAATGATTTCTGTGCCTCTTTTCATATCCTTCCAATTCTTTTTAGTGGATGAGTATGCCGGAACAGCATGCTATATTTCAGTATCAGCTTCATCCAGGTTTATGCAAGAATTAAAATAGATCTCTGGAGAATCTATACATCCAAAGCTAGTATTGAACTTAACATTGCACTATTATGTCAAGTGGTTCATCTACACATTTTACCCTACAAAAGATGACAGGATGATTTTACCCATACGCTCTGAAGGTTAATGTCGCTCTAATTAGGAACGGCTGGAAAGAGGCGACACAGACTCTCGTGGAGTCAGAACAGGAGAATCTCTAGTTTGTTACTCTAGGCTTGTCTTATAGACTCGTTCCATGGAAAGTACAGAAAGGAAACTCTTATTGGTTAGTCAACTGCTACATCACCATCATTGGTCAGTGGTGTACACCACCTCCTGACCCTCTCCCGCAAGGAAAACAAGAGGACAGACAAACAGCACTTGCAAGGCTGTGTTGTGTCCCTGAGGATTGTTTTGAAATCCTCCCATGAACTTCTCAGGCTAGCTCTCAGTCAGGCCTGAGAGCTATGTGGCCTGTAATAACTACAGGCACTCTGGTTCAGATTTAGCATCCATAGGTTAGACCTATGTTCCTTGATTTGTTGGAGGAACAGCTTTGCCTTCAATTTTCTTCAGAATGCGTTTTGTCTGAAAGTGCCCAAATATCTTGGTATTCCCTTGCCATCATCTATTTACCTATGATCTTTCATAATTTATGGACATCATTTCATTCCCAAATCACAGGTGATTATGGAACAGTGATGGTGTGCAGGGCTCACGGTTATAAAATGTAGGATTTATACACTTATGTAACAAATTATTTATTATGTGCTTTACAATTACCCTTTTATTTAGTTACTCAATAATTCCTATGCCAGACATTTCATTTTCTGACCAAAAATAAATGCATGGCAATAGCGACAGAATCTACTCTCATGATTTATTATTTCTGCACAATTATTTGGCATTTTCCAAACTGTCTAGTCCTCATCAGGTATTTCAGATCAAAGAATGAAAATATGATGTAGGACAGAAACTCTAAGCCTACAGACTGACTGTTTGTACATGACAGATGCTGCCTCACCAAGGATGAAGTTAGCAGAAAGACAACAGAAACTATTTCCATAATTTTTTCTTTCGGATATAAAATCAAACCTTCTTTGGGTTGACTTAAGCCATTCTTGGAAACTAATGATTAATCACTAAACATGCTTACTGGAGGAGGAACAAGGAGGATGTTAAGGAGGATAATTTTAAGATACTAAGTATTTCTACTATTTTTTTAAATTAAATGCAATCTTGAAAAAAACATACTTAACTGTTAAAGACTTTTCAATACCACCACAGAAATGTAATGTCTTGCTAAACAGCAACTAACACCTCTATGTAGGGTTTACTTGTTTTATTGTTTTGGGTTGGTTTTGGTTTTTTTCAAAGAGATATCTAGATATTCAAGAAGGCACCAAATCTTGAGGTGATTAAATCATCAGGATTTCAACCATGTCTGTCTAAAGGATTTATATATTCTACAGCCATGCTCCCCAAAATGCCAGACAAAGAAAAAAGTGCTTACTGAAGTAATCCATCTGCTGGACCACCTGGGAGAACATCCGAAATTACAATTGATGTTTCACCATTTTCAAAATGAGGGTTATCTCTGCCGCCAGAAACTGCAATCCCAAATCCTCGTTTTGAATCCTTTACAACAAAACCAAATACAACAAAACTTGAATACATTGACAGGAATTTTGACAGGGAGAAAAATGAAAGAAAGAAAGAATGTTCTCATGATGGCACTCCAAGTAGATATTATATAAAATATGATAGCTGCAGGCAGAGTGCTGCAGACACACACAGTACCTCTAGATTTAAGAAAGATTAGGTTTACACATCCACGTATCAAAATGACAAGTTCCTGTCTTCCAAAATCTCTACAGCCTTCTGATTATTGGTAGTTAAGTGAAAAACTTAGTAAATTTGCCTGCATTTTGCTTCACCATCCCATGGGTTATTCATAGCAAATTTATTGTTAGGTAAATCAACTTTGTTAGTGATGCTTGGGAAAGTGGAATAGCTTTCCCAGGATCTCATCTTCATTATGATTGCTAAGTAGTTTGTGACAACTACTTACTCCTCAATCAAAATAAAAAGATCATGGTTGATTACAAAGAGCAATTAGGAAACTTATGCATTGTCTATATAATATTCATCCTCTGTCACAATCAACTATTTTAAATATGTAAATTATGTCAAACCTGTCATCATAGAAATAACACATCCATAGACGTCCTAGGACAGCATTCATAAAACCAAAGAAATGCTTCACAGAATGCCAAGGAACAGCACTAAACCTGATAACTTTTAGCATAACTGAACTGCTGACAGCAAGGTGAGCACAAGTTTTAAAAAAACACACACAAGTTCAATTTCATCTAATATTTAATATACACATCATCACTAAAAATTACAAATTATGCTACATTTGAGCAAAATGTTTTAACATAGTGGCAAAGTAATACATCAGACTGAAGTCATGTTTTTCCCCCAACACCCACTCAGCATGTGTAGTCCATTGTATGTCACCTCGTGTTCCACTAATGCTGATAGTAAGCGATTATTTCTTTGAGGAGGAAAAAAGCAGTGTGGTTTTCTTTTAAAACTGCACTTCACTTGCTACAGCTCAGTTTTACAGGGAGCAGTTTGATGTTTTACACGAAAACAAGAGATTCAAAATAATGGTAAAATTCAATGACAGTGGCTGATACAGCAAGTTCAGCAGCCCTTTGCCATCTCAGTAGCCTAAGCCTATCTATGTGGTAAAGAAGCAATGCTAATTTACACAGTTATCAGTGATCTGAAATGCTGGAAATTACAGGAACTAAGATCTTCTGCAATTTTTTCCTGTCTTCCTCTGTAACCTCAAAACCAACCTCTTTTCAACCATACTTTCTCACATGAAACAAGCTATATAGAAAAGATTACTATTTCACCTTGGCTCATCAAGTTCAGTTCGCTGCAGAAGATGTGAAAAAAACTTGAACAACTCAGTGCAGGCTGCTCACTGAACCCAGATCACCAGAACAGCTGAGAAGAGTGCCACCACCACTGAAGCCCAAAGTGCACACCTTGTACTGTGGTGTGGCAGCCTAGCTATTAGAGAACACAGGCATAAGTGCTCTGTTTTCTTTAATTCAAAAGGACTCCACTTGATGAGATACTTCCTCTTTTCTTAAAAAACCTTTCATAGTGACACCTACAGTCCACCTGTTTTATAAGTTTTAATGACACTTTTTCCACTGGATTCTACACTAGTATATATTAAAGTATATTACAAAAATAAAATCGGTGGAATCCTGTTCAGTGATTATTACAAAGCTTGGACATTAACCACAACCTGCTTGATAGAAAACCATCTGCTTTACTTTTAAGGCTCTTCAATGATAAATTTAGCTATGTGTATTTGAAAGACCAAACAGTAGCAAATATTAAATTGTTAGTTGAATTTACTCCTAACATTAAAGAGATGTGCTATTGTAGGAGTAGCAACTAAGCTTTAAAATAAAAACCATACCTGATCTGGACAATGAATTCATCCTATTCTCGACTCAGACATGCTAATAAAATCTGCTGCAAAACATATTCAGAGTAAACCAGTGCTCGAATATTTGAAAACTAAAAATATAATGGGCACTCACTCACCTTTTGTAAGGTCACTGTGTACTGTTCCCATATCAGCTCTTCCATGCCTGAGGCCTGTTGCACACAGAAACCAATTAGTAAAACACACAGCATATAACTATTTAAATTAAAATGTGAAATATCCCACTAAAACACAGATTTTAAATTATATGCATATTCTAATATTTGGGGAGAATTAGTTTGAAATTCATATATTTCAATTAATGACAATTTTTCTTTAAAAAAAGGAAAAAATTATTAACAGGTCCAGAGTGGTAGTATCCCTTCACGTTTCACTGATTTAACAGCTCATTCTGATTTTCTGGAAAATCCTATTCAGCAAAAGCATTTAACTCAGATCAACTAGCATTCTATAGCCCTGATTCAAATACACATAAAATACTTATGGAAGACCTTTCTGTCCTAGTATGCAGTAAGATTAGCAGTCGAAACTGAGGTTTTCAAAATGAACTAGACTTCAAATCTCTTGTGTCTTGTTCATGTGGATTTAACAAAATGTTTTGTCTGCTATGAATTACATAACTAAATATTTAGGTTCCCATCAAGAAATTAAATTTTACAGGAAAACACAATATATCACTATGTAATACAGATATAGCCATTTCAGTGACACTTCTCAGAGACTTTTTTTTTCCACATTTCTAGTTAAAACTGATCACTTTATCTTACATGATATAACCTGAAATCTTTCCAACATCACAGCTTAAGATATAATACAGAATAATCACCCAGCTGTGATGCATCATATAATAAACAGCCAGCCCCTTCAGTGTCTGCCCTGTAAAACTAGGAGAAAAATGAGCCACTGCACTGCAGAAAAATGATACTGCAAACATTTCAAAATGGAAAGTATCCACTGCAGAAGAAAAATCCAGGCACTGCATAAGTATGTGCATGCATATACTTAAGCCATAGGTTTTATTTGTTGAAAGTTGTCTTCCTTTATCTCAGAAAACTGAATTACAGACAGAAGCTCAGTTCAGACTTAACGGTCTTTTTAAAGGCATCATAGGGAGTACTGACAACTAAACTCAGAAACAATAGACACAGAAGTGACACAAGAAGGGTATGCCTGTAATTTAAGGCATCCCTTGCATTTTCAGAGTAAGACTTCTGGCAGTGCATAACTGTTCAGCAAGCTGTGGACGTTATTTCTCATATGCAAAAAAACCCTTGTTGCATAGTTTCAGCTGATTCTATGCACCACAAAGAGAAACTAGACTTACATTTTCACTCGCACATTCACTGTATTGAAAAAAAAAAAGTAAGTCCTGCTCAGAGATCCTGAAGGAATATGCAAAACATTCAGCATTCTTACCAGGAATTTTACAACACTGAACAGTGTAAAATTTCCACTGTTCTGCCAGAAAGTGAACAATGCTTTCCAGTTTCCAGTACCTCTGGTGTCTAATTAAAAAGAAAATTGAAAATAGATGTAGGAGACGATGGCTTATATTAAAAGTAATACATGTAAGTAATTGTTTCTAAATTTTGACTTGTCTAGATCAGACAAGAATGTGTTCATAATTATTAGTATTCAAAACATGTGTCTGGGGTCAGTGTTGAATGTGCTGAATCACATAATAAAATTGCTTCATCTGGTAATACCATTTAACCAGTTAACATGTCTAAGCTTTCAGCCATCTGAAACTGAACTCACTCGATATATTCCCTTACAAAGAGAATCTCTGCCACAAGTGAAAAATTCCTCCTTAACTAAGCTCTTCTTTTGAACTGCTGTGATGCTGCTGTAAATGGAAGCAACTAGGCTTGCTTATCTGGCATGTATCAAACAGATTACCTACCCCTAACACTTCCTAGAGTCCTGCTTTCCTATGTATTTTTAAGCTCTGCAAAAAATGAGTCTATGCTGAAAAAAGGTCTCAGTGTCATTTAAATTCCATCTGACTTCACTGAATAGTTTTAGAAATGAAAGTCAGTACCAAATGATGATTAAGATTTGAAGGACAAGCAGGTAGGTTCAAATTTTGTAGAAGCACAGAAGATAGGAAATGTTCTCCATCCTCCTGGTAAAAAAGCCTCAACAACTTACACGTGTAGCACAAACGTCACTTGAATTCAGTTTGCACTTTATGCAGCTCCTACAAGCACCACCTCCCAGCCAAGAATACTGAGGCCAGCTCTCAACAGGTACACGAGTAAGGCAGGTAGAATGCAGTCAGGGGGAGCTTACGACCCATGGGGATGAAAGACAGACCTGAGAAATGACTGTTTATTCGGTACAATACTGCAGGAAAAGGACTGAGGAAAGCACTGTAAAGATATCAGGGATGGATGTAAGGATATGAAACAGGAAACTTACAGGAATTTCTTTCCAGAAAACTAGGCCTTCCGTGAGCAGTGGCGTAAGTATAACCTTGTGCACAAGTGGAGAGATGTACTGGGCAGTAAACCAAAGCATCATAAGCCTACAGAGTTATGTTACTTTACTCTGACAAATAACTCTTATGGTTCTGGTCAGAAAGAAAAAAAAAGTAGTAAGAACGAACGAGAAACTACTGCCTACAGATGCTAAAATTAAGGTCTTGCAAGATGCCAAGACTATAGCATTATCTCATTTGTGCCTAGAAAAAAGATCCTCAGTGACTGTTTCAGGTACATTCTGTGTAAATTTGGGGGTTTGTTTTTACCTTGACACTGTTACTGAAAATTCAAAAGATAATTAAGTAATTCACTTTTAAATTCGTTGAAGTAATCCATTTTTTTAAACTGCTCCTTGGGAAACTGTCTCCCATTTGCTGTCCTCTGCATCAGGGAAGGAAAGCACACTATGTACTTGCACAGCTGATTTTGTACAATGTAATCACCAAGACAACACAATTAGTTCTGCTGTACTGATAAAGCAATGCAGGCTCTGCAACACAGTTCAAAGAACTGAATGGCCACCTTGGAAGCCCGTAAGGCAAAAACAATCTCTAAACAATAATCTCTTTAATATTATAAAACAAACTACCGCTGCTTGCCATTGTCACAATGCTAACCCATACGGTCAGAGTAATGGAGAAGAGAAGATTGAGAGGGAGGGAGGGAGGGAGGGAGGGAGGAAGAGACTACAAATGTTACGAATCATCAGTCAGGGACTTGATCAAAACTAATATCTAAGTCTCCACCCGAATTGCGAAATTTCTGTACTCCACATTTAGTGATGTGACTCTCCTCTGAATGCATCAAGTGATGAGTTATGAAAAGCCTTCATCACCTTGCCAATTTCTTCATACTTCATCTGTAAGGAAACACAAAGGGATCCTGAGCAGCTTGTGCATCCCTTACAGGATCGCAGTTTCACTGCAAGATTGCACACCAAAACACTGGAGAGAGAAAGGCAGGCAAAATGGTTAAGAACCCCACCTCCAGCTACTAACACTAACTGTTTTACAAGTCCACCCAGGTTTCACATAGACAACAGGCTACCTGCAGTAAATGCAAATTATTGTAACTAGCCAGTCTAAATTCATTAGGGACTAGAGTCAGTCCATTTCTAATTAGAACACTGTAGTCAGGATTTGCTTAAATCTGTCTAATGCTCATACACTAAAACGACAGGTGCTTTCTAAAATACCCAAAATAGACTGTTTAGCAGAATCTTTGGCAGGAAACTAGTCAAAGTGCTAAAATCGCCAGTGTGCAACAAACAGGCAGCTGTTGCAGCTCTAAATGACAGTCACCAAGAGATTTATGCAATTACTTGCTACTGAGAGATCACAGAAGACAACTTCATTCACGCCGAAAGAACAACAAAACCAGAAGACCTGCCACAACAATCATCTGGCTATAAAAGTGAGTTGGAGAGGGGAGGGATAAGTGAGGGGAGGAGGGGAAGAAAAGACGTGAGGCAAGATGCAACAAAAAGCAACTCACGTGCCCTTTCAAAATCCCCAACTTTTTGACTGCATGTGACCACATTCTCTGCAGAGCTTGAGCTGTCTTCATTGTTGCAGGATATAATCTGTGAGGGAACGCCGTACATCCCGTCTTTTCATCTGTTTCCACCACTCAACATGGTTATGTAATTCTAATACAATAGTGGCCTACATACTAGAACAAATCCTGCTGTCAGTTTCACACAGAAACACATCAAAACCCCAGCAAGGAAATGCACTGTGAGTTTAACTAACTCCCAGTTTGAAAGATCCCAGGAAAATGCAGTGCTGTAATCTTATGTTTGTTTTTAAATGAAGTGCTGAAAACTATGCAGCACCTTATTCTTCTTCCAAGCACATATGGGTTCACCCCATCGGGAACCTAATTTAAACTTAGAAGAAAAAGGCTTAAGAAGCACAGCACAGATGATTTGAAAATTCATATATTGACTATAATATTTTACAGTTTTTGCAGAACTGTGTGGGCTTGGCTCCAGCAAGGAAAAGGAGAAATAAATACAGAATAATACTCACTGAAAATAACAGTATTTGCCATCAGACATCTAGTAAGGTATCATTTGTAAGAACGATAAGCTAATCGTACAGCCAAACAGATAGGTTACTTTATTGGAAAATAGGTCAAGCTATCACTCCCATTTATGCTGCACGAATACTGTGAAATTTAAGCCTCAAGTGAACTTTTCCCCTAGACTTTATGTAAGTTTCACAGGCAGTGAACAGATAGGAAGATATGCCAAGTTTTGTACACAATGCTAACCAAAACTTCTATACACAGATTTCATTTTTCACCAATTTTAACTGCTAAAGAGTATTAATTCAGACAGCAGTGGAAAATGTGAAGGGTTGTGTTGTTCATTTTTTCTTAGGGTTTAGTTTTTTTGGTCAGTGGGGTGGGGGAGAATGGGGGTAGGAGGGATGCAGAGGGACAATGCATGTGTTCAAGATTTTCCATTCAAAGCGAAGACTGAATTCAGCATTCTGCATTTTAACTACGGCCCCACCTCTGCACTAGGTGAACTAGGATGAACAGAGGCTTGCACCTTCATCACTGAGCTGCCAAGAGTGAACACCAAAGGGACCCAGAGGAAGTACATTGAAACCAGCCCCCAACTCAGACTACCCACTTGGACACGAGTAAGACTTTTATTAGAGTTTGGTCAAAATAGTTTAGAATCTCCATCAACATTTCTAAAGAGCACATTCCTCTCAACAGACTCACATTCACAGCTTCCAAAACTGGTATTTATTTATTTATTTTTACAAAAAAGGGGGAGGAAAAAGAAACAAATGTAAGTATGTCTTTGAGACTTCTCTAGCCCTGTTTTCTTAGCTTTTTTGTTTTCCTCCCCCTTGCCCTGAAAAAGCTTCAGAAGCACTCCTAATAGAGAAGAAAAGACCATCATGACATTAGAGAATAAAAATGGTGAATTATTATCCATGGGCTGTAGCAGTTATAACAGCAAGGACTCTTCTTTCTTGGTTTTGGACTATCCTTTTTCTCGACAGGAATATAATAAGAAAAATGAATGGATTGCCTCCACCAAAATTTAAAACAGAATTTTTCTGAAATTTTAAAAAATAATTTAGGAAATTTAAAAAAAAATTTAGGAATGTTGCTGCAAGTGAAAAGACCAGAGAATTAACAGAAAGATGCAAATGTTTGCATTTGGATGTTTCATTTTGAAGGAAAACAATATCTCCAGAATAGGAATACCTCAATTCAATTATTTTAAAGTGAGATAGAAAAAAATTTCAAACAAGCGTTGTCCCAGACACTGTTTCCTTTTACTTTACCTGTATGCCTCTTCACAAAAACTAACTATAAAGGGAAATGATAACCTAACTTCATTCCTAGCACAAGATTACGAAGGCAATTACAACAGATTTACATATCACATCTATTATCCACAGACATTTAAAACAAAAACTGTTTTTAAAAACAAGCTTAATTCCAATGACAGATACCAGAACACTCTGGTTCTTTCTGGGAGTCTATCCTGACAATAAATGTTTGTGAATCCTGTGGGGAAAGAAAACTAAGAATGACGATCTGGTTTATAAACTGGGGAAGGTGAAAAGAAAAAGAGAGCTCTCAAAAAACAGAGCAACCTCAGAACGTCACAACAAAATCCTACAGCAGCAGTCTGCATCTCTCCACTCACCCTGGTGAAAATTTTACACCCAGCACTATGTTTTGATCTCTTCCTCTACAGACAAGGAAGAAAAAGGGTGTTTCTTCACATATAGTCTATATAAGCAAGACATAATCTCTCCAAGCAAGCAGAAAGGATACCTGAAATAGTCTTGCTGGCTCCATTATGGAAGTAACACAAGAAAAGAGGTCCTTGTGCCCCCCAATTTTTCATGTCCCCCTTCATATGTTACTAAGGATATAAGCATAGAAACCTTGAAAGCTGAGTCTAGGTCTTCCCTAAAGACAGACTCACACAACAAAGATGATCAAGAACTTAAAGCTTAACTGAAAGCTACCCACTTGTAAAAGACAGAGGGGCAGGGACTCTTCTATCCATTGATAGGAACAGCCAGGGGAGCGAGTCCAAAGCTCTATCAAGACGTAAGTATTCCTGGTCTCAAAGACTAGGTACACTGTCAGAGGAATCAGAAGCTGCCCTTACTCCTAATCTGCCCTCATAAAAACAATTATGATGGACAAAAAAGCATGGCCTTAGATTTACAGGCTTTCAAAGATCCTGATCCACTTCAATTTCTGGATGACACTAAAATAACGCCCTCTGTAGAGAGTAGAGGCTCAGTGAAATGAGAAGAAATCTATACATCAGTGTGCTGTGTGAAGCACCACATCTCCTTTTTCAGCTGAATGCCATAGCCTAGGTTATTAAAGACATCTACAAAATGATGATCATGTAACACAAGTTGCATAGTCAGATCTTGCCAAGTATTCTCAACATAGAGAAAAATGACTGAAGAGGAACAGGACCTTTACCAGGCCTCTCTCTGCAGTGAGAAAGTCACTTGGAAGAAAGCTCGACCTGATGTGTTCCCACGCATTATCTGTGTATGATACAGCAGACCATTGACTAGGATCCAGGAAAATGAGAAAAAACTACCCATGGATCTTTCACAATACAGCCAACATCTTGCACAAAAGGAGGTACCTTACTTTCTTTATTTACTTTCTTTACTTTATTTATTCCAATAAATGCTCTGATTCAAAGAAGCCTATCCTATTTTTCATGTAGGTTACTGCACCAATACAGCAAGTCCCAGAAGAGCAACAGATCCTCCTCAAGAACAGGTTTCTAGAATAGTGAATGGCTGAAATTAAAGAAAAAAGTGAGAAAAAATGGTTTGCAAAATATATCCATTAGAAGTAAAAGATAACTGCTCTTCAACAATGGCAGAAACTCCTCCTTCCTCCTAGGGGCACACAGAAGACATTTAAGGTACAGTTCCATGTTAAAAGATCATCAGCTCTACTTTCACGTTCCAGTAAAATGAAAATGGTTGTTAACATCACAGTGAGTTATATTAACAGGATGCAGGAAGTTGGGGGGAAAAAAGTCACAAACTGTGCACATTAGTATACTTCTGCAATGGAATGGAAATTTTTGAAGGAGAAGAAAAAAATTCACACAGAAATGAGCTGTGCAGGCAATCCTTTCTTCCTCTTCCCTCTAATGGAGAATTATCAGTTACATTATATAAGGTCTGCTTTCACCCAAATTACTCAACAGGAATAAATATTACCAAAATACTTTTGCACTATTGGCAAGGTAACAAACACATTCATCAGCAACCTGGTCAAGTGGAAATTGTCCCTGCTCATGGCAAGGGGGTTGGAATTAGATTAATTTTTAAGTCACTTCCAACCCAAATCACTCTGTGATTCTGTGTGTTATCAGACTTTGTGTCAGAAACTTTTTTATCACACAATGTGTGTAAAAACAGCAATCTGAAGGGCTACCTAAAAAGACCTAGGGAAAACATAAATTGAGCATAGTGTTTCCAAAGATTTGTTTTTCACAGAAAAGTTAAAATCATGGTAGGTTGAATGTCACTATACAGAAACACAAACCATTTTTCATGTAAATGACAAGATATTGTTTAAAGCTTTTCTTAATCATATTTCACCCAGAAGTTATACCATTCAGTTGCTATAAACTGTAAATTTGATCTAAAACAGTACTGGCAAATACTGCATGAAGTACAACAAGCCTATTCTGGACATTCACAAACCAATCTTCAGTTCTTAAGTTTCATGAAAACTCTTAAAATTATCAAAGGAGAACAGTTAACCAAACAATAATGAAACACTCTTTTGTTTCACTTATTTTAGGAATAGTATGAATCCATCATGACAACAATACCCACAGTCATTACTTGACACTGTGCTGAACACTATTTGCCTACGAATTTTGCTTTCAGTTAGCAAATCTACTATTTCCTACAAATCGCCCAGTACCAAGGCTCTCAGCTGCAGAGCCAAGAGCACAATTCAGGTTTCTTGACTTCAAGCCCAGTAGCCTAAGTGTTGTGCAAGGAAGCCAACACACAGATTTCCTCCATTTCTGTCAAATACAAGTCTTGCAGGAAAACAGCCCCTGTAATCAGAAAACAGGGACCAACCTTCTCCCGTTGTGGGAGTTCAAGACAGCTAACAGGTGAGGAAGAATTCCAGGGTGGCAGAACCTGCACTCATTTCTACCTCTTGTTGCATCACAACACAACAAATGCATTCCACACTGCAAACTGAACCAGAATCCACTCCTATCCAGAAGTGAGGAGATGACGGGCAACAGCATTGTTCATCAGACTGTTGAGAATATTAATTGACAAATGTATCTAGGTCTCATTTGCACTGTAGCATTGTAGCCCTGATATTAACATTCACAACATAATGCCCCAGATCTCCCAGTGCACAAAAAATTGTTTAATGAATAAGCCCAAGGGGATGGAAAAAGGTTTCACACACAGATAAGATCTATGCTTGTCTGGATCTTTGACAAGTTGTGTGCTTTTTAATGCAAACTGTATCACTTCATCCAACTCACAGCATTTAAATTACAAACAATGCTTAAATGTAATGAAGGACAGATATCACACAATCCGCCCAGGGCAGCAGCCCCTGCTTCTTCAAATGGCTCACAGTGATGAAACAGCATCCCTAGTCAAGAGAATTTTTGCAGGAATTTTCCCAAGCACAGGGAAAACAAAAATCAAAACAGAGGCATGGGATTTGAGTTCTGTAAATATTTAATTTTTCTGCAATTCCAAAACAGAAATGGACTAACCCAGACACTGAAAAGAAGACAGTAAAGAATGTGGCACTGGGCATCCTTTTGCTGGATTATAGCATAGGGGACAAAATCCCTGTGTGGTTTTGTTTTGTTTCAACTCTGTATTAAAGAAACACCTAAATAAAAATGGGGAGGCTGCACATATAAATATCTGAGTAATGCACACACTAGACTCTTTGGGGAAAAGAAAAAAAAGCAACTTGTTTTTGGGGAATCTTTTTTGTTCAAAACAGTAAGATACTCATTAGGAAAACTGTATTTCCTACATAGTTTTACCAAACATTTACCAATTACACTGAAAATTTTCAGAAGGGGGATAAGCATTTTTAAAAGAAGAAAAGGGAAAATCAGGATTTTCTTAAAATATTTTGAGGTCGAGTCACAATTCACCTTAGAAATAGCTTATGAAAATCTAAGATGGGTTGTATTTTTAATTTGTTCAATTGCTTGCTTTCTAGGTGCTTTCTTCTCAGACCTGACAAAGTTTCCTTGCCTCTAAAAATGAGCACCTTTGGAAGGTTCTCAGAAGACCAACACCCCTTTTCATCTTTGGCTATCCAGTTTTTCCTTCCCAAACACACAACCTCACAGGCTGGGTACAGCTTTTCATGGTATGAACTAAACAAATTCTTTCTGACCATAATGATTTCCATACTCCTCCTGCTCAATTACATGCAGTCCCCTTGACTCTGTGAATTCTGCTGGTTAGTTCTTAAAAGGAAGCCAAGACAGCTTTTTGAAGCCACAAAAACATGCTCATTTTTTCTCACTGAATTACTTTCTCGCCATTTCTGTCAGCTGAACTGGCAGCTGAGATGGCAGGAAAAAATATTAGAACTCTGCAGCTAAATTCAACCTGGACAATGCATGAGGCTTCATCTGTTGGCTGAAGGAGGTACCAGGAAAATGAGATTTTATAAAAGGGATATATTAAATCACAGAATCATTTAGGTTGGAAATGGCCTCAAAGATCATTGGGCCCAGCCGTAAATGTAACACTGCCAGGATTACCACTAAATCATATCCCTAAGAGTATACCTGCATGGCTTTTAACTACCTCCATGGATGGTGACTCAACCACAGCCCTTGGCAACTTGTTACAATGTTTGATAACCCTTTCTATGAAGAAACTTTGCCTAATATTCAATTGAAACATCATTCTGGCACACTTAAGCCTATGTCCTGTCACTTTGTCACTAGCTGTCTGGGAGAACAGATCCACCCCCACCTGGCAACACCCACCTTTCGGGCAGTTGTACAGAGCAATGAGGTCATCCCCGAGCCTCCCTTTCTCCAGGCTAAATACCCCAACTCTCTCAGCTGCTCCTCACAGCACTTGTGCTCCAGACCCTTCATCAGTTCTGTTCCCCTTCTCCAGACACTCTCCAGCACCTGTCTTTCTTGGAGTGAGCAGTCTAGAACTGAGCACAGGATTTAGGTGTGGCCTCATGAGTGCTGAACACACAGGGACAATCACCTCCCTGGGCATCCTGCTAGCCACACTATTGCTGACACAGGCCAGCATGGCTGTGACCATTTTGGCCACCTGGGCACAGGTGGCTCATGTTCAGCTGCTGTCAGCCAGCACTCCAGGGTCCTTTTCTGCTGGGCAGGTTTCCAGTCACTCTGTCCACAGCCTATAATACTGCTTGGGGTTATGATGAAAGTGTAGGACCCATCCTTTGGTCTTGTTGAACCTCATGCTGTTGGTCTTGGATCATGGATCAAGCCTGTACAGATCCCTGCACAAAGCCTTCTTACCCTCTAGCAGATGAACACTCTTGCCCAACTTAGTGTTATCTGTCCAGATCATCAATTGACTTATTAAACAGGACCAGACACAGTACTGAGCCCGATGAACTCAATTTGTTACTGGCAATCAGCTGGACTTAACCCCATTCACCACCACTATTTGGAAAAATGAAACAGAAAAATACTTCTATGGAAAAGACAGGAGAAGATCCCAAGTGGCTTTAAGACTAATTAAGTGCATGAGAAAATATTTTATACATTTATTGATTGTCCCACTCTGTTCTATGCTGGTGTGCCCCTACCTCAAGTCCTGTGTCCAGTTTTGGACACCACAATACCTCAAAAGATATAAAGCTATTAAAGAGCAAGCACCCAAGATGATGAAAGGTCTGGAGGGGAAGCTGTATGAGTGGCTGAGGTCACCTGGTCTGTTCAGCTGGAGGAGACTGAGGACAGACCTGACTCAAGTTACAACTTCCTTGTGAGGAGAAGAGGAGGGGTAGGCACTGATCTCTTCTCTGTGCGGCCCAGTGACAGAACCTTAGGGAATGGACTGAAGCTGTGACAGGGAAGGTTTAGGTTGAGTATTAGAAAAAGGTTCTTTGCCCACAGGGTGACTGGGCACGGGACCAGCTCCCCAGGGCAGTGGCCATAGCACCAACCTGACAGCTGAAGGAGTGTTTGGAAAATACTCTCAGGCACATGGTGTGATCCTTCTTTTATTTATACATATATGCACAGTAAATATATGCCCCGTGGCACAGACGAGCAGGAAGCAAGCCTGCTTCCTCCCGCCCCCCCCCGGCTCACACTGCATGTCACAAAGGCTTACAAGCACCATGAGCAGCGTCGCCGCTTCTGCTGAATTTGCAGGGCACTTTAAAGTTTAGCGCAGGCAGCACCAAAACTGGCTGGCAGGCAGGCTGGCAGGCTGGCAGGCAGGCTGGCAGGCTGGCAGGCAGGCTGGCATGACCCGAATTCCTGCAGGAACGCTGTCCTGGGAGGGGGCTGTGCTGCCCGGCGCTGGGAGCCGCGGCACAACGCGCTCAGCTCCTGCCCGCTGGCGGGCTGAGCACTTCCCATCACCGTGATTCGGAGAAGCCAAAAATACATTCCAAGAATTCTCATTAGGCCAATATGCTATTTCAAAACCTTCCTTTCATAGTAAATATGACAGAAAACGTGATGTTAAAACAAATTTGTTAGGTGCTTTATGTTTTCTTTCTTTCATCTCAAGCCCATATTGAATCGTCAAACAGACTGGGTTTGGGGTTGTTTGTTTGGTTTTTTTATTAATTCCGGTTTTATTATGTGCCTTTTCTTACCGCATTTATTTCAAGAATTAATTGTACTGTTTATAAAAAGGAAATAAACATGTTCTCCGTGAAGTCTTGTGTTCTGGAAAAAAAAAAACAAACCAACATCTGGTACTCCAAAGATAAACCACTCACTAATGCGGGCAGAGATGCCAAGACACCATGAAAATAGGTACCTGAAAATTAGCAATCCCAGATTTTAGCACTTAACAATAAAAAGCACAGATATAGTTACATTTTCAGAGTGAAGCTTTTTCTTCCAAACTGCTTTTTACCTGAACTTAAACAGTTTACACTTTCAGAAAGTACTACAAGGTCCTTTAAGGTCCTGATTTTGCTGACATAAAAGAGACAGAAAAGTACATTACACCAGAAAAGTAAACAACACACACACAGAGGGATTTTCTAGAATTTGTATTTCACAGTACCTGTGATCTCTGACAGTAAGAGCAACAATTAATCATTTCAATTGAGTATGCAGAAATTACTAGGTATTGTGTGGTGTGTTTTTTAAAACAGTGAGGTTTATTGAACAAACGAATCTTTTTAGCAAGAGATTCACATTCTCATTCCCTCTCTAATTATTGTGGAAAGGGGTTACTACAAAAGCAGTCAGCTGAACTGGTTTGGTGCTACCCACAGCAGGTCATCATTTACAATGATCAGAGGCAGGGATGGGGCCAAAAAGCAGTACTTATGCAGTGGAGTGTAACAAGATCCAAACATTAAAACTCAGCATCAACTTACACCCCCATATATTATTGCCAATTGAAAGTACACATGCAAAACTTCTCTGGGATGAGTGGTAGGCACAAGTGGAGTAGTTTGCACTTACTACAGCTGAATTCTACTGGACTTAGATGCATACATATGCATCATCAAAGCCACTACAATATCCCATTACAAACAAAACAAAAGACTGTTCAAGATGAAAAGGGGGGGGGGGGGGGAAGGAAACTGATTATATTCAAAACACAGCTGCAAGATACTCAGGTCTTACCTATTGATTACCTAAATCTCAAAAATTCAGCTTAGAGAACTTGCTCCTGGTGTACATCTATCTTTTGCCCAAGAGCAGTTCTCTCATTTTCTCGGTAGAATTGTTCCAGTGCTCCCCCAACAGGAAGCAATCAATTCTTCAAAATGATTCTTCAGAAAAGAGGGAACAGCTTCAACTGAAATAGAAAACTGCCCTTTGGGGAAGAAACAAAACAGATCCTATATCCCTGTCTTCATCACCCCATCTCCCCCACCCCAATTAAATTATTTTAATTTTTAGAAAACAGCTCATTTTAAGTTTAAGAAAACAGTTTCTGCCTCTTGAGAAATAACACTCTAGCAACTAACATTTTTTTTATCAAAAATTAATTTCAAATTTTAAAATCCTTTTCACATATTGCTTCACAGAGGATAGCCAGAAAGCTGGTTTTCTCAAGTGTTCTAGGACCTACAGCACCAGTCCAGTGGAGGAACCTTGGAAATGACAATTCAGTCTCCCACAGGTGTTGAAGGAGCTCTGAAGAAAACAAACCTCACCTCTTGAGGCATAGCATGTGCCCAGTATTGCAGTAAACATTTATCCACCACTCTTTTTTAAAAAAACTCAGCAATGCTTGAGAAGATAAAAACCTGGAAGCCAAGTGATTTCATCTGAAGAGCAAAGTTAATTGAGTTAAAAGGCTGACAGATCAATGATACGTCAGTGTTGCATATGTGCATACACACTGGAAAGTGGAGATTTTATCTGCCATTTCATTTTCTGAATGTTTTTCCTAGACTTTCACCTGTCACACAGATTATGGTGCTAGGAAGGGTTTTTTGTATACACTTTAGGAAGGTAACTACTGAAGGGACACTGAACTTTCAGTTCACCTGATCAACACTGGCTTTAAAAGCTACCTCTGACTTAGTCAGCCCAAATCACTTTAACTGTAAATCTAACACATTTCTTTACAGTCACTGTGTTTCTGGACCTTCTGCTCTTTGGGATACCCACACAAATTAAGTCTGAGAATTGAAGTGCTACAGCAAATAGCGCATAAGCTGAGTTCAAGGGGACTTGAACTTGTCTTGGCGTAGTAAAATAAAAATTCAAAAATTTGGTTCTGATGTGCTTAGCATCAGGATTTGATGCTAAGGTAAATCAGACTCAGTAGGTGTACATAATCAATTTCATTAAGAAAAAAATTAAGTTAACTGTGAAATAAAATAAGTGCAGCCACCACTCCTGAAGTGCCTCTTTTCATGAATTATTTATTCTCTGCAGCTAAAACATAGCTTTTACTCTTGTGGCATCTTAAAATGAAAAAAAAAAAAAGGAAATAGGGAAAAAACCCCAAACCATATGTATTACATGGTCCAAAGTTCTAATTATAATTTTTTTCAACTTCAGCAGTACACTTTGTACTGCTACTGTTTTTGAATGCTTCATCTTCCGGCATCCATAATCAAATAGCAAACCAAGCAGTAAAAGTGACCAACTCTAGCATCAAAAGATTGTTATTCCATTGGTCATTCAACACCTGCAACTCTGGAATCTGAGAAAAACAAGCTGGGTACCTGTCTACTGCTTCCTGCAACTGGTTTTTAAAAGGCCTATTCATTACTGGGATACAATCCAATCAGTCCAGCATTTATATTTAATCATCCAGTCATAATGCAAGACAATTCAAACAATGGAACAATTGTTAGTTTCTGAGCTTCATACTAGACCAGATTTTCTGTCCCTGTCAAGGTTTCTAGCAGCCTTGGTTCTCACTCTATTAATAGAGCAATGATATGCCGTATTCTTGGAAGCATTTTACTTTTAGTCAAGCATTCCTGTGTGTATGTGTCTAAGTATGTAATCTTACTACATATTGTCACTTCATGTACTTCATGTTATACACTTTATGTCAGCTTTATGTTCTTGTCTGAAGGAAATAAACATGAATATAGCTCTGTGTAATGCATAAAATTTAATGGTACATTTGATCATATCTAATCCTAAAACCCCATAAAACTCACACTATACAATGCATTTCATACAACTACCAATGCTGTATCACAAACCTCACAGAACACAAACATGAAACTGAAGGTCACATTGACCAAAATATACCAAAACTGTACAAAATCAATCTGTTTAGAGATTGAAGTCATACATTCAGCATCATTCATATACATTCCACAATAAACAATTTATTAGCCAACTTCACACTGGTTTCCAGTCATATTAGTCATACCTCTCCGCAATTCCTTTCTTTCTACCACCACACTTCTGCCTTCAAGGTCTTAAGCAACTCACCTCTCCCTCTCAAGATGTCTCAACAGTTTACTCAGTCATGCCAGAGAGCATTGCTGAAGTTCACTCCTAATCTTTAACATGTCTTGCACATAACTAAAATGAAAACAAAATCTGTTGCAAAAGGGAGTTTAGCAATTTTTCTGTCGTTCAGACAGTGGGATGCACAGATGCAAATGCAGATCTGACAGTTGCATTTGAAAGGTTTAGGTCTGCAAGTCTTATATTGATATGCTTTACAGCGTATTTGGGAAAAAGAGGAAACAAATAATCACCCAGCCTCTCCCAGGACCATGAGACAATGGATTAGGCCAGCTGCACCTGCTTCAGTAAAACACATTCATAATCCCTTTACTCACAGCAAAGTTTCTTCCTCAGAGCCTCCAAAGGATTAAAATTATTTTTTCAAACAGCAAAATTAATCATATAGCCACCGCTCTGAAATTTTCTGTGACAGTGTCACCAGCAACCTATCATCCAACATAAAATAGTATTACACTAAAATTCATCTGTACCTGATAACACTGATAAAACAACAGAAGGGCAGATGAGAGCGGTAAAATTCAAGTATTTTCCATTTGTTTCCCTCAATCCTTTTGCAAGACTGGATGTAAACTCTAAGTATACCATGTAGTTATGCATGACTCTGCTAAAATTGTTATGAAGAATTTACCACATACGCCTGCAGCGTATGTAGAAATTATTCCAACCAATAGTGTTGAAGACAGCAGTCAACAAACAAGGAGTAAATCAACACAAGGGGCAGAGGGCTGAAGTCAGCTGCCCATTTTCCTTCGTATCAAGATAGTAACTTTCACGTGCCTGGTTCATTCCTATGGCACTAATCTGAGTTTATCTCAAGCTATTCTTTCTTCACTTGAAAGGAAGCCAGCAGAACAATTTAAAACTAGAGCCCTTGATGCAATATTTCTACCGAACCAACGCTTCACATGTATGTAACATCAATGTGAGTAACTTGGCATCACTGCAGCCATTAAATGAAACCAAACTGACACATCCCTATGAAATAGGGCCACTTCCACTGAACTGTAATCTGAGTACACAAAGAATAAACTAACCAGAACAAGCTCAGCAAGTGACAGAAAAAAAAGTTATTCCTCCTTTTGCAACTTCCATAAACTACATGAGGCTTTGTAAAGAACTAAGAAAGAAAAACAAGAGAGTCCTTTTGCATATGTGGCTGAAAGGAAACTAAACAACTCTGAATCATTAAGGTTTAGAAATGCTTCCATTAAATTACCACCCAGAGCAAAATTCATTTTGGTAGCAGCTACAAGTTCATTCTCAAATGAGATTTGGAACAGAAAGTTTTCTTCTTGTGGTCTGAGCCACATGAAAGAGCATTGTACATTTCAAGAACCTTCTGACACACAAAGCAGAAGCAAGCCACAATAAAGTGTTCTGCTTTTATCCCATCTGAAAGAAACTGAAGCTATGTACCTGCCTATAGATGAACAAGCTTTAAAAAAATCTAAGACCAGTTTAATCATTTTTTCAAATTACTGTGATCCAAGAGTTTCAGTCCATTCTTATTGCTGCAGAAGACATTAGGAACTTACCTACTGGCTTCTACAAGATAAAGCAGGAAAAGAAAGCTTGGAAAAGGAGGTTAAAATTAGTTCAAATTATAAAAACAGGGACGAGAAGTTAATTAATAAAATTTAACTAATCAAATTCTACAGTTCACCACCATAGCAACATTAAATAGTCATCATAATAACCTGTCAAACAAAAAGCCATTCAGAAAATGACAAAACATACTTAAGACACCCACATATGCTAGAACTAGATTGTAAGTATTTCACATACACTAAAGGGATATATCAACAAAAAGAGGGATATATCAACAGTGCTCTGGTACAGGGGGTCTCCCATTCTACCAACAGCATGACAAGTGTCTCTGAGGTACAAGACTTAACCTATTACAAGGACCTTAACCTATCCTTAAATCTTTCAGGTGCAATGGGCACCTCACACAGACAGCCAGGAAAGAATTATTGCCAAAGGGGAGCTGAGTGCACAGCAGCTATTGGAAATGTCAGTAGGCATCTGTCTGCAACCAGCACTCTGTCTTCAGAAGTCTGACAGTAAGATATTTTTGCCCTAATGTGACACATCATACTGAGGTAAAGCACAGACAAGTAATTGTCAACTGCCAGCAACTAAAAGGGAGTTCCTGCCAAAGTACCGAGTCAGAAACAACATCCCCACTGAAAGATTTTTAGAAAACTTAAGTGTTAGAAAATAAAAATTTACAGCCGAACTATAATCATTACTTAGCCCACAGACAAAACAGTGCAAGTACAGTTCCACACAGAAAAAAAGGAGTTCTTATGCATCATCTAAAGAGCATGCACACACATGCTACCAATTAGCTATGCTACTGTCACTTCAATTGCTTGAATAATGTATCAACTCTACAAACAGAATAACCAAAACCACCGACCACTTCTTATTTCTGTAATAAGAATTACTAAGGAAAACAAAGAAATAAAAAATGCAAGTTATTTTTCATCCTGTTCTGAAACTCTTCAAATAGCTTCTGAAATACTGGTTGGGCAGAAGAATCCTCAGCCATGGCCATTAAAAGAAACCCACATTCATTATCCACTAGATTTTTGCAAGTGCTGGAACATAGAAAGAAGAGCAATCAGTGCCAAGCGCCGACACAGGCAGCAAGCCGCTCAGCTCAGTCAAAAGCCAACAATTTGCTTCTCAGAGCTTTGTTTATGGAGCCTAGAATGACAGTCTAGTTATATGTCCTGCATTATCTCTGAAAAGTTCATACTGACTAAAAGTCATAAGGGATGTGCATTCAGAATGCTCTGTCATTACAGAATAGGCACACATGTGCAAGCAAAAGGTAGGGCAGGCTAAGTATACACCTATTATTAAGTCATAAATAAATGAATAATGAATAGGTGCATTATTTCTTGTAGCTGTATTCAGATGCTGTAGATCAGAGCTGGTTTCTTTCCAAGTTTGTTTTTTTTATATTGTGTTTCTTTAACAAGAACCATCCAAAACTCAGTTATGAAACATTCATGCAGTACTGCTTCTCAGATCTAGAGACTAGCAGCAGAATACACAAAAAAAATTTTGCTCTCTGATTACTTTATAGGGCACAACACAAGATACAAACACCTGCAAGGCTGCTGCTAACTGTTTAGTTAACTGCTAGAACTGCAGACCTTGAAGGAGCATTTTCTTCTTTACTGTATTTTGAAGATCTGGGATAGAGATGCCTGAAGAGTTCATGAAGGCACCTCTCCTTCTATTTAGTAAGTTAAACAATGCTTTATTCTCACAAAGCATTGAGAATAATCACACTTACGTATTGTTTTCCACTGCACACTCCTGTTAGGATGCATTCTGTTGAATAAATCTGCCTGAAGGCTAGTACTTGCAGTGTATCTCTCTCCTATCAGCCCAGATCATGCAAAATTCTTGGAGTTCTTAATTTTCATGGCAAGAAATACTTTCCAAATATAGTTCTAAAAAATGAAGTGATTCTAATTTCATTTGCAATTTTAACAGCCATGAATTACAGTTAGAATTCCTAGTACAGTTATAAATTTTACATTGTTTGCACAGCTTCATTAGGAAAAACAAAGAGGAAGCTAAAACTCCTAGCTATAGTATCTCTCCGGGTTCTTCTCTCTTTTTTTACAAAATAATGAGCAAACTGATGTCTTTATAAAAGAAATGGAATTATGGCCTTATTAGCAACTTATATTATATATAAGTTATTATATATTATATATATATATAAAATATGTGTTATATATATAACTTGTAAGGGACATAAGGAAGTAGCTACACTCACCATTATCTCCCCAGTTAAGTTCAGACCACATAAGAAACATGAGCTTTCTCACAGTCTCACACAATAGGCAGAGGGAATGATCAGCCTAAGCTCCCATTTTGCTGACAGAGAAGCTGGCACTGAATTCATAACCAAGATAACCAACTTCCACACTTCATGGACTCACAGCTGTGAACCAAAAAGAAGCTTTAGCCAAATTGATTAATTATTCCATCTTTACATGAAAGGCAGGCCCTAAAACGGTTTGAAGGAATGCCGTACACTCAGTTGACACCTGACAACCCATACTTTTTACCAAGCCAACAGAAGCATTGCCATTAATTTTAAAGGGATTCCACCAATATTGATAAAAGCAGGCCGAAAAAATGTTGCTATTTGAGACAAATGGAAAGAGACAGGCAACACAATCTGGCAGTACATTTCTTTGAATACACTGCAAAGTGTCTTCAGGAATCATTCCATAATGACTATAACTTTGTTTAAGTGAAGTATTTAAGCTAGAGCCATATGAAGTGTATATCTGTAAATACAGGCTTTGTAACTCCTGTAGCTCAAATCTGCATGAATCAGACATTCCATCCATCTCAGGACAACACATATAAACCTCATCCCCAAGAGACCCCTGCAAGGCAAGTCACCAGCACATTATATTATGGCTGTTTCTGTTTTCTCTCACCAGAGCCATCAGCAAATGATTACACCTGCTTACCAAAGGTACTGGAGCAACAGTGTCAAATACGCTGGGATCTGTGTCAAAGGGCTTACAAGGAGAATTAAGAAGAGATCAAACACTTAAATACAAGTAAGGATGAAGATAACAAAACAAGAAGAGTTAAGTAAGTTACCCAGATCAACTGCACAACCTCTGAGGCAAAAAAACCCAAAACCCTAACCAAACAAAACCAACAACAACAAAACACCAAGACATCCAAACAAAAAACAACTCAAACACACAGAGCATGGAAATAATCACATAAAATAATCAACTCTTCGAGGATACTTAGGAATACTGATTATTCTACAAGCCACAAAACAAAGTACGAGGTGTAAATAAGTGTTCATGGCTTCCATCCACATTTTAGTGGGGGTAGGGGAAGTGACTGCAGACAAGTTCAGTTTTCTGCCGCACAACACCACCCCTCCACTCCTGACAGATGCTGCCTACTATTTCCTAGCCACGTTGATTAGTGCTGTTCAGCAACTGACAATCTCAAAAAAATAAAACAAAACAAAACCAAAAAACAAGCCGGGACCAGTGAGAGGGGAAAGCGGCTTTTCTTCATCAAAATTCCGACTTTGTTCCTCCACAGAAAGTGCGGTTATTTTCGGTTAAAACACTGACCTGCAACCTGAGCCCAACCAGTATTTCAAATACAAAACTACGTGTCGCCTTCGGGCGCCGCAGGAACCGGTCAGCGCTTCGGAGGACAGGCTGCCTCCCCGCTCCCATTTAACGGGAAAGAACGCGGCATTCCTACCGCCCTCGGTTCCAGCATTGTCTCCGCCAGCCCTCGCAGGTGGGAAGCGCTGAGCCCGCCCGCAGCCCGCTCCGAGCGGCTCCTGCCCCGCGGAGGCAGGGCGGGCGGTCCCGGCGCTGCTCGGGGTGAGCCCCGCGGCTCGCAAACACACCTGTGCGCCGGTGTGACTCGCACTCCGCCCCACAGGCTCGCCCCCGCCGCCTCTGCGGTGCCCCCGGGGCGCAGGGCCGGGGCCGGCTCACGGGGGTGCTACCGACCTGCTCCGCCCCCGCGGCGGGCTCCCGCGGGCCGCTCCCGGCGGAGCCCTGCGTCGCTCCCATAGTGACATCGCCGGGCCCGCCGCCCGCGGCCCCGCGGCTGGCGGGCAGTCCCGGCAGCCTCGGAATGCTTCTCCCGCCTCCGCCCCGCCACGGAACCGGCCGGGCCGCTGGCGAGCGGCTGCGGCGGAGCCCGGCAGGACAAAGCCGGCTCTAAGCAGCCCTCCACAGAGAGACTTTGTCCTGCCGGGGCCCGGCCGCCCCTGCCGCCAGCCAATCGTGCCTGTAAACGCCCCGGGGAGGCGAAGAAACGCTTCCATTCTCCCTGGGAAGAAAAGAATTGTTATTCCCCATTTACAAAAATATTTCTTGTGTTCCTGCCCTCGGCAGCGGCCAGCAGCTGACGCCTGTCACAGGATAAACGGGAGCGTTGGGGCCGCTGGCCCAAGCCCGGGCAGCATTTCTGACGTGAGGCCTTCAGACAGCATCCACAGCCCTCTTCTGTCAGACAGACATGCACCAGTCATGTCCATCTTTTCTGTTAGTGTGTTTTTTAGGAGGATGTGGATGTGAAAGCCTCCAAATAGCCGACGGACTCCTCACATCCACAGCCTTGGTCAGATTTCCTTCCACATCAGTCTTGAAAGTCCACACTGCTGCTATCAATTTAGAGGCCAAATTGCTTGCTTTGGAGGCTGTAATTACATATTCTAAAAAAACCCCATGTTACTGAGTTAACTATTCCCAAGAGCTTGCAGAAATGAGTGGTCACTAAAAGCATTAAGGAAGAGAAAGAAGATGGCCAGAAATTCAACCACATCGTATTCAGAAATAAAGATTTCTTTCCTAAGTACTGCTGTCTTCCTGGCTTTATGCTATTTTGGGTGGATGAGGCAATACTTGAATCAATCTTGGAAGGAAGAAACTAAGAATGAGAGCCAACTGTAAGGGAAAAATTTTCTTAAGCCAGTGTTTAAAAAAAAAAAAAAAAAAAAAAAAAAGAAAGCAGCACTTTATTTTGCATAGCCTACACTCAAATTTGAAGACAATAAACCATAAAATACCAAAGCATGAACTTTGCTCTTCTTTCTTGTTGCTCCTTCTCTCAGTTTTACAAGTGAGTGATGCCATACAACTTTTTTGCAACACCAGCAGTCCAGTACATGACCTGAAGTCAGGACCACTTAGAATAATGAAGCACAGCCCCCCTGCCCGCCCCACCCCCAGGATCCTGTGATAGCTTCTGGTACCCAGTATTTGTCCATGAGATACAGTATGGCAAGACAAAACAGCTGTCACTCTCCAAAGTGGTGCACACCTCTGCAAGCTGGAGGCAGCTTTCCAAAGAGCACTGTTTGGCAACATCAGCATAGAATGTTATGTCACAGCATTAGCAGAGAAACCCACTGTCCAGTACTTGTTGAAACTTCATGACACAGTGAAATCAACATGATTTTGCTGCAGACAACTACATAGTTTTAGATGCAAGAACATTTGTTTTAAGCAGGATGGCAATATACTTTTTGAAAAGAAGTGTCTGTCAGACACGAGGTGGGACAGGAAAAGGAGAAGTTGCCAGAGCTCTTGACTGCCATCTCTTAACACATATACAAAGTTCATGGCAGCATAAAGTAGAGCACCAGCCTCCTGAAGCTGCTTGCTTCCACACGGGTTCTGGTAAAAGATGAAGAGATACCACTTGATTTCCCCACCAAACACAGCTTCTTGGGGAGAGCAGGCAGTGCCTGTCAGAGCAATCTAAGGGTCTGCCTATCCTGTCCAAGGCCAAGAATGATTATTTGTGGTTCCAGACAAAAGCTGTGGCTTGACCTAATGCCTGCTTTTGGTACGTTCATCCAAGCCACAAGGTGTTATCACTAACTGAGGCTATACTTCCCTGATCTGTAGGGCAGCAAGCAGGGTTAACACACTAAGCTAGCCTGAGGTAAGTGTAACACAGATGCAGGAACTGACCACAGTTACACAAGCCAGATAGGCAGGTTTTCAATCCCTCACCACAAAATACTGTCTGGGAAGGGCCTATCAGTTTGTCTCTATTTAGTTTCCTGCAATAACAGATGGAAAATAATCCATGTGGGTTTATCAAAATATTTCCCATGTTTGTCTATAAAATTTCTCACTTTTAAGAGCCAAGTACACATATCCTTTCCCGCTTTTTTTTTTTTCCCTCAAACTAAACAGCTACTCTGCCACAATGGGAATATAAATCATCCCATACCAGCCTGCAAACGTGAGCACTAAGTGGCCTCTAGCACTCATGCTCACTCTAGAGCTTGGCCAAATGCCCAGATACTCATAGTGATGGCATGGACTGATGTAAGAAACAGTGTAGTAAAAATTTCCAGGTTTCTTATCCTGCAATTCAACCACCAAGAACAAACTTTCAGGCCTGCTCTTTGACTAAGATGTCCTCCCAGGATGGATATGCGGGAAGGCCTTATGAGAGGAAGATGTTTACAGCTAAGCAACAAATGGAAGGATACAAGTGTAAACAGTCACGAGAGCTGTGCAAACTTCTCCAGCACCTCAAGTTTCTGTCTCCTGTGGTAGGAAAAGGGGGAACAGGTTCTCAAAGTATTCAATTCACCCAACAGCTATTCCATGGGAGTGCAGCATGCCCATTCACTTCCCTTGTAAGCCAAACCAAACCCATAACCTGCAGCTCTAGCATGTTGTTTTCTATTAGGTATAACCTCTCCTGTCTCGTCTTCTCTGAAACATGAGACACCCCGGTGTGGATACAGAATACCTGTAAACTAGCCAAAACTCACTTGGGACAGCAACGCAAGCCCAAGAAGGGCAGAAGCCCCAGCCAAATGGTCTGATGTGTCTGTGCAGGTCCCTGAGCACCCTGAGTGTTTGGAGGCATGGCTGCATGCACATTTCAATCATTGGTCTCCCTTTGAAATGGGAGGTGCAGGTCCAGTTGAAGTCAGTCCTGCAAGGGATACTGCATCATGAAGAGTAAAGGCTGGGTATCAGCACCATGTCAAAATTATATGAACTGGGCTACACATTTGCAGCTCTGTTCTCTGCAGTATTTAGGACCAGCTATTCTGCATGTGCAATAATTACAAAGCAGCATCATCTGCAGGGGATTTCATGGAATGCTGTGTAGGTGTGCAGGAATTTTAAAATTTACTTCAATGGAAAGATTATTGGAATTAACTTTATGAAAAGCATGCAAATAACTTACAGTGACCACATTTCCCATTGAGATTTTCAGTTTAAGTAACCAAGGGAGATGTTGTTTGCCTACAATCAGATTGAATCTATGGTCTGTGTAGCACTGATTTACAGAGATCACTTGCTGTAGCCTGAGTCACGCAAAACCTAGGATGAATTCCATAAATTATCTAATGCTACTGTGAATGAAGCAGTTGTGCCACTTCCAGCATCCACAGAGGGAACACCCATTTAACACTACACTAGAAGATGCAAATTTAAAACAAGCAGCTGCCTCACAGTTACTCCAGCCAACCAAGTAAGGCTATTCTGCAACTTACCTGCAGCAACCATGTTGTGATTCAGGTTCTCTCCACCTCCTCTCTACCATCAAAGCCTTTTAACCTGTCCCTATGACAATCAATTATTTTTCTGTTTCTTTAAATGATAAAGTTCAACACTTGGCAGTGCTGCTAGACAGCATGGCAAAAAGACAATCTCCTTAAAGAGACGGGAACTGATTTCAGAAAGAGATACTGGGAATGTAGGCTGCTAGTCCAGTTGAGGAACTATCTGAACAGAGATGTCAGTTTTGCTCTTGTTTTTAAGCAAGTGCTCATGATCTTGTCATGAGAGACACTGTAGAAGTTTCTAAAAATACCATGTTGTCAAACAGCCTTTCCCCATTCCCTTCCAGGCAATCTCTTTAGACTGCCATTTGTCATCAGCCTGCAAAATCACACAAATCAGTCAGCCCAGTCCTACTTAAATGATTCATAAATCCAATTACGTCCACTTCTTTATATAGTAAGCTAGGCCCTAAAGATTCAACCTTCAGGATTAGAGGATGTGTAGGTAGCTGACCTCTGACTCTCAGGAACTGCTCAGGAACTTCATAAACACGGTTCAAACATGCAGCTGTACACTGGGGTTGTCACACATATGGCACAGTAATCCTAATCTCGGTTTTGGGGGGACTGAAGAAGAGACACCTTGCATACTATCTCAGCACTTTCAACACACATGGGTAGAAATAAGTCCAACAGAGGCCCACCAAGATGGTGGGAGCTGAAGCACTGGCCCTGCAAGAGGAGGCTGTGGCAGCTGGGGTTGTTTAACTTGGAAGAAGGATGGATTCAGGACACTCAGCAGCAGCCCATTGGTGCTGTCAGGAAGAGATTAGGCCAGGTTCTTAGCAGTAGTGTGAGGTGGATAAGAGACAATGGGCCAAGATTCAAACAAGACAGGTTCAGATGCACATAAAGGGAAAAATATTTCCCATGAGGACAGACAAACTGGACCCCCTGCAGACAAGTTGTGCAGTCTCTGTCCTAGGAGGTTTTCAAACCCAACCAGGTAATTGGGCTTGGTTGCACAAGAAACAGGTGACTTGGGCACAAGGTTGCACAAGAAACCTCCTGGTTTCTTTCTTCCTCTGGTCCCTTTCCACCTGAATTATCATATCATTCTGGTGTTACTGCATCACTGAAGTGCCAGCTTAAAGCAGAATGATGCAATTATTATCCTGCCCCTTGTCTCCACTTCCAAAGTACAGCTTGTGATTAAGCAACATAAAGATTTTGGCACGCAGCTGCTGGGTCTGGTCTGTTGGCTGTCTCTGATCTAGTGTAAGGATGAACAGCTATACACACTTTCCAAGTCTCAAAGCAGCTATACTAAGGCTGTTATTTTAGGAAGCATAGATGTCCCAGGAACAAACACAGAGCCCAACATACACAGCATCCCACATTTCACACGTATTTTTAACAGTGTCAAATACTCTGTCACTGACGAGGCCACCTATTTTGATGTTTTCAAGAGCAGAATATTTTAAATTTTATTAAATCTAGACACAGAGATTTACTGAGACACCTCAAACTGATAAGAATTTTAAAATGTAGGCAATTATTTAGAGCAAGAGGCAGCACTGTTCTAAGCCAATGATAAATTCAATTTCAAGTTCACAAAAAAGTTTTAAACACACACTGTTACAAGCTGAACAACTAACAACAGCACTGGACATTAACTATGTTATACAGTATGAAATACAGTAGTATCTATATTTTTATATTTTTATAATGTAATGTGTATTTTCCTCAGTGTTTTGTACAGACATCAGTTCTACTGGATCTCACACATTACAAGTTTGTTCTGCTTCAAACCAGAAGACTGTTTGTTTTGTTTGTTGCTACTTTCTTTTTGCAAAGAATACGGCAATTAGAAAACATAGACATATAGCATATTCATAGGATAAATAAAATGGCATAAGAATATGCAGAGGTGTCTGGTAATAGTTGTTTGTAAATTATAGTTGTGAGAAAAAATAAATACAGTCTATTTGTTCTAAACACATTTTCATCTGAGCAATGTTTTAAATTACACTGCAGTTCCTTGAAAATTACACTAGTTCCTTGAAAATTACACTAGTAAGGCAAGCAAATGAAATAGTTTGACCTACTGCTAGAGTGAAACAGGATCATAACAGTGACTCTGCTGGAACACACACCCTCCACCCCATCACCTCCTCTACAGACTATGAAAATTGAAGCAACTTTCCTTGGCACAAGCACTTCAACCTCTACTACTTCAAGAAGATACAAAAACTAGTACTGTTATTCTAAAGTATGAAATAACAATGTAGTTTAAACAAATCCAAATGACACAAGTGTGTACTGGTTTTCTCCCCAGACACCATACAAAAGTGTGTGTCAACACTTGAAAGCAAATCCCTTCCCCAACCCCAACTTTTTCATTTTAAACAGCAGGAACATTCTGTTTGAACATTCATTTTGCTTACATCTCATTTCCTTCCTCTCTTCTCTGTTTCTTGACTACTCCTTTAGCTATTTATCTGCCTTTCCCCACTAGAAGTCAAGCCCTACAACATCAAAGCTTTACTCTGGTAATCAGCTGTTATGGCTCAAATTAATTAAGACAACACAATAAAGAAAACAAAGATCCCATTCTCATGGAGATCATTATGCTTATTAAAAACAAGCAAAAGAATATGCAGACTATACAAGACATAACATCCACAAAGATATGTTACCTTTTTCCTAATATAGGGGTTAATTTAAAAAACAAATCTCCAGACAGCAGTTCTTCAGCCAAGTTAGTTCTTTAGAGCACGAAATCTATGCTTCAAAGCTCTGCCTCTCCCCATCCTATTTATACTGGCAAACCTCCTGCTGACAAGCTTATTAAGAAACAAAGCAGTTCTGCAGCCCTATTCAGAAACAGCAAGGTCCCAGTTGGGGCACTAATGCCCACTTTTGGGTGCTGTGTTTTGCAAATGACTGAAGTAAACCGGCAAGAGTCCAAAAGAGAACGGCAGGAAAAATCAGGGAGAAAGCAGATGGACACAGCCATACCAATCATTAAATTGCACAATTCCACAGCTCCTAGAAACCCACAGACGAAGCGGCTGGATGCACCTTCTGAGCCATCTTGACCTTGCTGATAAATGGCTTTGGAGTTTCTTTTGCTAAGAGTTGAGCTTGCAACTATCCACATTCCCTGGTGTTAAGTTTGCATACCCTACCATAGAAAGCTTTTGTTTTGAGGAAAATGTCAGAGGCTGCTCAAGACCTCAGCTGAGGCATTCCTGCCTAGCTACATTTCACTGATATTCTCATATCAAATTTTCCCTTGCTCACAGAAAATTCAGAGAAGTAAAAAAACAGAGAAGTAGCTTTAGTTAAGTAAGTCACAAATTAGAAAGTCAGGACAGCAGATAAGCACATTTTTAAGTAAATGATTAAAGCAGCAATAGCTGTGCATCTCAAAAATGAAAGTCAATTATAGTTTTGCAAAACATCAGCATAAAAACCTTTTCCTCTCTTAAAATCATCATCTGTTAATGACTGACAAAAACAAGCCAAGCATGTTCGATCGACACAAAGCTAAGGATGCATTTTATAGTCCTTCTGGAAGCACTTGAGAAAAGGTTCCAAAAGCAAGGTTAATATGCCAGAAGGATTATATTTACCTTAATGATGTACCGTAAGAAAATATGCAGAAAAACAACTCTCCCTGTGTGTGGCTATTCTGTTTCCCAGGACTGACTGAGTCACTAAGCAACTCCCATGAATATTACCCTTTGTGCTTAAAGTAATTTATTTATCCCCAAGTCCATGCTAAATATTTATATTTGCTAAAGACATCATCATAGATTACATCCATTCTTTACCAAAGTTTAGCTAACAGATGAACTAGTACAGGCCTGTGCATTATTATTTGCATAACTTTAGCAGAATATTGACTTCACTGCAGAAACCTCTCCTCTTTTGGAGGCCTGTTGTACATCATCAGGTTCTCAGCAAATGTGCATGTAATCATTATAAGTTTCTTTGAGAATTCAAAATAACTAGTTTTAATTTGATATTACTCTACTAAGTACAATTTCTTGAAACCTTATGAAAACATTGCTAAAAGAATATACATCTTAGCTAGCACATGACAACATTACATCACTTTAAACTAATGGCTAGGTCTAACCAATGCAACTTGACCAGTACCTTGGGAGGAATGATGATTTTTGAGTGCCGTTGTCTACTTGCTGTGTGATGCTTTGGGCTTGATGTACAGCTGTGCTCCCAGTCCCACTCACAAGGAGATGGCAGTGCAGTAGTTTGCTCCCTGAAAAACAAAGTTTCATTTAAGTAATGTACAACCACAAAAGAGTGCTTGCGAAGCCTGAAACACTGAAGTCCTAGGGATGAAGAGGATATAAAATATATTTCCCTGCTTAGTTTGACATGCTTTATTTAGCTTCCCTGGCAATCAAGTCGAAATAGTGCTTGAAAAAAGGAAAGAGATATTCAGCAACATTTACATACAAGCCTGCATGCAAAGCAATCAATGCATTTTTGCCAATGAAATAGAGTATTGACAGGAAGCATACTTATAGCTACTTTGTTGCACTGGTTCTCTCCACAAACCATCTGGGTTTTTTGTTTCAATTTAGTTTTGGTCTGATTGTTTAGCTTGCACAAGACTGTACACAGGAAAGCTGGTAGCAGCATTGTATCTTGAGCATAACCTCAGGAGAACAATCAGATACAGGCACTCCAATGACATTAGATGGTAACTTAAGAACTACAGTTGTCAAATAATAGAAAGAAAACAATTCCCAGTAAAATCTTCTATCTTCCTTTCCCTGCTCAAAAGGCCTTAGCTACCCCTCTTGGGCACAAGTAGCATGTTAGCTTCAGTATCCCTCTCAGCAGGCTCCCCCTCTCCTTGACCCCTTCTCTAGTACTTGATTACCCCCGGTAGGGAGAAATTGAACGGTTTCACTAAGATAAAGAAGGAACTTTTGACAGAAATAGAAACACAAGCTGGTGGTTAGGGTTTGGTGGTGGCTTTTGTTTGGTTTTTGAAAGAAAACCAACATAGAACTGGGTAATTTTAATTCTTCTCTCAAAAGCGTCTTTCCAAAGTGTTCCATCTTCAAAGAAGGATATAGCCAGACTTACCTAGAAAAGTATATTAGCTATTCTTTTAGCAGGTTTGAGTTTGTTTGCCTGTTTCTGCTCCAGCCTCTCCTCCCCCCAACCAATGGAGAGATGTTTTTTCATTATGGTTAATATTACATTAACCATTTTTAGATGGCTTGCAAGATTAAGAAAGAGACACTGAAAGAATTCTGCAGAACTTCCCCAATTGTCTGCAATTCTGACCCAAGTTTTGATGTGTCTTGTGTTTGACACCCACTTTTTCCTGAGCACAAATATAATCTGGTCATAGGTTTTAAAAAGCAAAATTTAAATTTATAAAATACATTAAAAAATACATTTTGTTTCAGATTAATTTTCAAAAACATGCAACAATGCAAGCACCTGCGATACATCACACCTTGAAACTAGGTTATTTTCTCCTTTCTCTCCATGCTCTTCCAGCATAAAAGCATCTTTCTAAAAGTAGAGTACAGTTTTAAATGAAGGCATGATTTCAGAATTTGCAGAACAAAAAGATGCTTAATATGAGTTTATATGACCACCAAAGAGCAGCACAAGCTATACTTTGCATTCAAAACAAATTTCAGTCTTATTGTTCTAGGCTGTGCACAAAATACTATCCTGGAGGCTGCAGAAAGGTCACACAAGCAAGCTAAACCTAATTACCACTGCTGCCATCACTTTCCTTTGTCAAACTTTATAAAAATCAATCTATCTGTCACAGAAATTGCATCACTATTCCAAGCAAAGATGGAAGTAGAAAAACTTTACTTTGTAATGTCTTTGATATGAAAATACAAATGAATACCTTAGCAAAATAATGAATCTGCCCTTCCTGCTTTCTTTTGCACAGTAGTCTGGGTTTTTAAGCAGAATTCTTACAGCTTTCAAGCAACGGCTCTAGAAATAAAATAAGATTTTATATATATATATATATAAATATATATATATATATAAAATAACATAAAATAGCATCACACTCAAGTGCTATTTTGTATTTTAAGAGATGCTTAAGAAAAAGAAAGTGCTTAATTATGCACCTGAATTTGTGCATTAGAGGAGCTGACAAATGGGGATCTCTATACCCTTTATTCAGTATTAGGTTTTGGATAGTGTCTCATTATATTACACATTTTTCCTATACACACACACACACCCACTCACCCTTTTATAACATTTTATTTTCACAAAGAATGTACCTCTAGAATGTACCTCTGGTTACCTCTAGAAGTTGAGTGATAAGCTGATCTTAGCAAAGTACATTATTTATGTGTTTATTCCAGTCATATAGAATAAGCAGCATGCAGCTACAAAAAGAACAATACTTTTATTGTCAACTCAGTTCACTTTGACATGATTGGTGGTTACCAACCTTTCGTTCCCTGAAAGTTTTAATAAAAACATAAAAGGGATCACTATTACAGTCCAATGACAACAGCTTTTCTGCTTTTCCAAAACTGTTGGAATGGCAAATCCAAACATAATCCAAGTACATCTTAACCAGTTTGAAATTCCAAGTGTGTACAACAATCACATTAACTAAACCTCTCCCTGAAAGCAAGATGTCCGAATAAGAATGCTGGAAATAAAAACAAATTTTAACAGTGTATTTTGTACTTTGATACTGACTAATACTCAGTAATAGATGAAAGACAAACAGTCACAGTTACAAAAGACATTGATGTTACAGTTAATAAGTTTCATTTTTAGAGGGCTTGATTCAAGCTATGACTCTGGCCAGACTAACCTACTTGAAAACAAAGAATTCTACAAGAATATATCATTACTTTCCAACATAACTTCTCAAAACGGCAGGAAAAATCAGGTACCATTTTATCAATATATAAAGAGCAGCTGAAAAAAATCAAAAATACTTGCATGTACATAATTTATATGGAACGATCAAAGGAAGTCACAGTCCAGCACACTCCTGCTGTGCTGAGTCCAAACAGACTGCACTGAGAATCCCTTTTAATGGGCAGCTTTTTAACAAAAAGCCCTACAAGCACTCATTAACATGGCACTGGAAATTTAGGACCAACTTGAAGAACTCTTGAGTTAATAAAAGGGCGCAAAAACCATTTCCATCAGTGTATTTTCTAGACTAGTTTTTGTGGTTCTGGTGATAGATCTGGGAAAAAAAATAAATCATATGGTCCTTAGTGATTTATTTGCTTCTATTGTTGTTACCACCATTAAAGAAAGTGCATTTGTAGAAAAAATACAGGATAAATCTGAATTCAGTCACAAACAGACACAATTATAACCCAAGTTTTTCTTTTAAGTTTTGCTTACACAGAGCGATTCCAAACCAATAGAAACATAATAATTGGTCCTGGACAAAAGCCTCTCATATTTTGCACTACTCTGCAATGTCTGAAACAAGGTGACTACATTCTCTTTTATTACAAAAATATGGGAGACCAGAAGGACTGTGAAGACACCCATCCATCCATGCTACTCATACACAGGCAGATGGGAGACAGCAATGTTTTCCACACAACATACGTTTTTGGTGGAAACAGTTACATACAGAAGGATTTTTCTGAAGCCTGATACTCAAGTTGTGTGGTGGAAGACAGCAGTCTGGATTGTTTCTAACAAAAATCAGGAAAACCTTCTTGAAAGGAAACGGTATTCCTAAGTATGATGAACTCCTGCTTCTAAGCAGAGAAGTAAAGTTGCCTGCACAGACAAAAGTGGTTTTCCTTTTCTCATTTTAGAAACTGCTTCTCTGACAGATAAAAATGAAAATATGCATATTTTTAAATGAGGAGAGGGGAAACACACACATGCATCAGGTTAAAAGCAAGCAAAAAATACAAAATAGCCATTTCATTTCTGTTCTGATGAGTATACACCTGATTATTTTCTGTTCCTCAGCAAGCTCCTCATTTAGAAATAACACCTTCTCCTAATTATTCCTCTAGCCAAGGACAGGTAGTACACAGAAATCTAATTAAACCACTAAGTTCAACCACAACTACTGAAGGTACAGGTCTTGGAAGGTACAAAAAAAGATTACCCTTTTTATGAATAACTCTCCTCTTTCTGATGACATGTTTTAAAAATGCATGATTCAAGGTGAGCACAATTTTTCCCACAGTTACTCACTGATTGATTTTTAACACTTACCCTGGATGTTGCCACAGATTTGCATGTCTACCCTCAGGAAGCAGTTCCCTCTTGTTAAGGGGAGTAATACCTATTGCTGCTTCTAAAATAGTTATGTATTTCTTGTACCGCATCCTGCCTTTCTTAAGAGTTCCACCACGTTAAGTTATCATCCAAATGCAGATGCTGTAACTGAAGTCATGCCTCTTCACTGATTTGAAAAGCTGCTTTTTGAAACATACTGCAAGTTTGAAGCATAAAAATAATGCTTTTTTTCTCCTCTCACAGGCAATGGTAGTTAGCAGAAGAGAGAGAAACCAAAGAAAAACTCCTACCAGATTCCCCAGAAACGTCATTGTTACGTAATTCGATCTTTGAATAAGACACTAATGAAAATGATTGAAGAGACAATCACGGTTCTAAGCCTGGTCGGATAATGCACACTCTCCAATTGACTAATCCTTTGCTAAATCTCTGCTGTCTATAATCTTTCAACTGCTAATGGAGCACTAGGTGACTTCTCTGTCAAATCCATCCAGGGAACAAAAGAGACCTGCACAGAAAACTTGAGAGCGTTTTAGACAGTGACAGATAAAAATAGCTTTTGCCTTAACTTTTCTCACCAGAAGGCACCAGAAAGCTCTCTATGTTAGAAGTGTCACGAGGGATTTGGCTGATCTACTCAGAAAAGGCATGGAGAAATACTTCCTTACGTGGCTTGTACAGAATTAAGAAAGCTAGAGACTCCCATTATACCTACTAGTAATTCAAATGTTCCTCACATGATGCCAGAAGCCACATCCCACGTCAGAATTGTTTTAGCCATGAGGTAAGTTAACTGTGCGTGCCAAAGACCTCAGGTATGAACTACAAAGGTGGAGACAGATGCACATGTTGAAAGAAATAACAGTGACATTTCGGAAACACTGCAGTACCGTCAAATTGCTATACTCAAAGAGATGTTGTTGATTGCAAAACAAATCAAGGAAATGTTGATGTAATTCTTCTTAGATAGTAAGAAATGAATGCAGATAGATAGATAGATAGATAGATAGATAGACATAGTTACATATTTAAATATTGTGTACTTATGCAGTAATAGAGATAAAAACATAGAAAGAAGAGATATGACAGGAAGACTGAAGCCTGGAACCACAACTCCCTCTGTAAACTGTGCAAATTACTTATTCCCTAATATTATTAGGCATGTGTGTATTTCTGTTTGGGTGATATCATATTGCATGTTCCTTATTTAGAAACCAAGATGATTTCTTGTTCTGTAAAATATTTCTTTATTTTGGTATATGAATGTTTGAATTAATATGAATATTTATTTTAGTATATGTTTAATATTCAATCACATTTGTACGTTATGTTAGCACATGCACACACTGAACTATCTCAACTAATTACTAAATAGCAATCTATGTGACTGATCTTAGAAGAACAAAATAAAAGCAAGGGTCTTTTAGATGCTTGAGGAAAAGAAAAATCCCCTACATAGTTGCATGCTGATAAGGAGTATGTAGTTTGAAATACAGTGATGTGTTAAGAAAAATAATTAATATATTAAACCCACAGAAATTAAATCAAGCAAAAAATTACTTCTCTGTGTCCAAAAACAACAAAAAAACATCACTTAACAACAACTTAAACATCTGTATACAAAGCATTAAGAAGCTTAGGAAAGCATAGTACTAGAAGCATGCAAGCAGAGCTAACGTCATTAAGCCTGCATGCATCCTGACTTCTGATAGCTTTGGCATCTCTATCACAAAGGCTGCAATGAGAAAGAAAAGACAAGAGAAGTGAGCAGTTTTTGACAATTCCAGTACTTAAGGATCTTCTGACTGTAGAAGTCCATGACAGTTCTATCTTACTCAAAAGCAGAAATATTTCTATAAAATCCAGTCTTCCCTCGAAGTTGGTTTCATTTACAACTTCAATATTACCATACTTTCTCCTATGAAATTCTGGTATTTCTTTCTGTCTACCTTCTCCCTTAACACTTCTTTAACTCTAAACTTTCCCTTTTTAGATCTAAGGAATTTTTCTTAAAAAAAACTTTCCCACAGTAGTTTTCAAAGCCAGTCCTATGCAAAGTGTAAAAAGCATTAAGTGCAGCTCTCGTCCATCCTTTGTCTCTTTGAGGAAAGCATTGTAATTCTGACTAGAAAAAAGAGCCCCATAACTAGTGTTGTACACAGGGAAGCCAAACCCACACAATAAGCACAAGTTACTCCCAAGTACTGCTTTCAGTTAAATTGTGCGTGAAACCTCCAGGTATCTAGAGGGAGAAAGACTGACTCACACTTTATCAACTTCCTTCAACTTTATTTAGAAACAGAAATTCAAAGCTGGTAGTACATGCATTGTTAGTGAAGGATGACTTTTGTAGGGCAAACAAAAAGTCTGAAACATACCTTCCTCCATTGTTTCCTGCCGGAGAATTATCATCCACTCCACTTTTTATGTCTTCGTTTTTTTTTCAGGAAGAACAGAAACCAAGTTTTATTGGCAAGAAAACAGAACAATTTTCCTAACTGAGAACACACAAGTGATGCCTTGGAAAATACAATGTATTTCTGAGAATGGGGAAAGAATGACAGAGCTTTTTTTTTTTTCTCCGTTAAAGAAACATTTACAAGATCAAAGCAAAAAGCTTTCTTTCGCTCTAATCCTTGACAGATGTAAACAGTCATACGCTCTTAACTAGATGTAGAGCATACTTCTTGTAAACTGGTGGCAGAGGCAGAATCACATCTTCAGTCACTTCAGATCTAACTAAAAAAGAGAGTCATTGCCCAATGCAGCCACAAATTACTTTCCATCTTGTGAAAAAAACCAAAATCCTATTCTTTCTCATATTTCAACAAAATCTGTGTAACAGCTACAGATCAAAGAATTCTCTTATTAAGAGAGCAAAGAAACAAGTATCTCTTCCTACATTCTTTTACTCAACTGGTAAGAATAACTTTGACAGTCGAATGTTAACTTCCAAAATACACCTGTGTTTGCTTTGTTTGCACCACAACCAGCACATATATAAAGCTTGATCTGTTAAAAAAATCTTAAGGTAGAGAAGCATCAAGGATCAGACTGGGAGCGTGGGAGGTGGGAATGAAAAGAGAGGAGGAGGATCTGGAAACTTCTCTCTCACAGCTTCCCGGATTGCAGTTGCTTTTGGCCCCTCCTTAGAGATTGTCCCTTCCCTGAACAGTCCATATGTTCCTGGAGATTCTCAGAATCAGATTATACAAAGTTGTGCTAAGGAGGCTAGAGACACCAGTAGTCAAATCTGCTGGCTATTAAGCAGAGATAGATGATGAAGCAGATGTTAGAATAGAGAGTGCAAGCCGGACTACAGACAGCCTTTCTGCTAAGAGTGACATCCAGGAGAGATTTATGGGCTTTCTCAAAGGCCTTAAAAAAACCCAATCAAAAATTAATGAGGCAAGGCAAGTAACACATAGCTTGAACCAACATGTGAAATCTTGGTTATGATGAGGCTGTATTGTTAAGGTCGCACTCAGTGTATCAATACAATACTGATGTCAAAAAATGAGTTTGGTGCAATAGAGTTATAACAACACAATGCTTTTGGGAGAGGTATCATTGAGCCAGTTTAGAAAAAAGCCACAGTGTCCCAATATATCTGAACTCATGCCTAGCTCAATGAAAACATACCCAAATCTAAGGAGATATCCTAAACCTGACACTTCACGTGTATATAAACCACACCCCAGATAATTGCACACCTTTAAGAAGTTAAAAGAAATTTCTCAAAAGCAGTTCTGAATTGCTTGTAAAAAACAAAAGCAGAGACACAAGCATGAAAAGGGAGCAGGCATTGGAAAAAACCCAGAACAATAGGGCTTTATATTTTGCCTTCCACACTTCTTATTGACCGTACTATTGTATCAGGCAGTATTTTTGTCTGTCGTTTTCACATTATTCATGTGAAAAGGGAGCACTAATGAGTTTCGTTTTCTTCCTAGATTAGCAACCATGGTTATTTGAGGTTCTGGGACTCAGATGCACAATGACAATGCTGACCTAAATTCAGGAAGACTTGGGTAGCTCATGTTTCCTAAAAACAAAGCCTGCAGCTGATGAATACACACCAGGGCAGATGCTGTACCAGATATCAAACCAGAGCTCCCACAGCTCACTCTGTTATTACTGAACTTGGATCATAAACACCCTAAATACATTCACAAATGCAAGGGCCATCTTAACACTGAACAGAAAGGAGTTGACACAGTCTGCATTCTGATTTGAAACAGAAAACTACGATATCCCCTAACAACATACACTTTCAAAAAGCAATCAGCTTAAAAAGAAAACCAAACCAAAACAAAAAATCTCAATAATAAGCCAACTAAAACCCAACCCAAACATTAATAGTTTAAGGTATTAAATTACCTGAGTATACTTTACTGTTGCATCAAGCTGTTTAATTACAATGCTGCAGTTAGTACCTGTTTAAATTGTCTAACATTTAAGTAAAAAATAACCTCGGCTCTCTAGAGTTGAATGCTGGCTTTGTCTGATAAAAACAAACAAACAAACAAAAAAAAGCAACACTACAGAACCGCCCCCCACAACCAAACCCAAAAAACACACAAAACAAAGCAAAACAACAGAAAAGACACCAACCCCCAAAAAATAACAACAAAAGAAACCTCAAACAAACCAAACTAAACAAAAAACCCACAAATAATAAACAAACAAAAAACCTTCCCAAACCCCAAACAAAAATACCCACATAATTGCACCAGGTTGTAAATCATAATTTACCCACTGGGAAAGAAAAAAATTACTTTTTGAAGTGGGACCGGGATAACCCAAGAATTGGCAAAAGACAATTAAAGAGCAACAGAAGGCTTCAAAGACTCTGGGAACAAGCAGGAAGCAGAAATTTCAAGGGAGCAGACATAGGTATCCAACATTGTTCTGCTCTTTCTGAGGAAGAGGATAGGTTCAGATAATCGATAAATGTCCCAGGGTTGAACAGCTCTGTTTTGACGATGTAAGTTCTCAATGCATTTAAAGCATGGTCATGGGACTGAGACTGAACCTTTGACTCTGAAAGATGATGAGCACTGGTGCGTGTGTGCCAGCACGGTCATGCAAAACCCGTCATCCCCATGTCACGGCTCCAATCTCTGTAGGTAACACACCATTTGCAAACATTCTTCACTACGGCAAGTATCATATATTAAAAGAAAAAAATATGCCTTATATACTTACTGCCATAAATATTTGTTTTACAAATAGATTATCCTATTTCTGAGAAATCTTCCAAAGGTCACAGAAACCCACTGAATTTTGGGATTTAGAGCCACAGCCTTTCTACAGTTGATGCCAAAGATCAATTGCCAAATTAAAAAAATTAATTTTTCTCCAGCAATTAGAATTTTCACACCTATTTGAAAATAAACCAGACTTGAAAATCTCTAACCTCACAGATGTGTAGCTGTTCTAACATATAAGTGCTCTGTTCCCCCTGTCATTAGAATGATTGTGATTCCAAGACTACTGCAATAGGATGAAACTGACGCAGTCATGGTATGACAAAAGTTACACCATCCCTGAGTACATAAATACTGTTATTTCAGCAATTAAAAGTGAACAATCTTGTAACACGAGTTTTCCTTTACCCTACAAGAAAATTCTGGAGAAAGACAAGATTGGTAACTATTAAAACGCTCACACAAACGCTATCATTCAGATTTGCTCTAAGTTAAATGCAGCCTTTGAAGTAGTCCTGGAATATTAGGCCATTCACCAGCTGAGGACTGCTGTGGTCCAGGAGCTTTCTAATGCTTTTAAGCACATAGGTTTTATAAAGGTATGGCGCATCCCATTTTGTGAACCATGCCACTACCTAAACATAGTTTAAATCACTAAGAAAGATTTCCTGGTTGTCCTTAGAAGACACAGAACCAGAAAAAGGGGGGATTAGCAATCAAAAAAAATATCATACACTTAATTACCTTGATGCTTCATTCTAAAGACCTCTATTTAGATTATAGTTCCCGCAAAGTGTTGGGGTCACCCCAACTCTGCTGCGTAATTCCCAACACTTGCCTTTAGCCTCGCAAAAATCCAGTGCAGTGGCACTAAGCACTGCAGCAGTTACTGATAGTGGTACAGGGCAATAGCAAAACACAATTAGATACAGGTTCTGCAGTCCACAGTGACATCATTTATAAAGGGAAGAGAAGTCACTGCCACTACTTAAAACCAATGTTTAGGGCCTAAGATGTTTGCATGTAACAGTCCAGAAGCAATTATAACAGTAAATTCACCTAAAGTCAAATACATACAGAAAACTTCCTCAGAAGCCTGATGACAGCCCTCATAATCCTTGTAATAATGTTATACTGAGTATAAATCTTACTGGCCATGTCTAAGTGGCACACACATGCTTAGTAAATGCAAAACATTTCAAAGTCTCTTAAAGCAGCCTGATGATCTCTCAATTAGTGTTAATTCACACAAGCAAACCTCCTATGCCTTCCAGTGCTTGATTCTTGCCATGTCAGGACTTCATGGATCCTGACAAATATCACTGTTTGAAAGAGCTGAGAACAATTAAAGCCTTAGACAACAAACACTTTACAAATGAAGGGAGCAGTTTTGCACATACTAATTTCTCTTTTATTTTCCCCAACTACAGGTGAATCACAGTTCTCAACCTTTAAAATAAAACTTTGCAGAACAAAAGAAAAGGTAAGCTATTTTGTTGGAAATGATGCGACCTTGATAATCACATCCAAAGGTTAAAATAAAACAGACCTTTGCAGCCTCTGCTGGAGCACAGCTGTGGGGCCAAGAATGGCTTGAATATCATCTTAGCTGTGGGAACCGACACAATAAGCTGAAGCTAGGGAGCAGATCATTCAGAGATTCTCTCTGTTTCAAGTGAATAACTACTAGAAAGCAGCACTGGAAGCATGAAATTTTTCTGATTTGTTATATGACTCTTACACAAGTATGTTCAAACAGCATGTACTTTCTCACGCTGGAAAAAAATGAGCAAACAGGTTCAAGTACGGGGTAAGTAAGGGCAGAGTTGTCTACTGAAGCAAGTGCATGCCACTGGTAGATCAACCCTGGCACTCCAGTCTGAAAATCTAATGTACCTGGGCTCCAGGTACATTACTGGGCTCCAGCACCGCAAACACGGCCGATGCCAAGGCACTTTAACAGGGCAATTACAACATTTGTCTTCTGGAACTGCCTGTTCTTTGTTTTACAGTTCCCTGTTAACTTGAAACTTCCCCTGACCCAGTTAGCCAAAGCCCAAGGCATGGCTGGAATCCACTCGGGATGTGCCAACACAAAGATTTCAGGAATCCTCTGTACAACAAAGGCATCCCAAGCCCCCGACGGCGGGGGCGTGCGCTGGCCCAGGGACCCGCCGCCCCCCCCCCCCGCGGGAATAACCCGGGTAAACAAACACTCCGGCTCGCCGGTGGCATCTCTCCCACTTTCCACGTAGTATCGCACTCTCCCGGAAAGTACTTATCACGGAAAAAGTCACCGAGAGCCGCTTAATCCCGTTAGAGAAAAGCCGATCCCCAGCCGAGGCCGGCTGTTCGCGCCGCCCAGGTGCGCGGCGGGCGCGGGACCGGCCTGGGGGGCCCCGCGGGGGCGCGGCGGGTCCGGCTCCCGCGGACAAAGGCGGCAAAGCGCGCCCGGGGAGCGCAGGCGAGAGAGCGATAAAACGCGAAGCACACAAAGGAACGAGGAGGAGAAGCCGGGCAGCTCGTGGCCGCAGCGCGGCCCCCGGGGCGGGGAGAGGAGGCACCGGCCGCGGGGGACAGGGGGTGCCGAGGGGCACCGCACCTGTCCGGGGGGAGGGAGGCGGCGGGGGGCTCGGTTTCGGGGCGGGGATATCTTGCGGGGATACTCGCCTGCTCGCGAAGGGCGTCCGGCAGCGGGAGCAGAGGTCCCAGAGGCGCCCCGGCGCTGGGACTGCGCCTTATCCTGCCCCGCCGCCCCGGAGCGGGCAGTGACGGGGGCGTCGAGTCCGAGTGGCACTGGGGCCGAGGCTGGGGCTGGGTCCGGGTCCGGGTCCGCAGTGGCCGCTCCCGCCGAGTCGGGCGATTTCCTGCGGGGCGCGGGCGGGGGCGGTGCGGCCACGCCGGGGCGGGCTCCCGCCGCAGGTGCCGGCCTCGCCCCCAGGTGGGGAGGAGAGGGGAAGGATGGGGAGGGCAGGGAACGACAGGGGTGGGGCGCTGGCGGCGACCGGACGGGGCGGGCGGCGTGCCCCCACCTGCGGCTGCTGCCCCTCTAGTCCAGGGGTGCCTTCGCCTGCTCCCCCGGGCCACGCCCGCACACACCAACACCCGCGGCGGCGGCAGGGGAACAGGAAATACCGGTCGCAGCCCGGTGCTCCACGCCGCTGAGTCACCGCGGCGAGGCCGCCCCGCCCCCTAGCTTTTCTCTGCCCGTCCCGTCTCCCGGCAGGGGACCCCGGCTCTGGCCCTGGGTCTGGCCCCCGGCTCTGCCCGAGGCAGCCCGCGCCGGGCCCAGGCAGCAGAGCGGAGCCCTGTCGCCGCTGGCACGGCGCACCGTCACCAGCCCAGCGCTTGGGTGTGTTTTCCGTTTACATCAGTGTTTTGTTTGGAACTTGGGATCGTTGCCCTTCTGAACCTTCCTAACGGGAAGACCTCTGAGACAGCCAGTGTTCCACGTACGCCTTTCAATCTGTTTCTCCCTGCTCTTTATCACAGAATAGCTGCGGCCGCTTTACTGACAGCTCGGGAGGGCTCTGTTCACACCATCACTCTCAGCTGAAATATATAAGATTAGTAGAAGGCAGGGTAGCTCCATTTCCAGGCCGGAAAACCCCGCGTCACTCTGCAAGTGCACCAATACTGTTCCCGAAACTGTAACATACCATGAGAAATACACTCCAGGCTGGCATTCCACAGGTATCAGCTTTCCGCATCACTGCTGTCCTGCAGCCAACATGAGAAAGGCAAGGCCAATCCTACACTAGCAGGATTCTTAGGAGTCATATTTCTTTTGCATTGTAAAGCACTAAATGTCACCAGGAATTCCTTATCTGCCGACCTATCTGGTGGACAGTTAAACCCCTTGCTAGCCCCTCTAAAATTAAACCGCATGCAGAACAAAATCTACTTAAAACTTTCTGGTTTGTTGTTATTTGCAGGTAAGAAATACTAGATTCCAACAGCATTTCTAATTCAGATAAATTTCTTCCTCAATAGGTACAGTTCATGCACTACATCTCATACTGAAAGTAAGATAAGGAAGGCAAACAGTATTCTTCATGAAGGGGCTGGACTTTGGAAGGAGGGCCTGAAAGAACCTATTTTATTATAGCAAATACGAAACTGCATTCATTGTATGGAAAAGGCCTGCTTGTAGCTGTTGTTAATTATTAACATGCATGTGCATACACTTCAGTCTAAAAGCCCCAAAAGCAAAAATCAGAAGGGGGGGGGGGGGGGGGAAGGGGGAAGGCAAAGAAGACTAATTCTAAAGTCAAATTCATAAACTTGATGTTTTCAGTCAGCTACAGACTAATTCCATGATCAGCATGTAATACAATATTGCTTTCACGCAGAATCAAGGCACAAGAAATGGAAATTTAGTTTTACTTCCAGGTATGTGTCAGATCACTTAGTTTACACCATGGTGGATGCCTGTTTCCTTAATGAATGTTTTAAAACTTCATCTGTTAGTTCTCCAAATCTTTTGTAACAGTGGCCTTAGGATGCTTGGTTAATGGTTCTAAAATGCTGTTGAGAGGAGTATGGAAACACTAAATATATAACTGATTTTTTTTTTTAGTACAACAGTAGAGAATATTGATGGCTAGAAGAGCCTACATCTGGAAGGTAACAATGTTTGCAAAAATATTCATTGTGTTACTGATCACCTAATTACCATGATACAAACAATTTTTAAACAGATTCAGCAAACCAGGGAGGGCAGCAACATTACAGGCCTTATTTTAAACACCTATTGTTTTCTTATCTAAACGTGGTTTTTTTTAATTCCTTAACCTGAATTTTAAAAAAAGTTTGTAATTAGGAACTGTTTAGAATACTTTCATTGTTCATGGCTCTGTTTATACTATGCCCAGCAAAGCACTCTTCACTAGTCACCTCCCTCCGTAAAAGGCATGAATATTGTCTTTGTTCTACAACTTCCAGCAGTACAATTTACATAAACACAATTTGGCAGAGAGATGGATATAACTCCACACAATTTTTTCTTATCTTTATAGAGGAATTAAAAAAAAAAAAATCTCAATAGCAAAATGGACTGGTACGTTTGATTTGTAACAATTATAAATAGTGGTGTGGAATACATTTAAAACACCATTTCCTAAAGGGCCACAACACAAAGCAGTTTGCCCCATGTCTCTCCTTGCTCTACCAATGACATCAACTGTTGGGCAAAGCTAATTTCTTCCTGATAGCCTTTGCTTCTGCCCCTCCCATGCTTCCTTTACTGTTTTGAATGTTCTTCCAGGTTTTCTGGCAAGCCTCTGCCTTCCTTCCTAGGACTCCCACATATTAAAGAGCTGGTTAGCACAATCATGGAGTTCAACCACTAATCAGAAGCTAAAAATAATCAAACACAAACCTTCCTGTAAACCCCCTTTCTCTTATTCTGCTACCTCCTCTTCAGGACAGGCCTTTATCCCATTAATTGAAGCTACCAAGAAACACTGGGAATTTTAAGGAAATAAGATGCAATGATTTTGTCACATGGAATAATTTTGCAAAGAAGATGTAATGTTTTCTTACAAATTACTCACAAATGGAAAAGAAAATGAACAAACACCAGACAAGAATTTACATAACTCCTAACAAACAAAGGTGGTATTCTGCGATGAATGCAGACTGCGTGCAATTGCTGTAGGCTTGACTACGTGAATGAACTGAGACTTATAAAGAACTCCTGGGTACATAGGAAACAATGAATTTTAGCAAGGCTGGACATACTAAGTCATTCGGAGTGTAAGCCAAAGCCATAAAAAAAACAAGAGTCAGATTAGCAATTGGTAAAAATTCTGGTATACCTAAAAAAAAGCCCAACACACTCCAGTTTACGTGCTGATCTTGGGCAGTCAGTAAAGCAATGAATGGCAACATTCATCCTTCCAAAATATTCTGCATGTTCCCCTTCACTGACAATGGAGCAACTGCATTGTGGGAAAAAAGACATTTCTGTAAAATGTAATGCCCATAACACAGTGTTTCTTATTGATACTGGCTGTGCACAGTCTATATTTAATGATTGTCCTTCAGCTATTTCTTTTGGGAGAGGTGAAGCAAGAAACTATTGACATGATGTCAGGTGGGGAACTATATAACAATCTTTTTTACTCCATAAGTTACAGAAGTAAAAAACAGTACAGAAATGTTACTTGTCTTGGGGCAATAAGCAGTCTGACATTATGATCAGTGCTCGTTCTGTGCCTCCACTGTACAAGTGTGACGGCTCATTAGAGTCCATGCCCCTACTTACAATTTGATTCAAGTATTAAAGCAAAAAATGAGTCATGTCCTATGATTCATTTTGTACATTGAGATAAAACTCATTCTAACTTGCTGACACTATTTATCTTCACCAGTTAAGACTAAATCCATTTGTTACTCAGATACTTAAACCCAGAAATTGTTTGCATAAATAGCAGTAACATTACAGATGAAGGGCAAGGCATGTAAACTGTGAAAGCTGAACTGCTCTTACAAAATCCACCTTCACTGGCCACACTTAGACAGAACCTTTCTAGTATGTGTTTTAAGAAACAGAAAGAATTCAAAAGTAGGAACCTGTCTGTGGCCTTCACCCTTTTCATCAAACCCTTGAATCACATCTTTACATAATGAATTAAGAATTCTACACGCAATTTTATTTTGGTATAAACATTTCTACCACACATAAGGGAATGGAGAATAAGCTTCCAAATACCAATTAGATGCATGTTAGTGGTCATATTGCATGCAAATATTTAAGAAAATAATTTTTGGAAAAGTCAATTGGAAAAAAATAATCACATGTGGTCAGAATAACTAGGTATCCTCAATTCAAATATAAAGTCATTAACTTCTACACAAATGTGCTTAAATGACTATCTGAAATTGTAGGAGACTGAACTAAATATTATAAAAGTAACCACATAAAAATACATATTTCCATATGCTCTAAATCATTTCCAGTGTTCTAAATTCAGAACAGTAAAAACATATTCTATTTTTACTTCCCGGTACTTTTTTAAAGAAACATGCTTTATTCTTTTGTTCATGAGATCTGGGAGTCATTGTATTTACCTCATTCAGTAAAGTGGAAATTTATATTGATTGTAAAACATGCAAAGAGCATGCACCATTAACCGAGAGCTACTTCCATTGAAATGTTTCTCTCCTTAGTAGTGGGAAATAGCAGGTAACAATCCTTATACTCTAAACGCAAATACTGGGCAAAACCACTTTACAGTTACTATTTTTCAATGACAAAATCCATCCTTATCTGTCAAAGCTAGCTAGAGAATCATGCCAAACTAACCATAGCATCAGAGAAACCAAGAAGAAAAATATTGTGCATGGAACATCTTTTCATACAATCTGCAATAGTATAGTAAAATTTTTCCCTCATGTATTAAAATCAACAACTTGGTCCTTCCCATTTTATAGGCAGTTAAAACCTGCAAGTATTACAATGGTGCAACTGCTGAAGTGTTACCATTCATGATTTCTTTAAATGACTTTGTTTTCAGGTCTGGAGTATATAGTTAATTTCCTTCAATAGATTGACAAAGACAGCTTCATCAGCCTAAGAACCATATTTGAGTCTAAAAAACTTCTGTGTCAGCACAGTGCCAGGGGGAGCCTTGCTGCATCATGGTGATAACAAGCTCACCACTTAAAACCACTGAAGAAATGCAGTAGAATAAAATCAGTGCAGATTTTCACTACCATGAATTAATTCCGCTCAGCTCAAAAAAAAAAAAAAAGTATTTTGTCTCTTTGAAGAACAAAAGGGTAGAGAAAGAGAAATGCACAGTAACAGAATGAAATGTTTGCAGAGATATTGCTGTACAGCTTAAACTTCACATACTAGCCCTTCCAGTTCTATATCATGCTCAGAGCCACAAAAATGTATAAGTAATTTAAAGTTTAGCTCCAAAAAAAAATAAAAATCCTGAGATGAAACAAACTACAATTTAGAATTTGGAGAATAGCAAGGTCAGCAATACTAAGAAAAAAACTGTCATTACACACATTATGACATGTTAAATGTGACTATGATGTGTTCCAATAGGCACAAATTTTGAGGCAATACATTCACAGTACCACAATTCATGTTAATGTACCTTACAGGTATTTCTCATTTTGGGTGAATGTTTCACCAAGAAAAGTTCAGTGTTTGTGTGTTGTTCAGAAGTCACCAGGTAGTCACTCTTTACATGCAAACAAGTCTACAGAAATTAAAAATTCATGACTTCTGCAGAAAGAAAGCAAGAAATTAAGAGACAGGATAGGCGACCTCAGCCACATGTACTACATGGGCACAGATTCAAACAGCAAACAGAAATCCAAAGACTGAGCACTAAAGAAAAAATATATTATTTTCTTTTTTGTTGCACAACATATTGATACCAAGAGAAACAACAGAATTAAGCTCAGGTACTTCAGCCCAAGAAAGAGCTTGGCTTGAGGTTGAAGTCTTTAAAACTTCCATGAGGTAGAATACAATCAAGTGTCTTCTTTCCCAGAATATATTAAGGAGGACAAATCCAATTTAGTTTTTAAAGCTGTTGAAAACTCTTTTGATAGTAGTTCATGGAGAGATACTCTGTCATGAGAATACACCCAGTTCCGTCCAGTCCAGTCATAGCGCTTGGGTCCACTAGAAAAAAAACACAACAAAACATCACACACTGTGTAAGTACAGATTATTTCAGGAGACCTGATGGAAGCCTGTATGCATAATGTATGCCACAGAGTGCCCAGGAAAACTAACAGATAGCACGGGGAACGGCTGGTGGGCAGTCTGAGGAAGTGGAGCAGAAAAGGCCTGATATGTCAGGAACTACTGAGCCATCAAACAGATATATCTGAAAGGTGACAAGATACATCAGTCACTCCTAGAAGAGACAAGCACTTTCCCTTCCTGCTTTTGGCACTGATCTCCCCATAATTTCTTCCTTTAGCCCATTCTTCCCTCAGATATAATTTTCTTGCACACAAATATCACAACAGATATTTTTATAATGCTGAATTAATGCCACTGATTAGTTCTTGCAGAAATTCTATGCACACCAAAGCACAAATAATTTCATTTTAGATGCAACAATATAACTTAGCCCCTGAAAGCAAATATATTGGCATGTGGGAGATTTGTAACTAAAATGCTATTTTTCTCTGCGCTATTGTATTGTTACTGGCTTGTTTTTCCCATGTCTACGATAAGTATCAAGAAAGAAACTTGAATACTTGGGTTCCACTCCAGACCTTGCTATCCACTCAGTTTTCCACATGTCAAATGGGAGAATGATTGAAGGGTACTCACTGCTGTTAATATCAGCTAAGCAAAGAAAATAGAAAGGAACAAAACAGTCATCTGGGATAAACAGATAAAACCCTTGATCTTGTAGGACATATGGCTTGGAACTCAGTCAATGTACAAAAAACTGCTAGAAAACAGACTATCCTAAACATACATAAGAACAATCTGCAGGTTCTCTCTCTACAAGCATAAGCATAAACACTGATCTGAACCTTGATTATCCTGAGTTACTTACAGTAGTCAAATGAAGAACTTTCCAGCCACTAATCAGTGTATAAGAAGTTAAAAAGGCAACCACAAATCCAAGTCACTTTCACTGAAATCTCACTGTCTGTATCAGAAGTGGTAACTGTTTGAATCAGGGTTACACGCACCAGTTATTTTACTAAGTATTTCTCACTTCACCTTTGCAGCACAAGCATATGTTTATACTCTCCTACACCTAGAGAACAATGGAATGTCATTCATGAAAATCAGGCTAAGACAGACCATTTAATCAATGACAAAGAAATATGTATGTTATCTGAAGTGGTTTTAAATGTCATGCAGTAATTATCAGTGATAAGATTAGCATATGAAGCACCTTCATAGTTCTGCGAATCTCCAAGTGTACAAACGTGACTTTTAAATTTATAGTTTAAGCAAAGATCCAGTGAATTCCATAAAATGCCTACAAAGTTAAATATAGATTAAATGTACTTCTCATGGAAAATCTGCATATATGTTTCAACCATAAGAGAAAAGGATTGAAATATCACATTAAGGTATTGCTAATATTCTGTAAGGTTGAAAAGTCTTTTCAGTCAGGAGGTTCAATTACTACAATCACACTGCTGGCAGGTTGCAGAGGTTGCACATCCCCTCATGCCCTTATTTTTAACTGTCAACTAAGTAAAGTTCTCACTTAGGTGTACAGATACTCAGTAGCAAACAGATGGCCAAATACAACTCCAAGAAAAATGTCTCACAGATTGACAAATTTGTCTCCCTTGGGATATATTCTTAATGACTAAAGGTCAACATTTACCGTAAAAATGCCCCAAAACATTCAGTGCAAGTGATTACTGGCAGCAACATTTGCTTCTTTCACTTCCCAGCATACTGTAGTTAAGAAGATGACAGTTCAGATCATACAGCATATTAATTGCTGGAGTTGCCTTTTAGAAGTTAGGAAATAAGTGAACACACAGCATCATGTTCCAGGAAATATCACTTTTTATCAAAATACCAGTTAAAAGAGTATAAAAATGAAAAAATTAACTTTTTTTCTCAAACTCCACATTCCAGAACACTGTATGTCTTAGCTCAACTACAACTAAACAGACAGGAATTATCTCAAGTTTTGTTTTCATAAAGAGATGAAGCCTGTACATCAGTGATGCAAAAAATCTTATAAGCTGGCTCCTTCACCAGTAACACCTACCAGCTCCCTGGGTTCTTTTCCAGGGATAGTGACAGAGAATACAGATTTTGGGAGGGGAGGAGGGGTGGGACAACACAGCTACAGCATTTTCCCACTTATCTGTCTGCCCTCCAGTTTCCCTACTGAAACCAACCACAAAACCTGGAATGGATCAAAACAGAGCATTAGAAAAGGCAGAGGAAGCAGCTAGCTAAGGCTCCTGTTAAGTACAGATGCTTGACAAAAACAACCAGTGTGGGCATACATAAACATATAAAGCAGGAAATCCCACAAGCTTAAAAGGGAAGGAGCCACCCTGTTTAAAACACAAAGAGAGGTTTAGATGATGACATCATCATCACTCTTTTTTCAACAGAAGCTTTGTTTGTTTCTTTGTAATCACTGCTGGTTGTATTTCCTATGAGTAGGCTATATTCCTGTAGACAGTGGTTTTGGACTGAAACAGTATATGAAAAGTCTTTGTTACACATTTCCTGTATTAATTTAGGTATGAAAGTAATATTGCAGTGTGCCCCAAACCCCTACACCAAACTATTATTAAACATTTAGATTATACCATGCTTTGAGAATACACAGAGTAGAAGAGTTACTTACGAAAAGCATATTACATGATCATGCCATGCTATAAATAAGGGGAAGTACACTTCCACCCAGTCTGCAGATATTATGTAACTAACTTACACATAACTTACCTAGTGGGTGAGGACAGCCAAATCTGCCGGTTTGGTGTTTGCTTATTGATAACATATGTTCCCATGTCTCCACCCAATTTAATTGTTAGTACTCCACTCTTAAAAGACAAAGAAAGTGAGAAATAAAAAATTTGTATCCTGTTACTTTGACAACAATTACTTCATCTGCAGTGACAGAAACTCGTATCAGATTCTTAACCATCTCCCAATGATCATTACATACTAAAAATGTAAATTAATACCTAGCATATCTTTGAGTCTGATCTAGACTTTGAACCTTCTGGTTGGAGTTTGACTTTAACGTGTTTGTACGATTCACAATGGTACTACTTAAATAATACTCCTGAGCTTGAAGCTGGCATCTTGAAAGGACCAGACCATTGCAATTAATTTTGCAATGACTAAAACATCATCCAGTAGCAACTTTTTTATATTAATGAACAATGTAGAACTGGTGTGGTTCAAAGTCAAGAAGCTTTATGTGTCATTGCTAAATTTCTGAGCCATGCATTTTTACCTTACTTTTCTTCAGTAACAATTTAACAGGGAATAGATACATTTTTTTCTTGATAATTCTGATTCATACCTGAAAAAATGTTCCGGTTCTAAATCCCAAGATTCTGTTTTATCATGAGTCTGGTTTTGCTTTGGTTTTGCCACCTTTAGACCATTATCCTAGTGAACATTTATTTTCTCTTTCTTGCTCATGTTTCTTACTGACAACATGAGTCATGTTTCTTGTAAATTACAAAAATATTTTCTGTTCTGACTTTAAGAGTGAAAAAACAACAATGTTTGGACTGGAGTTGAGCTAAAGGTGATCTGAATGATACTAATTTAAAGGGATAACATTTCTACAGAATGCAATGTGATAATTCTAAAATAATTTATTTAGTTCACAGCATTTCAAATACTTCAAGCCCTATAGCACAATAAAGTTTTTTTAAGTGTATCATACTTGTCATGCTTTAGTCAGAAGATACTACTAGAGCTACCTATCATTGCTCAGGCTATTTGCTATGTATAAGCACTCACTATGGGGAAAAATACTTTCAGGTATGAGTATCTACTGTCTGCCAGTATACCGTGTAGCACAAGCAGCAAGTCAAAGCTTCCTTCCACTACAAAGTAACTCAGTGTTACTCATTTCTGACACATCTCAAGTACCACCAGACATAAAAAAACACTCTCAGAATCTGACTTTTTACCTTAGTTTTCATGCTGTTTCTGTGCTTGTTAAGGCATTTATATCTCTGATCAAAACAATAAAAATAAAAGGGTCTCCTGGTTAAAAGTTCCATCAGGTTTATCCTGCCACTTATTTCTATTGGACATTAGTACAGTGCACAGAAAAACAGGAACAAGCTACTTCTTTGGTTGTCAGAATTTCAAGTTTTCCATATCTCAGTGGTCTTAGAATTGTAGAGATACAGCAGAATAAGAACAGGATGGAGGATTAGGCCTGCATAATGATATACAGGCTTCACCATTCCTCTCTGCAGTTTGTAATACCATATTAAGTATTCAGCATGATATTATGCTACATGTTTCTAAAGAAACACCATAAGTAAATAGGTTTTCAAAGAGTTAACAAAAATTTATACTATTATTTATATCATGTGTCAGCTGTTAGAGAGTACTGTTGCTCGATCCTTGCAAAGTAAATAGAGTTTAACCTTTACTGCTGTTTTGGAAACACCTCCTCATACATTTTCCAGTACTTCTGAAATACTAGAAAATACAACTTTAATTTTTTAAAAAATTTAAATTGAGAGATACTTTTACCATATTTTAAGAAATACTGCTGCATGTGTTTTGTACTACCGGATGAATGTTTCCCAGTTCCTGGTAACAAAAATATTCTTCTAAAGTGACATTTTTTTTCCTGATCACTAAGTATAAATTGCTCAAAGCAATCACGATTACAACAGGCACAGCAGATCTTTATCACATTCGCCACCTTGTGGCTTCCTGCAGCACTGACCCCGTTTGTTTAGAATTAAAACCTGGGCTATTTAACCTTCTGCTTATTATTAACTGTCATCATGCAGTCTGTACAGTAAAGGACCACTGGTAAAAATTAAGATGTAAAAGTATTACCTCTTGAGCTTCACAAGTCAATGTCAAACATAATCCACCATACAGCAGATGGAGAGAAAAATTACGACAAGACTCATCAGCTTAACATAATCAAGTGTCTAAGAATTCTAAAGATGTGAATCTCAACCTTTGCTAATTTTTGTCCTAGGAGAGTTACATCAGGCTAGTAGGTACTGAAATCCTAAAGCATACTGAAGAGTAATGGTTAAACAATGCTTTTTACCAGAAAAGCAATTAGCTGTAACATTATCTACGTACTTAATTAAAGCAGCAAGTAGTATTTGCTTAACAGAAAGTTACTGGCAATATATTATTTTATATCCTAGCTGTCAAAAATGCAGAATGAAATTATGATGAAAGCTACACATAAGGATACAGACTTTTGGTTTTGTTTTGTATTTTGCACAGTGAAACCCAAACCATCCGAGTCAGCATCTGGAGGCACAAAACCCTTACTGTCAGTGCCAGTAGAAAGCAATCTTGTTGTGGTAAGTTACAAAGAGGGAGCAATAGCTGTGTGTCCTCAAAAAACTGAAAGATATGTGTAATAGACAGTATGTGAAAAACAGCACTCTTCTTCAAGTTATGTTGAGGGCCGTAACACATAGATCACTTCAGGAACTGAATTTATATAAAAACTACTAAATTCCCTATACAAATAAAACAGACATTTTTAATCTGAGTCTGTCACACCTGTACAAGAATTTGAGTGACTGACTACTGAAGGCTCCACGCATGCAACATCTCCTGTGACAGTAGCCTCCTCCCCATGTATGCTCTGGTTTCACTTCTGCAACAACTTATCCAAACACTGCACCCTCCTGTTGTTTCTCCCGACCACAGGCTGTCATCAGTAAAGCCAGAACAAGCATATACTACCTGGTCAAGACAAATGCTGCTTCTCCGTATTCAGGACAATCAAAGAAACTGCTCTAACAGCTACATGTGATGTACTGTGCCATGTAGACCTACTGTTCTAGTATTCACCAGAAGGGAACTGATTGCTGTGCCAGATATCTGCACCTGTTTAGGAAAATTTATAGGCCAATGTGACATTGGAAAAAAGTTTCCATCTCCTCTTGTGCTCATTTATTATTCTATATTACATCTTTCTCTAAACATGAAGCATTTTAAATCCCTAAAACACACAACAGTATGTGCTACTTTTCACTAGAATTGTTGCCCCAGTCAGCACACAATAAAGGTGTAAAAACCCATTGTAGTTTCAGCGTCAGCACTAAGGTGACTAATTTAAAATTCTCCTTCAAATAACAGAAAAAAATCCGCTACAATAATTACAGTGGTAATATAATGTTTAAAACATACCCCTAAAGAGACATCATAATCTTCTGGGGTAAAAGGTTTATCTGTCAGGTCCTCAAAAAAATCTGCTAAGGAGTCCAGTGTTTCTTCAGCCAGTTTCTCATAGGTGGTCTCATCTAAAGAGCTACAAATGACATAGAAGTCCATAATTAGGAGGAAAAGCATGGAAGAGAGCATTTTCCCTATAATAAAAACATACCAAGACCATGACTTTGGATGAAACAGTATCCATTAAATGATCTTATAAACAAGTAGTCATTTTTCTTAAGGTCATGTAGGTGACAATCCACCTTAGAAATGGAGGATAAATTTTGAAATTAATTGCTATTAGAGATCCCTTAACTGAGGAAAAGGGACTTATGTCCTTAGATATACTAGCCCCCACTTAGTATACAGCATTAGATTTGAAAGTAAGGAATTTTCATAAAAGGACTTTGTGTAAGAATTGCTCAGTTTTGAATTCTACAAATAGAGACAAAAGCATCTCCCATTTAGAAATACATGTCATTTGACTCTACAAAAACTGCTGTAGCCACACACAGTTTAGAAATGTCAGTATCACATGTTTATGTATAGCATTTGCCTTCTCAACTGGAATTACCCATGCAGCCTGGTAATTAGATGTTATTTAAACTGTGCTTATGATCTAACACTTATGAATTACAGTCTTCTCCAGAGAGTCTCAAAGCAGCCTTGTGGCCATTACGTAAGGCTTAAAGCACCTGTGAGACTGCTTCTCTTTTCCTCTTTAGTGGAACAAAGAACAGTTTAATTAACCAAATGTAATTAAATAAAATAATGTAAGTTGTTCCATCTCCATCAGTGTCAGCTTTTAACTGAGTGTGTAAAGGGGTCTCCCCACCAACAAACACTTCAGTGAAATAATCTCAATTTTTGCTAATGCTTATGGCAATGAAACAGTTACCATGGGCTGATTATATATCAGTTGGTAATAGAAAACATGCCTTTTTAAGAAGTTTCTTATCCAGTTACTGAAATAAGCTCTAACTCACTTATGTGAGGGATACCACAAAATGCCTTGGGGCATGGAGAACAGAAAACCTTAGGATCAGGCAGGATTCATGTACTGGTTAAAGGTCCACTTTAGGCACTTGAAGGCAAGAGCCATTTCAGACACCTGCACAATCTTTTACTGTGTCTTGAACTGCTGCATCAGGAGGGGAGAAGTCTCCAATAGATGCTGTGTCACCTCCTCTCAGAACAAGCAGAAATTTCACATCCTCTACTATATGTAAAATGGTGCTAGACAGTTGCATTTAGGTACATGAATTATTTGCTACGCAACTTCCCAAATTCACAGAAAATGCTTTTAGCTGAAACTATAGTTGTCCTTTACATCACATCAACATTGCATTAGTCTGGTAGTCTTAGTATGTATGTAAGTTATTCTAAAATACATGACAAATATCTTCATATGAATCTCTCATTTTTACCTTGTGTCACTCAGAGTTCCTGTATTTCTTAAATTCATGAACCAAACAGTCCTGCTCTTCACATCTGAAGAATACTGTAATTGCTGTTTAAAGTAAGTAGAAGCAAAATGGAATTAAAACAAAAAGAATTATAAACTATATACTTATCATATAAATTAAACAGCTCCTTGAAGTCCTTTCCATCCTCAAGTAAAATGTTCATATTCTATATCACAGGGCTAATACGGAAGGAATTACGCAGCTTTAGTCTTTGGATGATTGAAGCAATCTATAATATCCTTGTCTTCATCACACAAACTAATGGAAACCCCCACAACCCTCTGATTCATACACAAATGAACTAGGAAAAGAGAACTACTCTAACTTTTCTATTGCTCTGCCAGAGATTTACTGAGCAACTGCAGACAATCAAATGGCCTAGGTTCAGATTTTCATAAATATCCACAACTCACATGCTGCACTACCAACATGTGTCTCTCTGCTGGAAGTCAGGAACATACTAAGCTGAAATAAACACAAACCCTGAATCCTCCTTATGTACAAAAGAGACAAACCACTTCAGATTCCGGATTTCCAAATTACGGAAAAGCTGTATTGCTGTAACAGCAGTATCAGACAAGGAAAGCAAATGGGTAAACCCGCTGAGGGGAACCAATAAAAGCATGAAAATAAAGCTAATCCCCACATCAGACACAGTAGCAGAAGTTATCATGCACTTATGCTATCCACCAAGAAAGGAATATGGCATGATTTCCATTTTTTCTTAACTGGCACTGACCAGTCGGTTTAATGTTAAAACAGAATCCATAATTACTTTCTGTGTACTCGTGCCAGGTTCTGCAAACTTCAGACTGAGCTGAAAAGCAAGTGACATTTGCAAAAGAGCTATGTCAGCCTTTCTTCAAGCGCGCAAGAGCAAAACACAGGCCGATATCTCTCCATGGGATGTGACATCTATCTGCAGGTATTACCAATGAGCTGCCAGTTAGTCCAAAACTACAGCACAGGCATAAAGGACAGAACGCAGACACAACCGTACAGGCCGACAAAATACACCACGGTGCCTGCATGTTTGACTGCACCCCTTTCCCTACAGCATGTTATATACGCTTAGAATCAAAAGCTACAAGACTACGAGCACGTTCAGGCTCTGTCCAGGCTGAGAGGCTCTAATTCCACCAGCGTGTACCCACACTCTGTTTGTGACTGAAGGCTGCCAACAGCGGTCCCAGCACGCAGCCGGCATCTGCCCCCGCGTACCACGCCCGGCTGCGGGCAGCCAGCACGGCCTTCTGCGCCTGCACAGGGGCAGCAGACGAGTGCACCAGCTCCTGTGTGCGGCACCTCCCGAGGCACGGAGGGAAGGAGAAAGCAGAAGGCAGGCGGAGGAGAGGGAAGGAGGGAGGACGCGCCCCGCTGCCGGCCGGCCTGCGAGGAGGCCCGGCGGCCGCGGGATGACATCGACCTGCTGAGAGCCGGCGGCCGACTCGGGAATCCCCGCCCGCCGCCGCGCAGGCCGCGCCTCGCCCCCGCCGTCCGCCCGCCCCTCGCTCACCGTGCGGCCGCTGCTGGCGGCGCCTGTGCCCGCCCTCGGGGCGCTCCCGGTGCCGCCGCGCCCTCGCCGCGCCCCCGCCGCCGCCGCCCGTCCCGCGGCGCGCACGGCGCCCGCCGCCCCCGCCCGCCACATGGCGCCCGGGCCGCTGCGGAAGCGGCGGGGCGGGGCCGGGCCGGCGCGCGCAACCGCCCCCGCGCGGCGGCGTGAGGAGAGCGGCGGGGCCGGGCCTAGCGGGGCTCGTTCGGCAGCGGGAAGGAGCTGGAAGGAGACGGGCGGAATGTGCGGGTTTCTCTTCCTCCCAGCCCCTGCTGGCTCCAGCCTCAGCAGCGCCAGCATAAATTAAATCCAAGTGCTGCTGCTGAGGCATCACAGGCATATCGGAGCCGAGCACGCTCTGTCCGCCCGGCCTGGCTTTCGAGGCTGCGGCGGCTTCCCCGCCAGCCTTATCCCGGTGTCCTTCTCCCGGCAGTAGCACGGCTTGGCGCGGCTGTTCCTAGGAAACGGGTGCGGGGCCCGCTGTGCTGCTCAGGCTCCGCTCGGAGAGATCTCTATCCCGACATGTCGTAGAGTCAGGGAGCTGCGGCTGCTGCCGCTGAGCGCTCCACCGCGCTGCTCTTAGAGCGGGCAAAAATCGCTCGTGGGCGAGTCCCTGCAGGCATCTGCTCGGGCAGAGCGGTCTCGCTGGGACATTTACAGCGAGCTCGAGCCTGGGAAGAACAGCAATTAGAGGCCACACTATGCACCAGGCATTGACTCAGGGGCTCGTTCGAGGACTATTTTCTGTGACAGGAAGTATTCTGATCTACGTCCTGCAGGTAAAATGTTTCACTGAGCCAGTAAAGGAAAAATAAAGCACATAATTTATCACACCTGGCATTTTCCACTAAATTACATAAAAGCTGGTGATGCCATACTGTCAGCAGTATGTGAAGATGTAGTCTCAGCCAGACATGTCGTATTCTTAAACCAAAAGAAATAAACTAGGTTTGCCAAGTAGATGAGAGGAAAGAAATAATTCCTATAAAAAGGTTTCTTAAAAAACCCGCAGAGTTTCTATGGGAGCACAGACAACTTTCATTTCAGAGCTTTCCACAGGACAGGACCAAAAGATGCAGCCGTTGCAAGTAAAACCATAAATATGAAAAGCCTACTAGTGTTCAGAAGGTTACTGCTGGTTAGTGTGTGATGCATTTTTATATTTCAAAAACTCTTAATTAAAGTAAGCAACTGGGTGCACTGAGTCACCTAATCTAGTTGAAGATGTCCTTGTTCAAGGCAGAGGGGTTAGACTGGGTGACCTTGAAAGATCTCTTCCAATCCAAACTATTCTGTTGCTTCTATGATCTTCCACTGCATTTGGGATTAAGTTACCAAGCTTCTCACCAAGATTTGTAATTCTATTATATTCTTCTATAAGCCGAAATTATTTTACTCTACACAAGGGGAAAAAGCTCAAACAATTCATGCCACTTGCATAAATTTCAACTGAAATGATAAAGTCTGTTTTAGCTAAAAGCTGTTTGTACCAAACTGTTATCTAACTTAGCCAGCTTCTTGTGTCTTTCCAACATATTCCTGTGTCTTTGTTACCAGTGTCCTCCCAGTTTGTGTTCTTGTTGTATTTTGTAGGAGTGGTTTTCATACATCAAGCAGATTTAAGATACTCTTTAGTTCCTTGAAGAGGAACCCATTCTTAGCCCTGCTGGAAGAAGCGACTTATGTTTCTACAGGAGTAATGGTTTACAGACTGAGATAAGGCCTGTACAAACAAATTACTTGTGTCAGACCACAGAATACATTGGTAAAGCAAATGACTGGGTTTTCACACCTTGGTAGGGAAGGGGAAAAACAGCTAGAAGAAAGGAGGAATACCTGTTCTTTTATGTAGTATTTAACCTATTTAAAGATGCTGATTGTTAATATAGCTTGCCTTTCCTATTAAAAGAACCTCAGGTGTTTTCCGGTATTATCCAACTAGTTCCACAGTGATTTTTCTCTAGTCATCCAAGTCATACACAGGTCTCAATAGGAAATGTTCATCTTGTGTTTCTAAGTTCATTATAAATCAATGAATTAGTGTGGATTAAATATTTTCTCTAGTACTAGCAATTCCACATACCAAATATTTTAAAAAGAGATTCAAATGTAAAGTTAAAGTTAGTGAATTTTACAAGATCCTTACTACCAAGCAAGGATCAGTCACACAACTTCTAAAGGCCCAAGTTAGGGATTACCAATTTTATCAATGATTTGTTAATGGTTCTCATCTTGATTCTTGTCCCTTAAGTTAATGTTGTTGATATCACAATATCACATATCACATATCAGTACCTTTTAACGCTGGTGTTAAATACCTGTGAAGGAGTTTGAGATGCAGAAGCGCTGCAGGGTCAGGCCCCACACATGTAGAAGTCCACAATGGCTCCTACAGAGAACAGGAGGTGCATGCTACTGATTACTCCTTTATCACTGTCTAGTGGAAGGGTTTAGGGAAAATACCATCGGGTTATATGAAATTAAATTGTCTGAAGTATAAGCAGAGAAAGTGTTTTCAACAAGAAAACAGATGCTGGGATATGTGTGCTTTCAAACCACTGAATTATAGCACAAGGACAGAGAGTGGGTGTTTTTGTTTGTTTGTTTGGCTTGGGTTTTTGTTTGTTTGGGGCTTTTGTTTTATTCCTTATTAAGTGAGGGCGGCTATTTGGTGGTGCTACCACCAAAGGCAAAACTTCACCTCTGAATGCCGTATGATTAAGTCACAAGCTCAGATAACAAAAAATTGGAATTATTCCATACCTTTCTCAAAGCTGGCATCAACCTGTGCTTTTTCATTCTGAGCAGCTTGCAGGGCCAGAGTATTCAGATACAATTGCCCACAGATAGCCCGTGTTTGTGACCTAATTCTTCTTCGCTCCCTGTGGCAAATTCCATCTGGAGAAACAGACCAATACATTACTTTAAATACTCCCATCTGATTGTGCCTTCTGTATATTATTTTTACTTGACATGATCTCTCTCATCAGCTCTAAAGGTATAAGTCTTTAAATTTTCATCAAGTGAAACACTAACATGAAACACCTATGCAAGATGAAGAGAACCAAAATACTTAAACATGAAACTTTCACATCCCTACAAACTCCTAACTCTTTGATATTTGAAAATTGATATCATTTAAGCACTAGAGAGTAAAATGGATTCCAAGTTGTTGATCATTAACCACACACACACACACCTTTTAAGTGCACATGCTTTGGAGGAGGTTTCCCCAGCAGGCTCCATAGTCATATAGGATTTCCTTTATCAAGTGTTCAATGACTGTTTTGATTTATAAATTACTGAGTTCAGGGGATTGTACACGAAAGATGTCTGAGTGTCTGAATCATTTGGTATAGATGTTCTTGTTTTGGACAGAATTGTTGCAGTTAAGTTGTGAGTCCTTTGGGTTCTTCCTAAGAGCAAATGATTCAGATGCTATAGTTACTAGGTAATTGGGGAAAAATTGTCATGCGTGTTCTTTATGAAGGTTAATGGGGTGCTTAAATGTTTTTCCCCAAATAAGATTAATGACAAATATCTGCTTTGCATACAGACACATTCTAAATATCCTGTATACTGCACATGAAGGAGCAGACACTTGACAGATGAACAAAATGTTTTTACTCATAGGACATGAAGATTTGTTTTACTTTTCTCAGAGGAATGCTGCAGAAAAATTACCTTGCTGAGACTAAGCAGTCTAGTTTTAAAGCCTAGAAAAGTAGTAATCACGAGATACAGGCTGTGAGTGAAGCCTTAGACTCTGCATACTTAGAAAGCAAAAAACCCCAAACCCCTTTAAATTTCTCTATACTGTGAATAATTTAGTAATTATTCTTCTTACTCATCAGCATCATAGGATTATATCAAAGTAAAACAAAAAAACCCACCACCACTATCTCCAACCAAGCTAAAACAACAACAACAACAAAAAAAAAAAAAAAAAAAAAAATCCAACACACCAAATCCTTAAAAGAAAAATTCCGTACAGATACAAAGTATAATTCTAGGACTTAAAATATCAGGTTCTGTTTTTGTCAATTTAGCAGGTTTACAATGCTTATTCCTAGAAGACATATTATTACAAATAACTTTGGTAGCTTTCTAATTGACACCAGTGCAAATTTTTAAATACACCACTTCATTGAAGCATAAAATCTTGGACTGATGATCACTGGCATTTGGTATTATCTCCTTGTTACTTGGGAAATTTGGGAACCAAAACAGTTTCTGTAGTTACCCTGAAATGATTGCCCATACTGAAAAATCTGAAATGGTTTTGTAAAGCAGTCCCTGTTGAGTATGTTCCTTTGGCTTTCCTGCTCTAATTTCAAGGTTCTCCTTTTTATTATAGAGCTGGTAAAGATAGACGCTATGTTTGTCATATCTCAAGAGGCCTCTTAGGACTGTCTCATGAAAGTAGGGAAATGCAAGGACAATTAAGTCTAGTATAGGTAAATAGCAGGATGACAGCTGTGATAGTCTTCAGAATAAAATCTTTTATTCATCAATAAAACTATAGTTTACAGTAGTATATTCTAAATAAATTATAGAATTTCTCTTTTACAAGAAATAGCACAAAATCAAAAATATTTCAAGGACAATATATGTACACAACATAAGGCCTTATTATAAATAACATTTTTATCTCCTTTTTACCACCAGTGAAAGTATCTTTAGAGGTTCATTTTCATATGGTATGTGCAGATATTTGCCCTAACCCTCATACAACATCAGTACCAATTTCCACTGATGTGGACCTAAGCAATTAGAACTGAGGGAGTCAAAAAAATTAAATTGATTTTATTCACCACTGTGTTTATTTTAAAATAGGTAAAGTAGGTAATCAATTTTGCTTGTGCAAAATAATTACAGAATGCATGCAAATGAAACCACTAGAGAGCTGATAAGAAAATATCACTTCAAAATCCAAAAAAGGTGATTGGCAATTTTGTAGAAAGCAGCCTGAACACACAGGTCTTCACAGCTCAGCAAGCAACAGCAGATGACAGCAGTGTGGAATGTTTCATGTCATTTTTGTCAAGTCCATCAAACTTTTCTATCGATCAAAGATCCTGGCATTTCTTAGAATAAGTTCCATTGATTATTACTCTGTCTATTAGGCTCAGCAAACTCCTCCTTCTTAAATGAGGACTGCAGAAAGTGCTCTTCATTAACCATGGTCACTTCTCTTAGTTTTACTCTTCATGTATTCTTTGTTACTGGAAATACAGAAATGACAAGTTAAGAGTTGCCTTTACTTGTTTTCTTACAGAATTATAAACAGGTAACATCTTTCTTCCCCTAAATGGGCTGCAGTACAACTTGGCAGCGATTGTCTCATGACCCTGACTCATAGTCAGAAGCATTGGGTCTCTTGTACAGCAGCTGACCCATATGTGTTTTATAGGCATTGCAGTACACTTGTATTACGTGAACTAGAACTACTTGCTGCTACAAAATGCTGAACACTCCAGATGTCAGAGAAGACAACAATCTGACAGCACTCAGCAATTCACAACAGCTTATTTTTATCTTGCAGAACTGTGGTATTTACTACTTTAAAGCTGCAATCTTCATACATCATGAATAAAAGTGCTGTCAGCTTCCGCATGATACTCTTTCCCCAGATGAAATATCAAACCTATCAAAAAACTTTCAGGCACAATAAATGTTCTAGTCAGTGTTGTAGCAATCATCCTATTTCACAAAAAAGAAAAAAAAAAAGGTATCTATATAAAATTAGTTAATAATGTTGATGGAATAGTTTTCTATGTCATAGAAATAATTGATCACTTCTTGGCATCCCTGTAGAGTTAGAGATGAAATGAAAAATTGAAAAGAAACTGTTCTTTGCCGAACATCTTATCGTGACAACTCAAACGAAGGATAAATGGACATCTGAAGTATGTATTTCAGTAAATCAAATGCATGTCAGCTGATATATCCAAAATGGAGCAAGATACAAAATCTAAACAAAGGGATCTTAATGATCTTACTCCAAAACCGTATTAAAAAACATTACAAAAATTATTTATGAAACAGATTTTTAAGGTCGCCTTTACATTGTGCTTTTTGATATGCTTAAATGACCATTAAATAGTTTGACAACAGTCTGATCTTGATTATGAACAAAAAATTTCTGAAGGCATTTCTTAAGCTTATCTCAGAGAAAGGTAACCAGTACATTTAAATCAATATTTTTGTTATGACTTCTAGCACTAGCCCTTGAACCTTGAGAAGCGGTATTTCAATATTGTTCTCTGACAACCTTTAAACTTCCTACTGTATTGTGCACCAGTGTTAGAGTGTTCATAATCACTGATGCCACTGAGCACAACAGCGCCAATTTCTCAGGTGCTGTTCACTCTCTCTTTCTCAGGAACTGTGGTCTGGCAAGTAAAGCTGACTGTCATATTAGCACCTGAATGTGCTAAGGCAGTACTTAGAAAATACAGAATCATTTCATATATGAAGTGAAATTGTTAGACAAGTGAGTAAAATTAAAGAAAGTACTATTCTAAAATCATTGTGATGTAAAGCTAACAAGGACTTTTAATTTATTTTTTTTAAGAATCTGTTTGGCAGAAAAGTTGAAAAATGCTAGTACCAATAAACATAATAATGTTATATGAAGCAAGACAAATTAATCAAAGTTTTCATTAGCATCACCTTGTTTCTGTCTGAAAGTTCAGATACGAATGGCTGCAGATCCATTTCTGACAAATATGTTCATCACTCAGCACTCAGCTTCTGACTCTCTGGACTTATTACTGCTTTTCACTAAGGTGGTTATTGGTATTGCTGATGCTGATTTTATGGTATTCCATTAATTATGCAATGCAACCATGTCTAGCTTATTCTTATTCCCTTTCCTCTGACCCTTCCAAAGCATTTCAGTAAAAAATTCCAATAAAATTTGCATAACAGAGTTGGAGAAAAGAAACCTGACAATAACTTGTAGCAACTGCTAACTGTATGAGTCAATCACAGAGGTACTGTTAATGATACTAATGCCATTTTAAGAAGATGAGATTTTCAGATGTGTTGTAGTTTAAGGCCTTGCGTTCGGAAAATATCGGGATGTAACGGAAAGTTAGCAGTCCCCCTCTCTGTTAGGATAGTAAGGCCCCTTGCAATTAGCCAATAGCAACGAGGTGTGACGTATGTAGATGGGAGTAACACAGTGACCCTAGGCTATAAATGTTAAATTCTCCTGCAATAAATTGCCATATTCGCCATCCATCACATTGATGCTGTGGGTTATGGTCTGTGCGGCTGAGGATAGCTGCCCGTGCTGGCTCTAGCCAGGGTGCCCGCCTTGCTTGAAAACCCACACAGATGTTCATATTTATGTCAGCTACAGTCCAGTACTGTATTATTCTGGAAAGAAATCCATCAATTTCAAGGTGCAGGACATGATCCTGTAGGCAATATTGTATCTGCTGCACAACATTGGGGTTACATTGATTACAGATAAAGGAAACTTTTTTTTTTTAAATTAAAAACTGAGTTTGGCTGTAGCAATTTGGTCTAAAATGATAAATAATGCACAAATGACATTACAGGAATCATTCCTATAATGTCTGCCTAAGATGTCTCACACTGTGTATATAATGGATTTACAATGTTTGAGCCTACTTGAGGCTTTTTATCTTGGAGCATTTTTGTGCTCCAGTTCTCTTTCCATGGATATGTTTTTGAGCTGATTGATTTCCTCTTATGGTGTTTGAAAAGCCCCAGGCATGAGAAAATGTAGTTCTGTGATAATACATGCTGGCATTTTAGCACTTGGCTTCCTCAGGCAACGTACTGCTTCTGATCTGAATTGCTACCTTTTTAATCTAATCAAGCACCTAATTCCTGTGTCTGATTTTCATGCAATGGCGACTAAAAGGTTCCTTGTTACATAATGTTTCTTCTGCAAGAACACCTCTGCCACGTAATGTTCAAGTGCTTGTTTGTTTTTCACCCCAGGTTTCAGTTTTGTGGGAGACAGAGGCCTTTTTTCCTCTCCTTTTTGTCATCATGCATGGATGGATACGGGGAAAACACAGATAGCAACAGAGGAAAGGACCAGTTAACTGTACAGCATAAAACAAGTTGGTTTGCCCCTTTCAGCCTGAAACAATTTCTATTTTGAGGAGAGTACTTGATTGGTTCTACCATGTGCACATAACATTTTAAGGATTATAATGCTCTTAGCAGAAAGAAAGGATGCCTGTAAGTGAGAAGGTCTTCATTACTGTCTCAATTCAGGTTCAGTCTACTGTGTTTTTCCACCAGTATCTTCAGAGGAAATGGTGAGGCAGAGAAACTGAAACTTCCATAAAAAGAGCAACATACCAAAATTCAAGATATGCTGTGCAGTGCTGCACAACTTCTAACTTGTTTTGCATGTATTCTGCCTGGGAATTGCTTTCATTTCAGCTGCACTTGTTATTATCCCACAACAGTACTTTGAAGAAAGCTAAACCATGATTAGAATTTAATTGAAGTTATGTGAGAGAATACAGAAGAAGAGGAGAACTGATGAGTAAGAAGAGTCAGAAAGATTTGACATTTTCTAAACAGGTATTTTATAGACCAATATTTGTAAATCTGCTTACCTATGCATCTACAGCAGCTTTGAAATACAAAATTAATCTTCAATATTATTTTAAGACTTCAAAATCCCATAATAAAATTGGCATTTGGAAATAAACCACACCATAAGTAATTTTAAATGTAATAGTATTATCTATGCAATTCATCTGACACAAATCATATCTACACTAACCAGCCTCTAAATACACTAAGCTTGCTCATCACTAGAGTTTTCCGTTATTTTATTTTACTGAAGCCCTTACCAAACCATATCTTCATTAGCAGTGACTTTTAAATTATATATAAATTTATGAACCTTTCCTTTAGCAATAGGAAGCAATGCTGTATTTCCATGTGAAGACTTCTGTACTACCCAAGAATTTTGCATTATAGTTAAATATACAGAAGTACTCTGTAAATAAAAAGAATTAATTATTGAAATCCTATAGGCAGGACATATATTAAAGATCCTATAGACAGGACATATATTTATTTATTTAAGTCCTATATCTACACCAGGTAACATCTGCAGCATCACAGCAGAACAAATGTAAAAGTTTGTCACTGCTATTTACATGCATGTCCTTTTTCTGTTGGAAGTGCAAGGAAAGTCAAGCCTATTTTAAGTAAATCAATTAAATACCTAAGCCTTACTACTCTGATTTTATTGAGATTGTAGTACAGTATGTCAACTATTTTTATAAATAATTTCATGGGAAGGCTAAGAAAATGCAGTAGGATAGTTTATAATTGCACATGTTGCTTTTTTAGCTAGAAAATGCTCAATCAAACAATTTGACACTTTAGTGCAGAACAGAAGGAATAAGGTGACTTTTAAGTTATTCCTTACTCTTTAAGTGGAATTATCAATTTTAAGGCACTCCATAGTGATGCTGGACTAAGATCTTCAGGATTGGTTGCACTTTTTGATTGTAGATCACTGTTAAGGAACTTTTGCAAGTTTTGGCTTTTATATTTTACTTATCAGTTTCCATAGAACACTGAGACACTGTTGTGTTCAACAGCATTTGCTGACAATGTTTGAACAGACACCAATAAATAGGGCTTCAAGGGATTCTTAAAAAGAGATCCTTTATTTACAGAGGAAGGAGAAAAGCCTGTTTTGTGGATTTCTACATCAAAGTGCTAAATGGAAATGTGTTACCTTCTCTGTTTCTGGCTTATATACAAGAAACCTATTTATCTCATACAGAATAGTTTGTTTCAAACTGGCTGATCTATCATTGTATTACATATTCACAAAAGCAAGAAGCCTTTAATGTTTAAATTTATGCAGAGAAACATTTCAAATTTACAAGTTTTTTCTATATCTCCTATCTATAATTTATTATTTATTTCTTCCTTCTGTTTAATTGATAATTAATATTGTATGAATTAATCAGTTTTGTAACTATGTTACTAGAATAACTGGAAATAATTTCTATTGTCTTATACCTACTGCTCATTGCAGATGATGTTTAGTTATATTCTAAGTCATAAAAGCTAGATTTCTTAAGCTGTTATCTGGGTTAAAAGGTTTATGAGAAAATAAACCAATATAACTTAAAAGTAAACTTGATTTGAGAATGTACCTAACAGTGCTTCTTAGAACAGCAGGTGAACAAAATGCTAATTTGAACTAGGTCTTTCCTCAAAATTAAGGAATTATGGGCTCAGGCCAGCATTCAGTTTTGAACCCAAGATGTGTCTCTACTTGTGTCCCGGAACAAAAATTCTTGCTGTTAACCAGGTGCATTCTCAGTTTTGACATCAGCAACACAGTGTGAGTTTGCATGGAGTTCCCTTAATGTAAGGGAAATCCTCGTACCTATAAGAGAAATTTTTTTTTTATAACTTCTGTTCTACCTCACCTTACTTGACTATCACAATTTTCACACAAAACTGTTCAGAAAATGCCATTTTTAAGCTGCTCTTTATAGTAAATTAGTACAATGTCATTTTATGACAACTTTTTTTTTCTATACATGGGACCAAAAATTCATAGCTCTTAATTTACTAGTGGACTAAAATTTGTCCAAAAGGTTTAGCATTTCAAAGAAGGATGCAAAGACATCAAAGGATTAATGGTGTCTGAAATTAATCAAGTTAAGGTATTTTTCATTAAAATATATAGTGGGTAAGACTACAGCAGCTTGCCTTGTGGTAGAAACACAAAGATTATTAATCACAGGGTTAAAGGAAAATCTGAGAATGCCATTTAAAACTACATTTTTCTCCTTGCATTTTGCCCTTTTAAAACTAGATCATGTAACCTTTCCAACTGAGATTCAGATCAGCTAATGCAGACGTCATTGATTTGCTTTCTTTTTGAGATACACACTAGAAATGACTAGTCTGTTCCTAGTGTTCTCAAAAACATGCATCTTTTCCTTCTAACATGCATCTAATCATCCTCCTATAAAAGCAAAATTGCCTTCTGGCCGGCACTTGTACTTTAGTATCCTCAAGTATTCCCAGCAACGGGCTAATTGTTTCTGGGCCCACTGAAGGATATTGCAGGACATCAGGGAGTAAGATTGGTAGATGAACAGCATCATATTCCTGTTTCTTCCACAAACACCTCAGGATACATACAGGGTACATGTGATTACAAGTTACAGCTCACTTCCACAACAATCTCAAAACAGTTAAGTAGGCATCAATATAGGATGTGGGACGAGAGAGAGAAGACAGGGATAAGTAACTTCTCAAGATGAGTTTGCTTAAGAAGTACCATGTGCTTAGCTATGGTATCCACTTTCCTGTCAGCTGTCAGCTGTTGCATACCTAGACAGTTCAGGTGTGTGCCATTACCTTGATTATTGAATTTTGAATTTGTTTTTTTTCAGGGTGCAGAGGAAGGATGCTGCTAGTTCCAAAAAGCATGTACGATTGTCTCCACTTAAGACATATTTATTTGTTCAGACCTTTGCTAAGGGAATAAATATTGGGTATTTGTATGACATCCAAAATTGGGTTTTAATTATTTTTCTGTTGATACTCACCAGTGGAATACACACATACTTATTTCAGTCTCCAAGGCATAATAGTAATGAATGTTCTACAAGCTGAAAACCAACTAGAGAGATGACTACACCTGAAACTTATACAGCTTTAAAAAAGGCGTCACCTGTGCCTATCACTGGATTTTCAGAGCACTTCACCATCCATCCTACAGACTTCAAACCTAAAATTAAGTACTTCACAGTGATAAACAGTATTATTGTAAAATAAAACTGTTGCTTTATAAATGAAATTCAAAAGCTATCAAGAAAAAATGGTTTCACAGTTTAAATGGGACCAAAAGAACCACACATCAGCCCAGGTTGAAGTAACCATGAGAGGCCATCTTAATTCAACCTTTTTTAGGAAAGAGAGCCTGGATGAGATTATCGAGCATTACTGTCCAACTGCATCTTGAAAGCCTACTGTGATGGGGACTTTACCCCTGCGGAGGTCAGTCAAGTAAATCATTCATCATTATAAAATCACGCTTATTGTATATCATTCTCCTTGAATCATTCTCATTGTCAAAACACAGAGGAAATCTCCCTCACTACAACTTGTATCCACTGCCCCTAGAGAAAAGGAGGGTCTCAATACTATCTGTAGTCATGCTTTGGAAAAGTGTGTTGAGGTCCCTCCTGAAAATTCTATGGACTGGAAAGATCTAACTTTTACAGTCTTTCCGCAAATGTCAGGTTCTCCCCATCCTTGGCCATCTTTATGGCACTCTTTTGACCCCTCTTCAGTCTGTCCACATCTGTTTTGGGACTGTGGGGGCCAGAACTGAACACACAATGCCATGTGCAGTCTGACAAGCACTGGTGAAGTGGGATGATCACATCTCTCTGTTAGCAGTGCCCCAGGGATGCAGCTGAAGATCCACTTTGTCTCAGTGGCTGCAGCAGTGATGACTGCTGACCTGATGTGTGTGTGTTGTCTGCTGGGAGCCCCAGGCTCCTCTTGGCAAGGCTGTTCCACAGCTCATTGGTCCTAGCCTGGCTGGGCTCTTTGGTTTTGTTTTCTTGGCTCTTTCGGTCTTTCCTGCTCTCCCAGGTTCAGGACTCTGCACTTCTTTTGGTTGGACTTTACGCAGTTCTTGTGGCCCAGTCTTCCAGCCTGCTCACATCTCTGAAAGGTGGCTCTCCCTGCCAACGTGTGCCCCTCAACACCCAGTTTAGTGACACAGCAAATGTGGTGAGGGTGCTTTTGGTCCCATTGCCCAGATCAGTCATGGAGATGTTACAATGTGGAGCCCAGTACTGGGGGGGCCCACTTGTGACAGCCTGCCAGTCTCAGTAAAACACACTGATCACCTATGAGATGATTCCTGCCCATCTCACAGACCACCCCCATCCAGTCTGTTTTTGACATTTGTCTAGGAGGAAACTGTGGGAGACACGACTTGTCAAATGCTTTACTGAAGTGCAGGCAAGCAACATCCACTGCTTTCTCATATTGACTGAAGATTGTAATTTGTTTTAGAAAGGTGATCAGGTTAGCCTGGCATGATTTGCCTTTGATAAATCTGTGCTGGATTTTCCCAGTTACTTGATTCATTTAGTTGGTAATAATTCCTAGGAAGCTTGTTCTGCCACTTTCCCAGGGACTCCAATAAGGATAGTGGGTCCTCTTTCGGGCCATTCTTATAGACAGGTATGAGATCTGCCCTCTTCCAGTCATCAGGGATGTCCCCTGATCTCCATGAATTTTCAAAATAATAAGACTCCAGCCCTGCAACAATATCAGCCACTTCTCGCTCAAGATTTCTGAGTCCCTTTTTTTGAACAGATGGTTCAGGTCAGCATTGTGCTAGTAATGAGCCAAATCAACACAAGTCCTACAGGACTGTGGGGCTACTTGAGGTCACAGTTAACTAAGTCAATTCTACATCTAATTGGCCACTGGTACTTTCTACTGTTTTGTGTCAGTGGAGGCAGGACAGACAACTCCCCTAAGTGTGTTGGACTATTAAATTAGTAGCTATTAACTGAGTACTACACACAGTCAAGTGTTGCCGGCTAATAAGAAGGAAAAGAACATGAGTGGCACAGCCTACAGGGAAAGAGAATGTGACAAACATATTTCATCTTGATGTAAGATCAGACACAAACATGTTTCATCTGAACATGAGAACATTTTTTTCTGGACAGATAATCAGTCACTGGAACAACTTCTGCAGGATGTGGCAGAGTTCCCATTGCAAGAGGTTTTTAAGCTGCAGTGGAAAAGGGTGTTGGATAATCTTATCTAGGCTCCCTTTTCTGCAAAAAGCTGGACTGGATGATCTCTTGAGGCCTCATCGTCCTGAGATTTTTTATGATTCTAAGAGACCATGGATTTCTTAAGACAAAAATCACGTAACTAGGGATAAGAAAAATAAAGAATGCAATAAATTTTATCTAGAAAGGAAACAACCACGTGTACATGAAATATTTATTAGAAACATCAACAAACTTCCCTCTTTTGATTCTTCATCTCTGGTGCAATTCTTGCCATGAGAGTCAAGGGGAAGTATTACTAGAATAATGTCAGAACTGTTTAGGATTTATGAAAATAAGCCTTTAGAAAAAATGCCAAACTTAATATACAATTTCAGAACAGCCTAAAAAAATTAGATGCACAAAACTTCACTCAACTAGAACTTGAACTGGGTGCCTACTGCCTTTATGTCTGCAGAATGTGAGCTGTGGGTACCAAAAGAACATTTGAAACACAGGTGCTATGAAGATAATGAAAGATAGACTTTGACCTTATCTTTCAGCAGTCAGAAAAATTGCACACTAGGAACTGAAACAGCAAAGATACATTTTTAATCAGCCATCACAATTAGACAACCCTTCAAAGTAGAAAAGGGGGCCATTAATATACTTCAGCTCTATTTAAGCTCTGTTGGCTTCAAAATCGGTGACATGAACACAGAACTTTCCACTCTGAGAAAATTTAATTTCTATATTGTGAAGTACTCTACTTCACAAGAGGAAAGATTTTGTTGTTGTTGCTGTTACGGGTTTTGTTCTTTTTCCCTCCAATGGAAAACAACAGAAAAGATTTCTTACCATTAGAGAAAAACTGAAAGGTGTTTTTGCATACTTCATTATTAATCCAATAGCTATAGGCATATAAATTCTTCAGGGATTTGCTTTGGCAAATCATACCTATGCAAACTTATGTGTGTTTCATACAAAAAGTACCTCAATAAACCTCTGGAAAGTTAAGCAGGTATTTTAGTCACTTACTGAGCCTGAGTCAAAGCAATTACAGGTGAAAAAGCCCATCACAAACTGTTTTACAACTTACTAAGTAAACATCCAAAACTGAAGCATTATCATTTTCCATTTCCAATGTGCTCTGTTCTGAAGTCAAATAGATGGCACTGTCTCCCAAAGTGAATGTTGAACTCGAAGGTAACCCTTTACTGCAAAGAGAAGGGAGAGTACAATCAACCAAAAGTCCAAGTTACAAAGCTCAGTCATAACTGAAAATTTACAAATTTCTGTGTTAAACATAAAAATCTTCAAATACTTGGAAAATACTTGGAAAATAAATAAACAAACATAGATACTTTGGCAATGGCTGGATAACTGGAAGTTCATATTTGACTACCTGTTCAGAAACCTCAGATTTTAGTTTTGCATTTACTAAAATTTTAACAGAAAGTAATGCTCTTCCTGAACGTCAGTATTATTTAATTAATGAAACTATGTCACAGTAAATGTTACAAAGTTTCATTAATTTCAAAGTACATTACTTCTGTATTACACATGGTGTAAATTTTGGCAGCATTTCGTGATTCAAAATGGGGACAAAAGAGTAAGAAATTAGGCACATTGTAACATTACTAACATTGGACTTTTCCATGCAGACACAGATTATTAACAGCCATAAGTTTAGAAGGAAAAGTGGGAGAACAAGAATATTGTGATTAGTACACTTATGCAAGGAAGTGATGTTTACAGAGCAGGTGCTATTACTTTATTCATTGATTGCTTTTTTTTATTCTCTGACACACAGAAATAATGTGAAACTGCAAATAAACCTCCACATAAATTTCATTTGGTAACACACTTGACTTGGTCAACAATGCTGAAACTCTCAAAGGTGTTTTAATGGAGTCAGGTGTCCCTTATTGCATATCTTGACTAGCTGCCAGAAGTAAGGCTCCAGGCTATCTTGAAAACTCAACTGTCAGTTGTGCAGAGATATATTTTAGAAATTCTTAACTATTTACAGACAAGGTGAAAAGCAAAAATTATTAATTATAACTTGATATGGAAACATGGTTACAGCCATCAGTCTAGATACGGCTCATTTACCCCTCCCTTTTGTACTACTTCAAGTATACTTCAGATGGGATAGAACTTCAGAAAGGGCAAAACTAGCATGCAGAAAATGTTGCTTTGATTCAACAAAATAATGAATCAGTGTTGTACTGGAACGGAGCTTTACATTCACCACATTACAGTGTTCCTTTTATCATATAATGCACTGGACATTTTTCAAAAGCAAGACTATTTCTCTTGCACTAAATGACCCAGGTGCTACTGACTTAGCACTATTCTCATATGTGTAACTTGAATTCTATTGACCAGTGTATAAGAGTAAAAACAAAAGTCTTGTAATTAATCTCTTAACAGTAATACACATGCTGTCAGCAGTTGGTAACTGAAGTTCAAATTTCTTCAATAGCATCATCATAGATGCATTTATTGCCAGTTTCAATGCAGACTGATTATAATGACACTGATAAGGCAAAGACATATTACTGGCGGCACAGAAGAGAACAAGTGAAATCCCCACATAAATAGTGTTTCAGAAAGAATAGTTTGGAGGAACAGAGTTTTAATACAGTTTCTACAGTGCACTAAGTTCTCATCCTTAATTTTTAGGTTGAAAAAGAAAAGCCAAGCAAAAAAAAAAAAAAAAAGCCAGCACTTTTATAGGTACTTTCTCTCTCATACAGTAATGACCACCACAAGGAGCATGCTCAACTATGATGTTGCCCTCCTCTGGCTAAAACATTCTATTTGATCTTGGTTCTTAATTAAGAAAAGAAAAAAAGAAGCAAAAATAATTCCATCATTAGAGAACTGGGAAAGCTTTGTTTTACTTTAAGCCACAATTACATGTTGCTTCAATCATAGTCAAATTTTCTTTCCCATGGGGGAACCCCCCAGTGTCTCAGTGCATCTGTTCATACCATTTAAGCATTCAAGTCTTTTTCCTTCCACCCAACTGCTTATTATCGTGAAGCATGTGTGAATTTAATCCACTTTGAATTGATTCAGACGAAGTTGTCTAAGCTTCAGAAGCTAAGAGTAATGTGTAATTATAGTAATGGACAGACAGAACGTTGAAACTTAACATACAAAATTTTGTTTATGTAGAACACCAACTGGCAAAAGGGGTGCTTAATATTCCTTACAACAGAAAAACCAATACCTATAAGTCCCTGTCGCTGGAGAAAACAGCAGAACAACAGTTCAAAGTCTGGATGCTTCAGGAAGCTTGACTGTATGAGTGAAAAAACGCACAATCCCTCAATGCCTTCCAAAATTTCAAGTGATCTCCACCAAGAAACAGCAACACAAAGGTAAGACAAACAAAAACTTGAAAAATATACAGATAAGAAGGAAGAAGAAAGAGGAGGCAGAAGTCCAGACTATATATACATCTTACAGAAATCAGGCATAGAATGCATAAAGATAAAGAAGAATTAGATTTCAGATAGATTTTTTCCCTTCGGCTCAGGTGTATCAGAAGAATTCAACAGTCCTCCTTATACAGCCCACAGTATCTTGGCATTACTCTAAAAAGGGAGATGAAGGACCCCTTCATGCATCACAGGATTTAGCTTGGGTTTGGGACTAGAGAGCCCCATGAGGCCTCCTGGAAAATACATTGAAAAAAGACTTTCTGTATTCTTGAAATATTTAAAGCATAAGTTGTAAAACATCTACAGTTTGAAACATTTTAAAATATTTTAAAGCAAGTTTCAAACATTTCCAGAAGCACCATTGACCTCCTTCAGCTCCTTGCAATTCTAAAAACAATGTCAAGTTAGATGAGTTAGAGTGCTTAGGGCATTCAGATTTGTCATATTTAATTCGTCAGTACTTAATAAGAAAACTTTTCCTGGAAGGAGAAAAAATCTGTTATCACTTCTGCTATAAAAATTATCCCCAATGTAACACGTAAGTATTATATTTACTCAGATAAAACAAACCCTTTCAAAGAAGTGGTTTTGGACTAATAATTACATTTTCTAGTGGAAAACAGACCATCTAGGAACTAAAATATCTCTGCATCAAATATAAACCTACTTGAGAAATGGAAAATATTTGAAAATTTTAATAGAAGCAATAAATTCTCAATTCTGTTCTTTTACTGAAGGAATACTTGACACTGCTTATGACAAAATCACTTGACTGAGAAACAGCTTCATGGAAAAGAAACCAGCTGTCTTCTGACAAACAAGAAAGCCTGCATTTACTGAATAGCATATGTCATGATTGTCTTTCTTTTCTTTTTCGTTCTGTTTTTTAGGTCCAGTCCTTGTGCTGGAAAATACAGCAATTTACCCTTCTCCACTACTCTTTCATTTGTACTAATTCCTCTTCACACTGTCTGGACAGCACCTCAGGTTTCCTCTACTTTTTCAACAACTGAGGAATAACTTGGTGAAAATAATCAGCTTGCAGCCTGGAAAAACACTCCCAATAAGCTGTATATTCATGACTGCTGCTCAGTCTCTCTTTTTCACTTTGATCACAAGTCCCCATACACTCCTCTGTATTATCTATCAATTAGTTATGCTAGTTCTAATCTGTACCAAGCCACCTTTACAAAAGCCCTCCTCACAAGACACAGCCTCAGGAGCTGGCTCCACCTCAGCAAGTCGCCTCTGTCTGCTTAATCTTAGCAGCAGCAGTTTCTCCCTATCTCCCACAAATGCTGAGCACTCCCAAGGAAAGATGCTGCTGATCACCTGTCTTATGCTATTAGCCATTTGCCTCTCCTTGGGGAAGTATTACAATGGATACTAGAAACAGGGTAATTCTGAACATAAAAAACAACCTAAATAGAAAATATGGTGTGTGATTCAAGGTATCCAAAAGTATTACTGGTCTCTTTTTAATGAGGAAAATAATACCATCTGTTTTCTAAGTGGTATGGGCATATACTGCTCATTAGTAGGAGTCAAGGAGCTGTACAAATATCACATTATTACTACACACACAGGACTCTCCTCCTTTATTACCTTAAACCAGAAATTTGTGACAGGTTACAAGCAAATTCATGTACTCTCTACTTTGTGCTATGTTACTTTGAAGAACAAGAAAAAAGCCTGCTGAAGAAGATGTCAAACTGTAATTCTGTTAAATAATAAAGCAGAATATAGTCAATTACAGATTTAAAGATTGAAAGCAGGCTCACATTTGTAAACAAGTCTTTAATTCAGGCTTTGTTTCAAAGACTGCTCCAAGTTTCTGTTTACCAGAGACAAATAGCAAAATGATGAGTCCTACATCACATAATTTTCTAATATTCAGAAGAAGAACTCTGGCAAGAAAAAACCTCAGATCGAAATCGAATCTACAATTCAGTGCATCATTGTAGCATGAGTTTTTTTTGTGGGTTTATTTCCCTGCTATCTTTTTTTATTAGAGGACTGAAGTTCCTTCAGTGATCCATAAAAACATAAGTAAAACTTTAGATGTATTTAGTGCCAAGAAGAAGGAATGACCTTCCTGAACCGATGCCAGAAGAAGTGGATACAAAACACCAGGTGCCCAGAATCTTATGAAAATTAGTTCAATACTGAGCAGCTTTCTTAACTCCTAAGAGAAAGCCATTAGCTATGCCAGGGAAGCTAGTCCTCAAGAATTTTACATACTGAGACTATGACACACACCACTACTTAATGAGAATTAAAAGCTGCCACCAGGCCCAAGCTGAAGAGGGCACACCTAGACCAGCAAAGATGCTAGTTGGTAAGCCCCTATGACAGATCTCTTAGCGACAGTGTAAATATTTTGGCAGAAGATGTGGAGACAATCACACATGTGTGAATGCTGGCACCAGGTCTGGTGTGTTAGAGGACGTGCCCTCTTGTAATGATGAAGTCCATACCTGGACTGCAGACACTAACAATCTGATTTTGTAAGAAAAACATGTTAATCACATAGTTTGCACGTGTCCTGCATTAGAGGTTATTTCATTGACTGAATCACGACTGGAAAGTAAATGAGTCTAGATGTACAATCAAAGTGTAGACCTGCTAAAAACTTTATTTTAGAATTATTTTGGAGCATCTTTACAGTACAAACATAATGGAATTATGTCATACGTTTTCCTTGCAGTAAATTTTTTAGAGAATAAAGAATATTTGAAATGCATTAAATCTGAGCTCTTTATTCAGACAACTCCACCATTCTCTTTTCCTGACTGATGCTGATACAAAGCAGTTCTGTAGATTTTATTTGATGTTTAAAGCAAACAAAACCCTCCAGTACTCTGTAACTTTATTTCTATCAAAGAAAAAACTTTGTGAAAGATCATGAATATTGAAGTCCTACAAATAACTTGACACAAGTTGAAGTGAATGAGCTCTATTTCCACTAATGCTTATTCATCAGTAGTTTTATTTTCTAAACTATTTCCTTGTGTAGAAACATTTCTGTTCTGCAATTAAAACTTCATCTTCATTACACCCCAAAACATTCAAGTTTTTATAGCAAACCATCAGACATATGGAAGATGCCACATCAGTGAGATTTATTTCAACTTAATGCAAGTGGAAGCTGTAAATATCACGTCCATCAAGTAAAGCTGCAAGTCATTTTACTTTTTATGTAAATGCAGTTGTCAAATATTTAACTGGAGGTAAAATCCTACTGCCTCAAGATTGCTTTTAAAATAACTTGAGTTTTTGGGCAGCATGCAGTTTACAGGGAAGAACTACATCTTGGCACATTAGTGCATTTGTTAAATTTATACATTGAGTAGTTCAGGACTTCAAATTATTCCAAACAATATTCAGGATGCTTGAATGGCTACCCTTCTTGATGAAAACAGCAAAGAAATGGCTCAATACACAGTTAAGAGATCTGCAAGCAGGCAAGGTGACAAACACAAGACACTTCAGGTGCACAACGGAGCATATAGGCACATACAGAGATGATCTCCCAGCAAGACTTACTGGCTTAAGCATGGTATTGGACAGACACTGATGAAATATACTCAAACAACTCAAATCCCATTCAACCTAGCTCATTAGCATCTGCATTACTTTTCTTAAGACATTCCTCTTTTTATACTTTCTGGATGAAAAGCAGACAGGCTCTCATCACACCCATGAATGAAGTTTCACAGAAATTTACTTCAGAAAATGGTTGTTATGGAAGTATTTAAAGCAGAGCATTCAGCACTGTACATTCAGAATAAAGAACAATTATTCCTTTTCCTAGCACATCACCATTTTTTGGCAGCTGTTTTAGGCTACAGATGTGACCTTAATGTAGTTTGGTTTATGGTACAGACTAAGACCCAAGCAAAGTTTAGATATCAAATTTAATTTTGGAACATGAACAAAAATTCATATAACATTTTTCACTCTGTGCTTTCTATTTCATGATCCCCAGTTACAATACGTAAATTTATGAACAGATATGTGATAAATCCTACAGGCTTTTGGCACCCATCCTTCACTGGAAAGGTTAAAGACTGAGTTACAAAGACAGTTTCCCCTCCTGCTTCTTATTTTGAGAGCCTCCTGTTGATCACAACATTAAACTTCTAGCAGAGCAGCGAGGAATCCTCTAGCATATACAGCCTTTACCTGCTAGAATAGAGTGTAGGTTGATCACGTTGACAGTGCTCATCTACATTCAAGGAAGAAGAAGAAAGTGTGGTTGCCAAAGAAGCTGCTTCAAACAGAGACGGAGTGCTTGGCACTAGATCCGGCCGGTGATGTGAACCTAGTACTGCATATGCAGAAATAAGGAACAATGTTAACACATTTCATTTTTAATTGAGCCCGAGAATTTTCATGTAAATATATTGAGTCTCACAGTGCCCTCATCAGCTTCTTGAAATTTCCTAATATTTGAAGTGATGAGATGGTAGTTTTCATATGCCCACACCCACACTCTTTTGTATTACAGAGTGAATTTCAGCTGCTAACAAGTATATTCAGCAGAATACAGAGTAACTCCAAGGTCAAATATTAAGCAGAGGTATGAGTTAAGGATTCTGCTCAATCCTGGGACTATTCTCATGCTACCAGACCTCATTTATCTGATTGGATTTAGGCAATTGGTTCTGCTTTCTTCATGGCTGCAGGCAAATTCTGATAGGGGCAAAGTTGAATCTCTCCAAAAAGACTCTGGGAACATGAACTGGGCTTCAAAACACTTCATGTGACATATTTGTTTAGAGGTCAGTGAAAAGTTCTGAAATCTGCAAGTTTATCTGCAAGCATCATACTACAAACCTTGATTCTGACTTCGTCTTGCTCCTGAAGGTCCATTTTGCCAAATATTACTGAAAACTCTCTCCATAAGAATAACCTCACTCTGATTTTGAGACATCAGCCATAGTGGTACCGTTCTAGTTATAGGACTTCTAGAGTTTATACAAAATTCTTAAAAACATCATTAATGTTGTTGATCTGAAACACAGTACCTTCTTCATCAAGGCTGGCATAACTTTGTCCTTCAGCAAGAATGCCATGCTTTTCATCCTTCCAATCCTGGCTAACCGCACACACTATTTCTTGTGACGCTGCCTTTAGGGCTGTGATGGAATTGCACCATTTCTTTGAAGGTGAAGGCCTTAAAGCTGCATTACCAAATGAACATAAGATGACATCATTCAACACCTATCTCCCTGCACATCTTTAACAGTGTATGAAAAAGTAAGTCATATAGAAAATCTAGGTTTTGAATACAGATGAAAAACATGTCCAGAAGTTTACTTAACAAACATTACATTAAAACTAGAGTGAAAGGTATTATTCCATCTGCAAGAAAAGTATGTTTGTCTTTTTCAGTTTCTTACTGCTTATTACAGGACAATAAGTCAAGTCACTGGCATCACTAAGTTTAAAAGCTCCTATAGAGTACCAACCCATATAATCAGAGACAGAATGATACAGAAACAAACCCCAGAAAATAAGAAAATGGAAAAGATATTTGGAGTATTCTGAGAGGTTACGATCTTTTTTTTTGAGCTGATAACCACTTCTATATAATGATACTGCAGAATTTCCACTTCATGTATCAAACATTTCTTTTGGGTACAATAAACACTTCCAAAATCTTAATGGCCTACACATGCCAGGTATCAGCACCTCTTTTATAATTCTTAGCTAGGGCCTGCCTATTTAAAAAGCACTCTAGAACTGATCATTACCACCACTGCTGAACCATGACCCCCATCCATAGTTCTCCAGAAGGATGCCAGCTATTTCATTCATTGTTTTTCAGCTGCTAGCTGCTGATCTCCATGCATTGGCTGCAAAGTTACTTCAGATGCACTGTGACACTTCTTTCATTGCTTTACTACAAAATTCAGATAAAACACTTCAAGTCACTTGGCTAAAGACTGAAGAAAAGAATCAGATACATAGCTCCAGGGTAGTTTTAAAAAGTAATATAGTAGATAGTTGCCGAGCTGGCCTCTGCCCAAGGCTAAATCCACTTACTAAGTTTTGTTGTTAATTATGCATGGTTGTTCTGTGCTCTAGGGGAGAAAAAACAGATTCAGAACAGGGCTTAAGCGTTTAAACAGAAATGTCTGACTCAAAGCTTAGAAATAGTGTTCCTGAAGGCAGGAACACTCCCAATTTTTTATGAAAGAAAGATAATGCATGTGAACCACTAATCTGTATAAAAGTGCATTAACAGCCCTGTGTACAGAGGAAATCAATAAGAGTAGGATACTTAGACAGGTTAATAGCCTGGAAAAATGAGACAGATGAATCAAGATCAGAGAGAAAATTTGGCATGATATCCTTTAATTGTACATTGTAGGCTTCAAATACAGAACAGGTTGTGTCTTGTCCTAGAACAAATTTAGCAGTCAGAATTAGAAAGAATTGGGGAAAAAAAGACTCAGATGTTGAGGTAACATATATGGCATTTATTTTGCCAAACAGGAGTATCAAGTAGTAGGGAAGCAGACACTCTTTATTCTTTATCAATTCAGAGGAGTTCCTTTGACTATTGTCTCAGACTGCAGAACTCCCACCAGTTTTTCAGCAAAATTATTCTAAGATTTAAAGAGAACTGGGTCTCAGGAGGCTCCTTTCTCCTTTAGCTGAATTTTGCTTCACATTTTGTCACATTACATGAAATTCTTCTATTTTCTTATTAATCAATTTTTCCAAAGGATTTAACTTTCAACACTTTATATCATTAATTTATTCTAGTATTTGTAGTCATTTTTGGTTAATCTTACTTGCCTAAATCTTATTTAGCTTTAGAGTTTGTTTGTATTTTCTTCTCGCTCTGTCCACACAGACTTATTTCTCACTCCAGATAGCAAATGAAAATGTTAAAAGACCAGCATAACACCGGTCAAAGCATTTGCAAAACACCTTTTATCAGTTTCAGACAATGCCATATGCTTAACACTCCTTCTGTAGTATATGAGCCGAGTGTCCATTCCACATTTTGACACTCAGACTCTGAAGCAAATACACTTCTATGAGCAGGATTATGAAACTGCTAACTCAGATCCATTTTAAAGTACAAGTTTCTCTATAAACTAGAAAATTCTAGCCCATCAGTAAATACTTATTTGTCAAGAACACTGCTTCATAAAAAACCACTCAGCCCAGAAAGCACTCTCTCCTAGAGGGTTATCAAAAATCAATTCTCTTACTAGAAAGAAGCAAAAAAAAAAAAGGTACAATTTCAGCATCATCTCCATGGGTTTAAAAAATAATCTGGTAGTAAAGCAGCAAGGTAATACGTATACACACTATTTAAAACACCTAATCTCTATGTCTTACTGTAAGGTTTCATACCCTTTGGATAACTGCTAGGAAAAAAATCTCATTGCTCATAATCAGAACAGCTTTTCCCCAAAGAACAGCCTGGACCTCATCAAACCACAAGCACTCTTGTTTGCCTTGCCAGTATATTTGTTAGTGACTTCCTTACTGCACACACATTGAGCACATCTCAGCAGTTGGCACAGAATGGCATGTGTTGGAAGGGATTTTAAAAATCATCTAGTTCCAAACCCTGCTGAGTTAGTGGTCGGTAGTGACACCTACCACTAGAGCAGGTTGCTCAGATCCCCACCAAATTGGCCTTGGACGCTCCCAGGATTGGGCATCTACAATTCCTCTGGGCAACCTGTTCCAGTGCCTAATCACCCTCACTTGTAAAGAGCTTCTTCCTAATATCTAACCTAAATCTACCCTTCTTAAGTTTAAAGCCATTCTCTCTTGTCCTATCACTATATGCCCTTTTAAAAAGTCCATCTTCAGCCTTATTGTAAGTCCCCTGTAGGTACTGGAAGGCTGCTACAAGATTTCCCCAGAAACTTCTCTTCTCTGGGTTGAACATCCCCACTTGTCTAGCTTGACTTCATAGGAGAGGGGATCCATCACTCTCATTATGTTGGTGTCCCTACTCTGGACTCTCTCCAGCAGTTCCATGTCCTTCCCGTGCTGGGACCCCAGAGCTGATGCAGGGTTCCACGTTGGGTCTCAGCAGAGCAGAGCAGAGGGGCAGAATCCCCTCCCTGGCCCCGCTGCCCACGCTGCTCTGGATGCAGCCCAGGGCATGTTTGGCTTTCTGGGCTGTGAGTGCCCATGGCTGGGTCATGTCCAGTCTCCCATCCACCAGCACCCCCAACTCCTTCTCCCCAGGGTTTCCCTGTTCTGTTAATCCCCCAGCCTGTCTTGGTATCTGGGGTTGCCCCAACCCAGATATATCACTCTGCTCTTGGCTTTGTTGAACCTGGTCAGGTTCCCATGGGTCCGCTTCTTGAGCTTGTCCAGGTCTCTTTTGTCCCACATCACCATCCTTCTCTGCACTTGCAACACTTCATATTGAATATCCTTTCAGTAGCATGGTCAATTTATATAGAAATTATCCATCAATTCATCAATATTTATAAGACTCACAAAAAATCTTATTTTCCTGAAAAGCTGTCATAACACATCATGCATCCACGGAATCACTGCTAGAGGTTAATTCAAATTTTCTCTTTTCCTTTTAAAGATTTCTTCATTCTACCTAAAATATCTTAATGGTTTTAGTACAGTTACTCTCAGCCTTTTCCTTTCATCTATCTATTGTATTCTTTTTCTTATTTAGAGTTGAAAAAAATACTTGGCACCTACACTTATGCCTTCTTATTGCATTATCAATTTTCCCTCCTCCTTCATATGCCTTTACACATAATCATGTCTGTTGTTCTGATCTGCCAGGCCTTTAACACTGGTTTTCATGGGCCGGCTCAGAGTTTACTTTGAGTGTGTCTCTTTAGACACCATGCAGAGCAGCACAGGCCAATATGACTTCCAGTGGTAGAAAAGGTAGTGAAAATAAAAGTTGATCTGAACTTTTGATGGAAAAAGCCTGTATGAATGTGTCTCTAAATTTATTTTTTTTTTTAATTAGTAAGACAGTAAATTAATTTCCCTGATTTGAGTCAGTTTTGCCTGGGATAATAATTGGTGAGTGATCTCTCCCTGTTCTTATTTGAACCCACCTGCCTTCTGTTGTAACTTTCCCCATCCTCAAAGTGCTCACCTTGGTCTGAAGCCAGTTTCAGGCAACCCTGACGTGACAAAAATATGTAGTACATAATTCTCTGTAATTTTGCTAATAGAGTAAAATCCCAATTGCCAGAAATTTAGTTTCTTGATTGGACCTATGAAAGTACTACATGATGGTGGAGAAAGGCTTGTTTTATTGCCAAGACTGAAGCATTACAAAGTTATGATTATAAAAATATCTAAAAGAGTAGAAGTCACTACTTTCTTACCTTGAACTTTTTTGAAGACTCTTGTATTCATAAACTTTAAAAATCTGTCTGCATAAAAACTTGGTCGGTGAACTGAAACAGTATCCTACAAGATTGAAAAAGAGCTCAGTCATATTTTCCAGAAGGAAATCACAAGTAAGGTGTTAAGAATCTGGACCTCAGGCAAACTATATTATGCATTTCAGACATAGTCAAAACTAGTGAATCAATACCATTTTTTTCCCTTTTTAAAGGCTGATTCTTCAATAACTTCTTTAGGTATTTCATTTATGAAATTATGAGTTATGAATTATACAGCTGTATTCTGCAAAATATTTCAAGCATTTGAAATTAATGTTTTCAAGTCACATATATTTTTCTGTTATAGATTCATTAGTGTTCTGGTAGGTGGCTAGACTTGTGTAAGTTCTAAGGACTAATATTATTAGTTGTTATTTGAAAGCTCAACAAATCAGAGCAGGTATTGGGAAGATTTCAGCAGCAGTTCAAACCACATGGTGAGGTTAGACTACAAATAAACCAGAACTAGTTTTTTCCTGGTCAGCATGAGTCAAAGGTCCATCAGCTAAAATATGAGCAGTTTAAAAAAATAATAATATCTACTTACCCCATCATAAACAAGAGCTTTCCAAGAATGTTCCAGTTTCTTCATTAACCTAGGTATGTAAAAAACTAAATAAGAACTTCTTTACAGAACTTCCACTTCCATACGTAGTTTCAGAATATTTTGCTTAGTGAAAATTCATTGAAAATTGAAGTTCAGCTTACCTGTAAGACTGGAGAATATCTATAATACCCATAAATAAAAGCAGCTTTTCACCTTTATGGCTTTTTGCTGGAATACCTCCCATCCTAAGAGAAACAAAATAGTTAGACTATCTTTTAAGACATCTCTGATCACCAGTTACCAGCTGAACTTGTAAACACAAAGGAATAGACAATATTCAAGCCAGGTGCCATGGTGCAAAGTCAGTCAAATGTGAGTCACCTAGTATGCAACAGATTTTAAATAGAAAACTTGGATATCTGTGATTCAGTGGAAAATATCCGTCATTAAAAAAGGAGGAATATTTTAAGATACATTTTAGAACTGGAAATATTCAGATGATTTGAAAATTGGAAGAAAGCATACATCAGTTTATTGCTATGGAACATAAGTAACTTTAGATAAGGGATAATTTTCTCATTTTGTTGATCACAGGTAACAAATCACAGAGTCTGCACATTAATCAAAGTCTGAAAAGGTTGTTTTGTATATTTTTCACTAAAATTATGTATTACTGCGCTTTTACAAAATTTCTTTACAGACATATAAGTGACAGATAAAGCAACAGTATCAAGCTGAGAATCCTCAGTGCATGGGCTTCCAGTTGGTCCAGGGTCTGCACTCAGCCATGAACCTTCATTCTAAGACCCTCTCTTCCTACTCCAACACCTAGCAAAATGGTCCATTTTAGAAGCTCAGCATTGTTTTTCACTCCACTAGCAAAGTGTCAATATGAGAGAGATAGTGCAAAGGGCCAAGGAAGGACTCCACTTGTCAGGATCTGCACAGCACTGTATTAGCTCAAGTGCTGTGGGAGCCCAGGGTGGCAGCTAGTGCAACACCTCTGCCATCACACAGCAGCACTGGCCATCTTCTGTGTGAATGTGAGTGAGCTGTAAAAAACAAATGAAATAAAGCTCTGTCTAAGTATTGTGTAGAGTTCTCAGTGTTTGGAAACTCTCTGCAAATGCTAAATATCATAATTCTCTCACTTGTTTGCTGTAGGTTTAAGCACAGATTTCTGTATCATTAGTTGTATTTACCTACAAAGGTCCCTTGAGAACCAGGAGTAAAATGAATCTTTAATTTCAAAAATTTATTTTACTCCTCGTTGTAAGGAAGGACTTATATAAATCCTTGTTATAATGAAGGACTGATTATATGCAATACTGAATGGTGGTGATAATGCCCACATAGCACTTAATATATTATTAAGGAAACAACAGAATAATGATTGTTATATATTCAAATTTCTACTTAAGTTTTTGCTAGACAGAAAAATATGAGAAAAACATCAGTTCTTAAACTCAGGATATATAATATATGACTGCACTTCAGTATTCAATGATATCATTCTATGTACATTGTATATAATACTTCAAGGTGAAAACAACCCCATAGGAATATCCATTTCAATATTAATTTATAGTTTTTGCCTTGGTCTCACCAGGCTGCTTCCAGTTAAAATTAGCTGGGACTTCCAGTTAATTATAGCTGGGACATTTGTAATAGCTGTCTAACAACATTTCTTTTACAAAAGAACACGTGTGCATACGTAAGTCACTCTGAACTATCATGTATTCAAAGACAATCAATCTGCTGACCAACATTCTAATTCCATGCTCTGCTGCAAATCTTGATGATACAGCTTTTGGAAAAAAAAAACCAAAAAACCAAAACAGGCTCAATTTTTAAATTCCTGGAATGCAGTGTACTCATGGATGTTTTGCTCGTTAACAGTTTTAATAGCAATCTTAAGAGGCAGTTACAGCACTTACGTGTTTGTTGTCTCTCTGGTGACGGAGTCTCCAGACTTCCCAGGGCCCTGTATAGATTCCATCGCTGTGGAATAGAGAACTTTCTGCCCTCCATGGCGTTTTGCGTCTGATGCACTCTGGGAACACTCTCCTTCTTTTTCCTTCATGTTACTGTTCAATATGTGGATTCCCAGAAGAAGGCTGTAATCCATGATCTTAAAACTTTCTAGAACCTACCAAGGAAGAATTCACTACACTGAAACCACGAAAGAATTACATAGAAGCATTTTGCAAAACTGAGTAAAAACAGGCTCTCAAGGCACCAGCTTCTCTTACTAGGAAGTGTGTGAAATTAAACAAAAGCCTTTTACTATCCCACACAAGTCAAAGTGCTAGTTATCTAATTAGCTGAATGCTCTTGCAACAAGTGGGAAAGAAAGATGCACAGTTGAAATGTAAAATGTTGTTATTTTGTAGTCAAGGAAGATAATTCCAGGCAGCACCTTTTTCTTTATAGAAAACAATCAATTAATGGTTCTATCATCACTTACGAACAACACATTATTAAAATTATCTCTAATCTACTTTCCAGACCTCCCGGAGCGTTTTGGCCTGTACTCCTCCCTTATCTCCCCTCCACCTCCTATTTATAACAGAGGCCATACTGTTGGAGAACTTTCAAATGTCAACAAATGTATTTGTTACCACCTCCTTATTAGCAGTTGATGGGAATGGAGTACAAAAATCATGCATCTTTCTACTAAGCTAAATAGGCCTACCTAAGCTCAAAAGACAAGTTCTACTTCTGAAGCATGACTTAATCACCCAGCCTTCTCTTCTAGCTCTACCAACCATTTCTGTCTCTGGCAGCATGTCTTCTCTCACACACAAGTACTTTCATTTGTTTTCAGTCAGCTACACCATTATGAATTCTGGCATGCTGTCATTGAAAGGCAATACAGCTCAGGTCAATACCCACACATGAACTAAAAGCTGCAATCATATCTAGTAATATAACCAAACTGTTCACAGACAGCAACTGTGTTTATTTTCTTACAGAATGGTGCACTACTAAGTGGAGGGAGAAACACCAGTAACAGCCAAGAGGGATATGCTGTGCCACTCGCCTCTCCTTTACCTCATGCAGCTCAGCAGTGATTCATGACATGTTTTGGCACATAGTGGCCAAAGATAAGGATGCAATTTTTGTCACAGAATCAAGAGGCAACAGTACGTCTTTTTACATGAATAAGAAGAGAAAGTGATGTTACAGAGATGAGAGCAGATTCCAGGTATGTAATTATGATGAAGCTTATCCAAGCGTAAGTTTTTTTTGGTTAAACAGAAACATCCCTTCTATTAGTGAGAAAAAAAAAAAAAGCAATTTCAGCACTTGTATAGGTTTAAAAACTATATGGCCATAAATCAGTAACTTAGTATGGATCTGTATGTCTAATCATAAGGTTTTTATACCACTTACCCTAATTATTGGAAAAATACTCATTGCTCAGATAACCAGAGCAGTGATGAAAAAAGCATAACATACTATAATATAAACGTAGAAAGGCACAAAATCAGACCTGATTTTCAGACTCAAAGAATAAGTTTAAGACACCACGGGTTTTCTCTTGTGCAGATGAATCCTACACAGGGATGCCTTAGTTCAAATGGAATAAGAAAAAGGCTGCTAATGTATGGCCTTAATAGTTAGTCAACAGCATCTTCTGATGACAGAACTCACAAATGATTTCATGCACAATAAAAAATGTATTCTAACCACAAGATTCTGAAATTTTATTGTGCCTTACGTGGAAATATTATTATTATTATTATTATTTAGAATAATAAATTGCAAAAATAGCATGGCTAACAGGTACAAAGGCACTTGGTACCAAAAACTTCTAAAATTGTCTTTACTGCTTACTTATTACTACCCTTTACTTAGACTTTCTCAAAAAGAAATTACAATATCATGTATTCATTAAAAATACGTAATCAATGAATGTTTGCCATCAAATGCTGAAAGTAAATTCTGGGTAGGCTGAAAAATAACACCTTAGTAGTACAGTAAGCAACACTGTTCATGCAAAACCAGAACAGCAGCTAGTCAGTCTGGTGAAAAGCATTATCACATTTAGTTTACAGTTATAAATTGCTGCTGACAGCTCTGCCTTCAACATATTCTTTACTGTATTTTGAATTAGGTCACATTAGAGACATGATTTTACTGCAGTGATTACATAACCTACATCTAGGATTGGATGTAGTCTTGTGGGATGCTGTGCAGTAATGTGCTGCTCCTCCTTCCACAGGGACCTCTTATGTGATAAAATTAATCCTTCTGACTACATCAATTCACCATTGCCACTTAAACCTATACTACTTGTATAGTGCAAAAGACTATGCCTTGACAATTTATGATTTTGGTGTAGGATTACCAAAAAACAACATAAAAGCAAGTAGCTATTTTGCCATTAGACTTCATTGTCAGACTGAAACACCTTCACATCCAATGGATTAACTGCAGTAAAAATTCTTATAAACCGCACACAGCATAAGAACCTTTGTCCCCCTGACACTCTGTTCATGGCAATACTCAGAGGTGGCATTGTACTGTCCAAAGTGTCTTCAGGATATCATGACATGATCTGGCTCAGTCTGCCTACAGCTTTGAGGTACAGTTCTAATTACTTCCCCTCAGAAATGTGATAACCAAACCAACCACTCCTTACGCAAATGAACCTTTGTGACCATATCTAAGCATGTTTCACTCCCCATTTGTTTCTAATGAAACTTCTGGTAAGAAATAATTAACCAGAATAACAAGGAAGAATCTCATATTCATATAATAAGCATTCAACAAAACCTTGTGTCAAACTCCTCAGTCTGTATTAAGACAGCAGTTATACACATACTTCTTGATAAAAGTATATCAGTTGGATTTACAGTTGAATATATCTGAGGGTTCTTACATATGCATCTTCATTAATATTTAAGATACCAAATTGTGACAAATTTAAAATGTGTAAGTAACATTTTGCACACACAGTTGTACAAAATAATCTGTTTCTACAATGGCAAGTTACAAAATGCAGAACATAATGACATTTCTGGACATGCAGTATTCTATGAGTACATAAAAAGACACAAGTCTTTTTCCTGTGCTGAGGTTTGTTTGCAGATACTTTTGATGATTTTAGGACTGTTTTTGAGATGCAGCAGCAAGTTTTTGCTACAAAGGCACCAAAAAGATAACCTAATCTAATGAAAAAAACCCACTCAAATAAATTACAGTATTACATGGATATATTCATAGCAAAAGGAGAAAGCCCTGAAAAACACCTGATTCTATCCATGTGAGATCACTAGAAATTTACATAAACTCCTAGAAATAGACTACTTGTGTGGCTAAAGGGGGGGGAAAAACACAATCTTTGCTCACGTAACCGTGCTGATACATACCTTGCTAACAAAATGGCACTGTGGGGCTTCAGCAAGAATGGTCTTAATCATGGTATGTACTAACAAGTGGTGTACTTGATAATGACAAGTAAACCTTCAGTTCACTAACTTAGCATTAAATTGTTCATCTTGGTAGTATTTATATAGGTGATAATTCACTAGCTACACAGATTCTGTCAACACAGTGCTGTCACTTGGCCACCAAGTATGGCTGTCAAGGCTGACTTCAGCTGCTCTGAAAACATCCAGATGGCAAGTGACACTCACCTCTTATAGCCTTAAGCACTATTTTGTTTCATACCACATAAAAACACACAGTAAAATGGCATCACAAAATATGTTGTTTCAGAACATGAAAAATTAACTCTCTGAATCAGATTTTCTTTTCTTAGAGCTAATCAGATGTTAAAATATTCTGTGAATCATCTCAGGCATGGTTACGCTCCACTATCTCACCCAGTGACTAACAGAGCAAAACAAGTATTTCTGCCACGAAATGTCATTTTTATTTTATATGCAGCCAGCCCAAACTACACACTATCTGACAGAGAAATCTGCATTTTCATTTGCTATCCATGCAAAACAGCAGGCAAAAAAAAGTCATCAGATCATTTTCATAAAAGGGTCAAGAAAAATCCAACTCAAAAGAAAAAAACTACAAGCTTATTTAACGCAAGTACTAAACAGATAACCATGCAAGGAAATGATTTCCTCTCCTTTGAGCATTTTGGAAATTAACTTAGGAATTGACTTAGGAATTAACACAGTAGAAAGAAGACTGATTTTACAACAAATCAAGAATTAATCTTTAACATAATGAGTTATATGAAATAAATACAAATTAAAGGACTGCCTCAAACTAAGCATTTTTTAGGAACAAGTTTACAAATGTCAATGCCTAAAAATGTGTCTAGTTTTGAAAAAAATCTATCCCAAGAAAATGAATCACCATATTCCCAGCAAAGTATATGTGGAATCACTTCCCATTTCAACAGAATTCTCAAAATATATTGTTAACTAACCCTCCAAAACTAACAATATGGATTCTAATTTTAAAAGTAAAAGTAATAAGGCATTCCTTATGTCAATTGATACCACTGAAGTGATAATATATAAAGATACAAGAGATCTACAGCATCGTGCTATGGTAATTTCCCTCAAACTACCACTTCTGACAGAGGTCCTTCATCTAAGATTAGTATGCTCTCCATATCCATGCCACATCATGCCATCTTTTATTTCTGTCCTATGTTGCAGTTTTATTTTTTAATTAAATTTATAATAATATAAATGCAATTTATAATTAAATATATTAATAAAATATATTAGATATAAAATACTATATATTCTAATATATTAATATCTATTATATACAATAATATATATAATATACTAATAATAAATATATTAATTTATAATTAAATAAATGCAATTTAAGTTTTTAATTTTTCAAACATTACTGTTTGAAAGGATATGCTGTAGAATGGGTCACTGAAGTTATTTCACTTAAAGAATTATCTGTGTAAATGCTTTGAGGCAGAAAAGGCAAAAAACTGCAACACACTGCACATGCTACTATGGGATTTAAAAAATTCTGTGGATAACTTTGGCTATACAAGGTCTCTATCACTGTTGTTAACAGCACACAACAGACATGCATTCACACCATAAAACCTTTGTAGCAACTGGCTAAAACAGCAGTGATGGAAATAACACCCAAATCTCAAACTTAGGAGATATGACCCTCTTTATCTTTAAATTTCCTTGTCTTTACAGGTTGCTTCGTTAGTCACTTAAAATATAATTTCCTCAGAAAAGTCCAGTATTCTTTGCTGTAAAGGTAAAATGCAGACTCTCAAAAGCCATTCATTTCTCAATAGTAGAAACATCTTCAAATTATTTTTTTCTCTTAAAAACAACATGATCACAATTTGATTAATTGTTACTGCTTCTCCTACAAGGCAAGGATAGGATAGCTATGGTAAGTCTCTGCAATAGTCTGGAATTTGAAAGCTAGTTCAGATTTTCAATTGTGTACATTGTACATATGATAAACTCATCCATGTTCCATCTTTAGGAGCACTGTAATATTGCACTCCTTGGTTCAGTTAAGGTCCAAATACTGCAAAATGAACGGTGAGCAAAGTTTTCAGACCCTGTCACCTCAAGTGTGAATGAAACAAGAAGGGGATGCAGGAGCTGAACAATGCTACCGATCTGTACTTGTCCCAGCACAGATAATCTGGAGGCACCAGCCCATGAGGGGTTGCCACAAGAAAATCAGCTCCATTCTCTAACTGGGCAGGTCATGCATCTCCTCACCAGCACTGCCAGGAGGTGTGACAGGCCAGAACTGACACTCCAGCTGGTATGCTGGTCCACCCCTGCAGCACTGCATTCCCTGGGGAAGGAGTTGTGTGTCAGTCGTCATGATGGTCTGTGTTGGCTGAGCAGATGTATCAGGAGACCAATTCAGCTAAGCAAGGAAGCCACAGCACAGCTTGAATATGAAAAGTCAGCATACAGGACAGATGGGGACAGACAGGCTAGAAAGAAGGAATAGAGAAACATTGTCTGGGCATCTAGGGATGGCAGCTGTGGTCAAGGAAACCAAAGGCCAGACAGAGCTGAGACTGGCAAGGAATATCAAGACACAGAGGAAAGATGACCACGGAAAACACAGGTCCAGTGCTGAGTAGGGCAGGAGAGTGGCAGCAGTCACAGACCATGGCAGGTCCCCACCACCACAATCTTTCATTATCAGGAAATTCTACAGGGCCTCTGAACTTAGCAACAGATCTTAAGGAGGAGAGGGCCTGGCAGCCAAGGATGTTTGTATTTAAGAAGTAGGAAAAAGGTCCATTGCTTCCTGATTCTGATTGCATATATGAGCAATGGAAACACAATCCAAATTTAAGCAACACAGAAGAGAATTTCTTAGTCCTGAAATACTGGAAAGATCAAAAATTACCTTTCTTTAATGAATTCTTAATTTCAAGCGCCTACACTAACTTTCTCACCTTGGAGTAGCAGTAAAAAGAGATAACAAGTTTTCAAGTCCTAAAAGGCTGGTCAGTTATCACGCACATTACCCATCTAAATACCTCATGGACAGAAGAAAGCAGGGGCACACACTGATGTGCTTTTCACAAAATGGATGGAATGTTTCTAGTCTTTTAAAGGCAGAAGGTAAAAGGCAGGTAGTCAGATCCAACTTTATTAGCTGTGTCTGCTCCCTCTGTTTTATAACACAGAGAAAGCCTTGCTTGAATAGAAAAAAATGTCAGTTAATTTTTCTTATATACGTATAACTTTCATGGTGTGTATATACATGTATCTACAGATACACATATATACTTTATTGGGTATATGTGTGTTTATGTAAATACACTGATTACTGTAGGATAATTTTCTTCTTTACTTTTAATACTTTTAAAATTTAGCTGGGCCTTTAAGAACTCTAGATTAACTTTAGAGTTGTTAATTTAAGATATGCACTGAAAAGGATTATATTAGCACTCAAATAACATGTAGCAGGAATTTTCCCAAACTTTCAAAGAATCAGTACGAGTCCCTTTATATGTAACAATTAAATGATTGATTCTTGTTTTTACTTTTCAGTCCTGTCTCATCTTTCAGATTCTCTCTATTATTTCCAATACAATAGATTCCCCCAGGCTTTGACTGGGTAAGTAACCTTGGACAAGTGGGGGATGCACAGAAAGGCACCTAGATCCCCAGATGTGACATAGTGATGCATTCAGTGTCATCACACATGATAGGAGCTCAGGAAATACTCACTGCAAGAGGCTACAGAGAGAACAATGTGTTGTGTTAGAGAAATGTCTCATGCTGAATATGCAGCTGAACATTAGGTCACACAGCTTTACAAACCAATCACAAGGCATTGCAGGACTTCTGTGATAGTTAAACAAAAAATTCTATTCATGTGCAAAAACAATGGTTTCCATCTTGTACCACAGGTGGCAGAGAACAACAAAATCTGATATTCAGGGTGTCTCTTCTGTGTGGTGAGTTCAGACTATTCATTTTGCTTTTATATTATGAAATTCTTAAGATATCCCTCAGACAGAGCGAATTTTTTCTCTCCAAAACCCCATGAATCCTAGGAAGCTGTGAGAGATCTGGAGTCTCCCTTTTCCTACTTCATATTTTCCTACCCATTCTACAGAAAAAAAATTAATTATTTTACATCAATTCTCTCTGTCTATAAAAGGAAGTGATTCCTTTCACCAAGGTCCTTTCAAAGAACAATGACTGGTATCCCTATTCTGCCTTGAAAATATTATATGGACAACTTTTATGTGGACTTTGCAGCAGAGGAAGAAATTACCTTGCTCTAGAAATAAGACTGCTGCCATTAGGCCTGCCTTCCCATTCCTAGCTAACCAGGAGACATATTCACAGCAGCTCTACATACACCTTATCATACATAATAAAGGTTCCACGGGGCTAATTATTACTTGGAAAAAAGTAATTAAAATCTCCAAATTAATGGAAATCATCATCAAATCTCATGGACTTCATTCCTGTATTTACTGGTATTGCCAGATGGATCAGCGTAATCCTGGATATACTGAGAAACAGAGGGATAGCCCTGGAATTTAGGGTTGTGCGACATGATTATGAGTCAGCAATGTGCTCTGGTGGCCAGAATGTTCAGCTGTATCCTGGGCAACATGGGGCACAGTACAGCCACCTGGGTTTGAAAGAGGTGATTGTCCCACTACACTCAACATTGGTGCAGCCTCACCTCAACAACTGTGTGCAGTTTGGAGCTCTACAGTGTAAGGAGGATATAAAATATTAGAATGTGTCCAAAGGAAGGCAACAAAGATGGTGAAAGGACTACAGGGCATGATTCGTGAGGAGCAGAGGAAAATATTAGGTTTGAGGGTGGCAGAAAGAGTGCCTTTCTCTTTCTGAGAAGTGGCACCTCTTTGGTGCCTGGTGATAGGATGCAAGGGAACAGTTTAAAGCTCCATTAGGGAAGTCCAGAGTGGATAGAAGGAAAAGTTCTTCAGTGAGATGGTGGTCAAGCACTGGGACCAGTTCCACAGTGAAGGAAGTGCTCATGGTTGCCAGTCTGCTGGTGTTCAAGAAGTTTATGGACATTCTATTCTGTGAATATGATCTCAGATCATAATACCTTAACTAAAATACAGGCTTCATCAGTGCTCTGACATCCATATTTATCCCTCCTTAAATAGTATGGGAAACAAATGGAGGTTAAGTAACCTGTACTGAGTAAATTTAGAGTAGAGGTAAAGACAGAAGTTTAAATATATACTCACTCGACAATCCCGCTGTAGTGTTTTCATTAGTGCACTGTGTGTCTCAGAGTCAAAATACAACCCTTCATGCATATCTTGCAGGAAATCCAGGTCTTTGAATGTAGGGCTGGACTTCTCCCTCTCTTTCCTCGATGCTCTCCGTTTGTATGTGGAACCTTTCAAGTCGTATGTGAAATGCATTTTCAAGGCTCGTGGCAAAACATTGTTCATGACAACAATTCTAATATTAATGCCTCCTGACTGAACACAGTACAGCCCATAAAATTTGGGAAGAAGAGTCCTTGGGTTCTGGTTCAGATTCTAAAACAAAAGAGATAGTTTTACATATGTCTATTTTCAATGAACTTCCATGCTTAAGAAAGGGGGTTTTTTTAAACTGTAAAAGACATTAGCCTGAAAGTTGTGTATGTTTTCTTATTCAGCATTGTTTCTTCAACTAGTTCATTATCTTTGTGGGTTTCTATTCCAGAAAGCTAGCAGATGCATTGCCTTTTTGCCAGGAACTTACAAAGCCTAAGAGAGCAGGAATCACATTTATACCAGGTTTCTCTTTCTCACAGAAAAGAACAGACTAGGCTAAACCTAAAAGCATCCCAAAGACTTAATTTAACTTTTCTGAACAACCTATGCATTTTACCTGCTGGAAGGAGTTCAAATTTAGTTCTCATTATCTTGACTTGGATTCTGAAAAACAGAGCCCCTCTCTCCATGAGGCTTTACACACTCAGGGTTGTCAAGTGACTACGTTATTTCCAAAGGAGTGTGAGGTCATAACAGAACCACAACTGACCATCAGAACAGAAAAATGTGAAATAATCCAAATTCCACAACAGGCAAAATAAATTAGGTAGGAGAGGATAACAGAAGTAAGAGAAAATCCTCCTTCTGACTGCAACTATTCTCAGTCTTCAGCATGAAAAACAAAGAAGGGGGAAAACTACTTCAGGTCTTACATGATTACTAAGTCACAATATACAACTATCAGAAGAAAGTGTTTCCACAGAAAAAATCACAGTGATTGAAGTTTTATACATTGGAAGCCATTGCATAGCAGTGAGAATAAAGTTCCCAGAAACAATACGAACTGGCCTTATACGTAACTGTAACAACTCAAACTTATGCTGAGTGGATTATGATGATTAGGAACAACAAAAAAGTATCTGCCACCATTGTCGTTTTTGATGTGTCAGTACACACCTTTTTTTTTTTTTTTACACAGTGAATCCATGTTACTTAAGTGCAATAACAACATTCCTCATTTTTAGTAAAAGAGCGTAATTTTTCAAGTATTGACTTCAGAAAACAAAGCAAGAAAAGAAAGTCAGTCAGAGACCTAATAATACAAAGTCCCACATACCACCCAGAAGAGCATCTGTTTGTATGTATGATTGGCTTTTGTTTTTTTTAAAAAAATAATTATACTTACTTTTTAATCAATGGTTTTCCCTTCAGATGACAGACAAAACCCAATACAATGGACTTAGAATTAGCCCTCAAAAAGCTCCATTTAAAAATTAAGTTTTGAACAATTCACATAGATAAAAATATCTTTCACATCATTGCTTTAATACATGAGAAATGGAAATTAGAAGTAGTTGGAAACAAAAGGGAAACTGACCGGTCTAGTTTCTTTGTCCACTCTGAGTGAAATGCAGAGGGTAGACAAACACAAAATGGAGAAAAAAAACTGAATTAGAAATTTAGAAACCTTATTTTGTTACTAACTTATTAGAAGCAAAGTTTGGTATCAAATTAGATTATGACATTCAGCTTCATCTTGAATGCTAAAAGAGCACAAATTCTTTTCTTAAATATAGTTTTGATTTGTATATATTCTTTTGGTTGGGTGTGTAGGGCATGAAGTAGAAAGACAGGTAAAAATGTAAAAAATATTACAAAAACTACAGATAAACCCAGTGAAATATTTCAAGACAAATGAAACTGAATCTTCAGAAGCGTGACATGAAACAGGAGAAATAGAGGTAAAATACAGTCTTCAGTTACTTACCATATAATAACCTGGCAAGAGCTTCTGAAGAAACTCAGCCTCTTTGTGTTGAACTGTTTTGATGATGAATTCGTCACCACTAGTTACAAAAAATAAGGACCCACTGGCGCCTGGGTTGGATAATTCAATTAAAGGTTCACTGCAGATTGAGTACTGGAAGAGACAAAAATTGCTTTTCACTGCCAATGCGTACATTACCCAAACAAGTTTAATATGAAGAACTGCAGGTTCAAGTAGGCACAAGAGAATCATGTAGCAATACTACTGCTGCTGGCTGAGATTTGGCAGGCCACTCTGCCCAGGTCACGCTGCACAACCATGGAAAAGCATCTGGCCACTGCACATACAATCCCTCTTCATGTCCCAAAGCAACAGGTGGATGTTCCTTTGGAGTGAAGCCAGTGGTTGAGGTGGAAGTAGTCAATCTCCACGTCAGCACAGCAAATTCTGAGTCAAAAACTTTGAGAAGGCATTTTCACTGGAACTGGTTGCTTTTCACACACACTTTTGAAAGTAACAGGTACAAGATGGTAGAAAAATAATCTGGGACTAGAGGTTTCTCATTATAGGCAAATAGTCAAATCCTATTTTGTGCAACTGGGATTGAAACGAAACTGGGACTGATAAACTTGGTATAGCAATAGCTACTTATTTTAGTATAGTAACTAATTTTTTTAATCCTTTACTTTTTTTGTATTATGATTGAAAACTGCTTGAAACAGAAAAAAACCTCAATAGCAGTAAGCAAGAAAAACTGGAATTTGAAGGACCATTATATTGTATATTTAGGCATTCCCATGATAGGATTCCTCTTCCACAGGACACATTAAGAAGGAAACAACCACATTAAGGAGGAAAAAGACATCGAAGACTACTCCTTACTAACAGAACCATATCTCATATGGAGACTAATGTATATTTATCAAATGTCCACTATTCCAAACTGCATTCAAATTAGATGGAGAGTAGACATTAAGCTCAAAACCATAGAAAAATCTGTTTATATTAAACTTGAAAACAATGATAACAGAAAATCTAATAAATATGTTCCTTAGTGAGTACTTGAACTAAAGAAGCATGTTTTCTCTGGACTTATGCCATTGCCTTAATGCATCTTCTTATCCTAGCTCCATCTAAGGCTTACAATTTTTAAGAGAATTATGCATGATATATAAATATTTCTTCTTCCTGTTTCCACTCAATTCCAATTAATACAAAATACCTTTCTTGTTAATCCAATAGTTGCAATTTTCTACAGACAGAATGGCCATACCAATCTGTAATACTACAAACCTTTAGACCAAATCAGCAGTAGTACTCCAGCAATTGCATTTTTCTTGCCAAAATATTTAAATCTTCATGAGTAACTATCACTGTGTTAAACATTTGAATGCAATTATCCTAAATGTTAAAGCCGGATAGAACAGTATAACATAAGCTCAAGACATTGACCTACACTCTGTATTGGTTATTTTCCAGTGGTATGCAGTCCTGTAAAAAAGTCAGCCCAGTAAATGCTGCTATATGAAGTGCCCATCTAGTTTTGACTGGACACCTCTAAAAGGCAAATCAAAACCAAAAGGTAAGAAAATCCTCCAGAGTCTGTCAGCTGAGTATTTATGTTCAAGAAATTTCCCTGCAAAATGACAGTATTCCATGAGGTTTCCAGTGACAATTTAATTCTACCAATTGTTCAAATGTATTTACACTTGTTATCCTATCAGACTCATACAGTACCTTACTGCTCATCCTCCTTGGAAAAGGTAAGGCTTTCAGTCTTGAGCTTTGTGACTTCAAATTAACAGAGTAAACTCACATATTCTTGCTGCAATTTCTACTCTTCTTTTACTTCGCATGCCCTTCAGCCACAGCTGGACAATCATTTACTACTTACCGCATACTACTTGTGTGTTTTCCTGTGCCAAGAGAAAAAAGAATCTGCAACAAGTTGTCTTGACTGGGAACTTCCCTCAGGGAATAGTTTTTTTGTACTTAAACTGACTGTCACAAATCTTATTCACAGCATGCAGTCTTTGTATAAACTTTAATATCTGCTACTGCAAAGGCTTCCTTAGATGGAAAAGTTGTTGCAGGTGATAGCAACTTTAGGAAGCACAGTCTTTTTAGCAGCTGGCAACACAGCCCACATACTTCAGCTTTCACCAAGTCCAAAAAAAGAGCTAAGATAAATAACACATTATATAATGACACTACGGTCACCCATTATGTCCTTATCTCTAAGTTGGAGAGGCAAAGATTTGATGGATGGATCACTCAGTGTATAATGAATTGGTCACACTCTAAGAGATGTGGTCAATGGAAAAAGAAATTCTTCACTCTAAGGATGGTGAGGTGCTGGAATGTGTGGTCTTGAGAAGTTGTGGATGTCCCATCTCTAGAAGTGTTCAACACCAGGCTGGATGGGGCTTTGAGCAAGCTGGTCTAGGGGAAAGTGTTCCTTGCCCTTGGCAGTGAAGGTTGAACTAAATCATCTTTAACTCCATTCCAATCTAAACCATTCTATGACTCCATGATTTATAAAATTCCCAAACAACTTTCTTTCCTTGCTACTAGCATTTATAATTCAAATTAATTATCTTTTTTTATATATAACTGTTTTATATATATATATATATATATGTATATGTTATATAGTCATGAGGACTAGTAACACAGAATCCATACATAGCACTAAAGAATTGAAAAAAGACACCCACATTAAGACACCCACATTCAATCTAAATAAAAGCAAAACCAGCTAAGTGTTACTTTCAGGCTTATTGTCTATAAAGAAAGAAAACTCCATTATAGCACACTTGAACACATCAGAAACAATTTAGTTAGTAGTATATTAATATTTCAGAACCATTTAATAAATTTTTCTTTTTTATTCACCCAAGCCCTTTCAAATTATTTTAGTTTTAAAAAAGCCATTTTCAACATTGGAGTAAAAAAGGGATTTTAAAACTCATTCAAAAAAGTGCACAATAAAACTCTGGCATTTAAAGTTGCTCATTTGAACCAGGACACTGATTTTTTGGGTGAAACACCATGAAACAAACTGAACACTGGGCAAACATCTAGAAGACAGGAAAACATCTAGAAGACAATCCAGCTCAGCATTCACCCTACTGTTCCAAAAGCAGACCTATAGGAGAAATAAAATAGTGTATACTTGTCCCAGCAGTGTACAACGTGGATCCACCAAGTGAAGCCTGATTTTACAACACCAGCAAACTTGCAACTTTTTTTCTCGTTTAAACCGAACTCTGTGAAAGAGTAAGTCTTCAGTTTATGCAATAGAGAGAACAAAGGAGTCATTCTATAATGCTTCATTTTCAGTCTGCCATCCATGTTCCTCAAAGCTAGACAGAAACATTTGCAGACCTCACTTTGTAATGAAGTGTGTAAACAAACCACACAAAAGTACTTAATTAGAACTGAATTGATAAAAGTCACACAACTACTGATCATAATTTCTGCAGAAAAATTATCTGAATGACATGGATGTTGCTCTAGTCAATTAACAAAGCAGATTTTTAATACACATAGTCTCAAAGATAATTAATTTTTTGTAAACATTAAAAATATTTACTAATTATATACCCCTCCACACACAAAATTTCATATTGATTTGGGCACCCTTTAAGAATCCTTTTCTGCCACAATGAAACTTGCATGCTTTATAATAATTTGTAACTCAAAGGAAAACTGCAGGCTCTTACCAAATAGTCATCAGGCTTGATACCAAAAAGCTCTCTGAAATAGCGGAAGGCAAGGGGTGCATATGTCTTAAATCTGAAGTCAGGGTAATGATGAGCAGGGGTAAGATTGCTCCCTTCACTGAAAACAAAAACAAACCAAACCAAATTACTGAGCAATTATTAGCAGCTAGTTTCACCATAAAGCTGCTTAACTTGACTGCCTGCTGAGGAAAAGAACATAAATGCAGATAAATCTCTATCACCATTAACCACAGTAATAGAAATGCCTGTGAAAGACACTGTCAGCAAATTCCTTTTTCTCACCTTAAAGGAAATTATTATTTTCACCACCTGTATGCATTTGCATAAAGATCATGTGTAAACATGAACAGGACAAAGTTGGCATTCCAAAAGTCCAGGGTAGAGGCTGACTCCACTGAGTATTGAAAACTCTTGTGTCATGGCTGCTCAAGATGGCTCCAACCACGGCATCTCCCCCAGCCCTTCTCTGTTTGTAAGCAGCAGATCCAGCAGGGCAGCTCCTTGGGTAGGCTTACTTCCCAGCTGTGTTGGTAAGTTATCTCCTAACCTGCCTCCTCTTTGCTGTGTTAAATTTCCAGAAGACATCTGGCAGGTTAAAATTTCACATGATTTCATGACAATCATGAAACAACAGTCAGCTTATCTTCATCCACTTCCTCATCCTCTATGGGTGGTCTGTAACAGACTCCCACCAGGATATCTGCCTTGTTGGCCTTCCCCCTGATTGTCACCCATAGATACTCAACCTTCTCATCACTGTCCTGGAGCTTTGTAAAGTCAAAACACTTCCTAGTGGACAGAGCCACCCCACCGCCTCTCCTTCCTTGCCTGTCCCTTCTGAAGGGCTTGTAGCCATCCAATGCAGCACTCCAGCCATGCCACCATGTTCCTGTGGTGGTGACTATGTCATGGCTTTCCTGCTACTCTGTGGCTTCCAGTTCCTTCTGTTTGTTACCCATACTCCTTAGCTCTTTTCCTCATTTCATATCTATCATCTCACTGTATTTTTAATCTGAGTTACAAAAGACTTGAGATGAATTCTAGATATAAGGCAAAGGAAAAAGTCAGCAGCAAAATGCTGCTAGTAACCCCTATGGTTTTTCTATGCCCATGGATTCATTTATGATACAAACTGGGAGAGGTCTTTTAAGCAGAAGAATAAAGTTCTACACTGTGTTCAAAACAAACAAGAGCACTCTTAAGACAAAATCAGCTAGATAGAAACTTCCTAAAACATTTTTGAGTATTAGAAAGAAGGCTTTTATTAAAGCATGCTGGTAATTCTGGGGATCTCACTTATCAATAATCAAGTGCTCTGAAAGTAATGTAAACAAAGTTTTTACCATACACTGTGATTATTATTCATTAGCTATCCCCACTTACTTGACTTTATTTCACATAATCACACGCCTTATCAGAAGTCCTTATCTGATTCTTCAATGAAGAATCATTGAATCATGGGGTCTGTCTTCAATGTCCAGCGTTCTTTCTATGTGGCTCTTCCTTGACCTCTGCTTCTGAGTAAGTGCAGTATCATTGTTTTGCACAACTTCTACTTTGTCAGCCTTGCAGAGCTGAGCTGGCATCCTGGTTGCATTTGGCATGACTTCTGTTTGCCTAAGTTACATCCTTTATCTATTTCTCCAAGGTTGTGCTGTCGTGTTCTACTGTCCTTAATAAGAGTAGAATGCTGTTCTGTTTTACTATTCTTATCAGTTTGGGCAGTGTCTGAATGCTCTGATAAATAGAGAAATACAACATCCAAGACTTGACATAGTTACTGAAATCAGCTTTTCCAGCTCCTCTTTATTCATTTACCATAACCAAATTATTCAATAATGTAGACTGTACCATTATTCTTGGCAAAAAGAATATCCAAAGGACTCTAAAAAAGAATAAAAGGCTACTACAAATTCACACGGATAAGAAAAGCAATAAAAGTTAAGCAACATTCCTGAAAAAGATAATGAATAAAAATTAAATATAATTAAATAATTTTATAGCTTTCATCCTATACAATTAATATTTGTCATATGAACTTGCCACCTTTCATTAACAGTAGCTTGATGACAGAAGCCTAGCTGCCCCTGTATGCATGCTGCCATACTCCACGCAACTGAACTGCTTCAGTGACAGCAGGTGAACAAGCCTTCTCAGGCTCCAGAAATGTATAACACTTCAGACTCTTGAACAGGAGATGCGAGAAGGAAAAAAAAACAAGCAGATTTCTGTCTAGAATTCACACATAAAAGATGCTTGTGGATGACCACAAATACAAAGACAATAGAATACTGCTTCTTCTTGGAGTGCTAAACCCTAGAGGTAATAGTGAAGGCTGCCTAGTCCTAATGAACTCCTTTGATCACTTTCTATGTACTGCAGTACGACTCCAAGATACCAAAATCAAATCCACGTATGCTTTACTGTTCCATTATAGAGCTAAAAATAGAAATCAGTAGGATATAAGCTGAAGATGGTAGTGTTTCTTTACAGTTAAGATAGACTAATGCTCAGAACACTGCCAGATTTGTCAGACACTGAGTTTTATATAGCTGGTTGTGATTCACTAAATTATTGCACAATATGAGGATGTCCCAGTGGTAATACAGCTACACTGGAAACCTGGGGTAAATCCATTTAATTGTCATAAGATGCAGAAAAGAACAGAACAGAGTGTTTGCTGCTGAAGTATCACAATTTTCGGGGAATATGAAGCATCTAAATTTTTTTATAAAGTTCTACATTTTGGTACAAAATACTTTTATAAATCTGCTTCCTCCAGCTAACTTGAAACTAAAAAGCTTCTCTTGTGAAAGCATGTCAGCAAATAGATTACATGTCCTTACCTTACAATAAGATGTATGGTCACCTCAGGTGAATGTCACCAAGGTGAGATGAATGTAGGAGGTTTGCTATGACAATAGGACAGTTCTGAGCCATTTTGTAAGTGTGTTTGGAGTAAAATGACCAACACTGGGTCAGCAGGTGCACAGTAATGCATAGTAAGTGGAGATTTATTGCAAAACAGAGCAATTATATTGGAACAGCTTCTACACAGGGGGCAATTCCATGTATTTAGAGCACATCACATACTTTATTACAGACATAACAATCAATTTCCCTATGCAGACAATTTTCCTTATTTTTTATGAAATCATCTTTTAAAAACACCTTCTGTTTAAGGTCTACAGAGTATTTTGCTATACCCTACTATTTCTGTTAATCATATTAATTAGTTTCAGCTTCACTGCCCAACAGAATAGTTTACTGATCCCAACAGTAAGCTCTTCTGTAATTCATGAAGCAAGCCTGACACAAATTTAAGATTTCTTGTTATTACTCTGGAAATTAGTTTTTAAGGTTTTCTTGATAGTACTTTAAACAGAAAAACGAGCCTCACTTCCAGTAATTTCTTACAGTAATGGAAACCTTTCAAAAATCTTATCAGTTTGAAGCTCATACGACAAGTATGAATTGAATATGGCCTTGCTCTTCATGGAAAAGGACAAACTCCACCGTACAGAATGCTTGATGCAAGTACATCCCTAACCTATTTAGAATTATGCACATTCCACTCTATTAGCTATTGAAATAACGTATCTGTGGTTTCTCTCCACATTTTGTTGATGCATTTTACAGTTTCACTCTTGTGGGATAAAAGTATGTACGCAAAGCACTACATATAACAATTTTTAATCAGTCTAGGGAGTTTCAAGGGAAGGATTATGTCTTTGAAATTGAACAAGAAAAATGCCCATGATCCACTGACAAAAAGTTAAATCTGCAAAATGGTGCTTTGGACATAATAAAAAAGGGGGGTAACCATATAATTTCCCCCTCAGCTAGTTTAAGCACAGGTCTACCTGAAAAACAAAGATAAAGGCTTTTAAAATTAGCTCTGATTCTGGCAGTCTTGAGGAATTCAAGTCGTCCTCTATGAGCTATGACAACAAAATACAGGCTTTTGAAAGATTACGAAGCAATTGTAACTTACGAGTTATTTTAATAACCTTAACTGTTACACCACACAAAAGATTTATAGGCAGACTAAAGACGAGAGACTAAACTTAAAATGCAAGTTTGGTTTAACATGTAAATTGTAATTTTTTTTTTTTTAATCAAGCACACCTTGAAATGACAATATGCGCATCTTAGCCTGTGTCTTTGTAAACACTGAGAGTCAATTCAAAGCATAGGTGGTGCAATATAAAACTAAAAGTGAAGTAAAACTAATTACATTTTAATGACTAACCCAATGGCTGTAAAAATTTGTTTAACACCCAGATACATTTCTCGGCAGTTTTTCTTTGCTGTGGCCTCACCCTGGTAGGATGTACTCAGGAGATACGACACCTATGTGAAGGGGCAGAGAAAGCCAGCTGCATATCTTGGTAGTAAGCCTTCATTGCTGAGGATTGTTAAAAGGCTCTGATAGAGCTGTTAATGAAAGAATTAACACGGGTCTGTAGTTGTGACCCCGTGTATAACTTTTTTGTGTGTATTGTAAAAAAATTGAAGAAGAGGAACACTGCTTCTATCAGTAAAAGCAATTCTTTTTTTAGATTGTAAGATCAAAATAAAATGTCTAAACACAATTGCTCCCAACATTAAAAACTTAGATTATCTAATTTCAATTTAATTGCACTTGAATTCAGCTGTTTTTTAAAAATTCATCAAAATGTGTTTCAGCTCTAAAAACTGCATCAAACAAGTACATGCTGCAGGTATGTTCCTTTCCTGTATGTAATTTCAGGAAAGCATCATTTGCCACATAATGGAAGTAGGATATCTGTATAAATAAATATATTATATTATATTATACACTTATTTATACAGTATGAAGGAAACACTTATGTGTCTGTGTTTCCTTCATACTGTGGGTTAAAGTCCAGTGGTAATATCCCTTTTTCTCACTTACATTTTCCTAAACTTTCAGTTACCAAATGCTCTCCTAAGTGGTTCCCCGCAAGTCAGCTTTGAAATACAACTAGGAATAGTGAATAACTTAAAAACAAGTCAAATCAATCACATCTACATAACAGCTGAATACAGAAGCATTTACTTACAATGATCAAGATATGATTATTTCACAATCACTGGAATTGCTATTAAAATACAGGATCTCAGGGTACTTGAGAAGTATTTTAAGCAGTCTACATAACCATACAACTATCCGGGTTATCAGAGGTTTACCAATAATTTATTGGTTACAGAAGTAGCCGAGTCCAGTAATTCACACCAGATTTTGCTTCTGTCACCAAAGTACACCCATTTCTAATTTTTGTTTTACATCCTCCACTGTGCTATCACTCAACTCACAAACCATAAAATCCTTGTCAGAATTTGAGTCATTCTGTGCATGTCTGCAACTGAAGCACCAAGGAAGAGCAGCAGCACTTTATCAGAATATTCAAGTCACTTTATCTTCCTTGTGAAACTGCCCAATAGAAACCCATGTTATGGTGTAAGGTAGGCAACAGCTCATTGTTAGTGTGAACATTTAAATACAAGTCACACTGAACGTCTAGAGCATTCTATACTACAAAAACACTACTTAGTCCATCAGCTAACCTATGATACAGGTTTAGTACAGGTATTTCAAAGGGTATCAGTTTTCTCAATCGGTTGTCAAAAACATTATAGAAAGCACTACACTTCAGTTTTAGATGTAGGGGGGAACCCAGACTGGCAAAGTTTTTACTTTCTTAGTACTTTTGAGTACTTATTTGGGCTATTGTTCAAATGCTATCACAATACAACGGTAAGCTTCTGGCATTAAAGAGGAGAAACTACTGAATAATCTTTCATTAGCATCACAAGAAAGCAATTTGTAAATGAACAAGTTTAGTATACAGATTGTAGCTGGAGAGTGCTACAGGTCATCAGCATCCAACACACTTCCCAGCTCCATTAGAAACCATAGCAACTGTTCTCAATATGCAGGATCTAGACCCTGTAATCAAAGTGTATTAACAAGCCAAGTGCATAAGATTGACTAACTTGCTGCAAAAAAGGTCAAACTCAATAGCTGTGCTTAGAAGCAGCCTCCATTTAAGAAAAAACAACGCAGACTGAAACATACTGTCTTGCTTGAAACATTCTGCATTTCTGAAGCTTCATAGCCAAAATTAGCTGATACAACGGAGCAGCTTCTGTTTGGCTTCTCAATGACCACAGAAAATTCACCTCCTGTGTCTGCTGGAAGAGCTTAATAAACTGCCTACACTGCCAACTTACAAGCAGCTGCACAGCCCCATGGCCCTGTGACTAGTTTCAACCACCACTGCCTGACAGAGCTAGCCTTACAAATGGGTGACGAGCCATTCTAACCAAGGCCATCTCACTGGGAGCCAGCTCCACAGCCAAGTCAAAGGGCTGACTAAATGCTGCTGAAGCCACATTATACAAATGACTGACTGGAAACAGACTGTGCCACCGGGAACTGCTTCCAGCCAAGGAAGATGGGCACAAATATGCCCCTCACAGCTTGTCACAGGACAGAGCATAGAGAGCACATGCAGGATGAGTAACATTCCTACCAAACCCTCCAGCCACTCTTGCAGCAGTTACAACACCAGGTAAGCATCTCTGTTGCTGGATTTCCAAAGCAGTGTTGAAAAGCCAGAAAAGAGGTTACTTGGAGTGGTTTCAATCTATCCAGTGCATAGAGTATAGACTGCAGACACTGTCTTCAGAATCAAGTAGGTCAGTGCAGGGTGCTTTTAGTTTCTCCATCCTAGGAGGAAATTTGCATAGTACCATTTTAACTCTTTGGGTGGTGGTTCTCAATAAGCAGCATTATAGCAACTTCCAGTAGTACCTCATTTTCCAAAAACAACATGTTATACAAAGTCCTGGGGACCTTGAAGAGAAAGGGATGAAAGGTCCTCCACCACTACCTTGTGCAAATAAAGGCAAGCACCTTTGCAATTCAAATCCGTCCACTCTACAGAGACACCTGTACTTCACACAAAGTCACTTCCAGAAATAAACATGTAAATTAAACTGGGCTAAACTCTGACCAATTCAACACAGTTACAGAGTAACTCTGGACCAGGAACAACCTGCAATCCAGGGAATTACTTCTGATTTATATCAGTAGCTCCCAAAATATGCAGAGCAGTTATGTTCAGATCTGACCTAACCACTTTTTTCTCTTGCCTTTTTCTCCCTTCTTAATGAATCCTGAATGCTTCAGTATGACTACTAAAGCAGAGATACAGGCTGAGGGTTATTTCAGGGTCTGAGATGTGTGCAGAGACTATTTGTCCTCTTCAACCAATAAAATTCATAAACAAGTGTTAACTATTTCCCCCTAGCTATAAAAGGGCAGACATAACACTGTTCTGCTCAGTGGTGCACAGGCTGCATTACATTGCATTTCTACTAGCTTAGGTCTATCTTACCACTGCCATCTTAACAGTGCTCCTGTTGCTGTCAAAGAAGCAGGGGTGCCCATGACTGAAAAACAGAGTCTTCTCACCTCGCTGCCAGACACAGGAAAGGCAGGGAAAACACGGGAGGAAGGTGGAGCAAGGCACTGTGCAAAGAGGCAGGTTGCTGTGAAGTTGCCAAAATGAAGGGGAAGTTCAGCTGACAGCTTGTTTGAAGTTTCAGATAAATTATTTGTACCCAAAGCAAGTGGAAAAATAGGGCAAGCACCTATTTCAGCACCACTCTTGCTGCACTGTTAGGTTCTCCTTCAGCTGCAAAATTCTGCAGAGAGTTTACTCAACCTCAGTGTGCTCCAGAGTACTTCCAGGTAGAGGTCAACCCACTTCATCTGCTAGTGTAACTAATTTTCACTAATTGCTTTCAACCCAGACAAATCCAAAGGGGATAAAAAAAAAAACAAAGTCATGTACAGCCTTTGCTTTTTACTTCAAACGTGGATAATGGAGTTACCTATTGAAGTCCTATGGCTCAGGACCAAACCACATAATGCTGTCCTGAAACAACATCCCAAGACTTTGAACCAGCAGGGAAGAATTCAGTATTAATTTTGTGCAATCCAAAAGTATTACAATTTTTGCACAATAATGCACTTCTGGTTGAATATATTTTAGATAAATAAAAGTGGATGTTACACTGAGACATAGCAAGGACTTGAAATTTGACATTTCTGTGCATCTGCGTAAGAAATCAAGTGCCATGTTTGAAGAGATTGCTACAGATAGCCAACTTTTATTTCCATAGACAATGTTTTCAACAAGTGCTCTTTATGGAGAGGCTCTTTATTACAGTCAAGGTGTCTCATTATGCTATATACTGCTTACTACCTAGCTATAAAAAAAAAAACCAAACCCAAATCTACACTGCTTTGGCCATTACTTTCATTGTCTAATTTTCCTCAAAATTTTTATTTTTTATAGGAGACTGTAAAGGTACTACAAAAGTATTTCTATTAAATTTTACATTAATGGAATCAGTCTCTTCCTTCTGCCTTTTGTTTTTGTTTCAAAAGTGATGTCTCCCAGCTCTTCCTTAATACCAATACAAAACAAGGAAATCTCATTTCTGTGCATACATGCATACGAGTCGCACAGAAAAGAAGGCACATGCAATGCTGTGGACTACAAACCATTTCATTTTACTTGTTCCTTTAAAACTATGATTAAAAAGAGAGTAATTTTTCTTTCTCAAACCGTGCTATGTAATAAAACAGTTTCAGCATGTAGGTTCTATTTAGTTTCCATGAACAAAGCTTATATAGCAAACACACCATGGAAGCCTCTATCACTGTCATAGGCAGACATTTTTCCCACCAATAAAAGCTTTGTTACATGATATACAAATTTCTCACCTGTAAGTTGGATTTTTTAAACAACATTTTGTAATTATAGTGTAGGAAAACACATGCATATAATTAACTTCCCTGTATCTCCCTAATCTACAAGAGAAAGACCACTAATGTGCGCAAACCCTATCATTAACACCAAAACAAGGATATGAATACCCTCAACTACTATGTATTAATGTGAAAGCTTCATTTCACTTTTCTTTTTTTCTTAAGGATATCTCACTTCAATGAAAAACAAGGAAATTTACAGGAGGAAATACCAAAAGTTACAGTGTCTGAATTTTGCACATTGTTCATTTAACTTGGTTTAGTGACACCAGTAACTACAAAGGATTATAAATTATTCAAAACAGCTTATGCAGTAGCATTCAAACTGTACATGAACAAAACTTTGAAAAATTGATAAAAATCAATCCCAAATCCAGGAAAGATTATGTAGATAGCATGTTCTTACTGAAATGACTGCATTTAGTGCTTCTGAAATCCCAGAAAACACTCAACAGAGTAAGTCATCCTGATTTTGAAATACATTTCTCCTAAACCCTCCTCATCTCTTGCTAGCATATGGAACCTGGAAAGGATATATGGCACTGTATTTTATCTTCTGTACACCAAAAATATAACCTTGATTTCCCTTATGAGCATAATTGTATTGTTACAACTTCTATACCATCAACTTGGTAGTGATACAAGCTGAGGTGGTAAAATAGTCAAGGTACACAACCTGTAATCAGAATAGCTTAAAGGAGATGAGTGTTGTCACTAGACTAGATTCCTGAATAGAATTTTATAGTGTAAATATAAGGCAACGTTGTAGTATAAATTTTTACATTATACTTTAAACAGCAGGACTTGAATTTTCAAAATTTTTTTTAGAACTCATCAACCTCATATTAAGTATTATTTTCAGAAACTAATACACAGCTAATCAAATGTGAATGTCAGATCCACAAATCACTTCAAATTCAAATTGATAACTCCATTAATTTAAAGTCTCAAAATTACTTTCTCTATCTATAAAGGGTAAGTCTCAACTCTTCAGAAGAAGTGTGACCTTTCCAATTCTCTCCCTACCTTCGTTTTAAATGACGATATGAGGACCAGTTACTTTTCAAGTTTCATACATTATACTTACTCTAACATGATTTTGTTAGAACTGGAAAACAAACCTGGTTCAAAACACCTAGTTAAGAGTAGAAATTATGTAATTTTATTGAAATAAAATCCAATATGTTTCTTCTTACCTTGGTAGAAAGACACTTTCCACTACATAGAAATCTTGCATAAGAACATCTCTGTCTGGCTTTGATGTAAGGTTTCCTACGGTGTATCCTATTCCCAACTGGATTGCACCTTTAATAGCTGAGGATGCAGTCTGTGTAGAAAGTAAGAATTCAACCATGAGTTTGCTAAAAGCAGATTTCTGTTCTTTTTCAGTAATATTATAGCTAAACACTTTGATAATTTTCAAAATAACAACACCCTGTCATCTTTACATCCTAGACCTCAGTGAAACAACTGATTCTTCATTAAAATTATTTCAAAGAATCACAATATATAAAGTGAAACTTTTCAAATTGCCCAAATAATTTAGACACGGAGTTCTAACTCAGCATAGAATCACAGAATAGCAGGTTGCAAGGGGACCTCAACAGGTTCAACCTGTCTTGACAAAAGCACGATCTAGACAAGACAACCAAGCACCCAGTTCAGCCAAATCTCAAAAATGCCCCACACTGGGGAATCCACCAGGGAATCTGGGGAGATTATTCCACTGGCTGATTGTTTTCACTGTGAAATATTCCCACTTGTGTCCAAGCGAAATATCCCCCAGAATAACTTAAACCTATTATCCCCCATATTTTCCAAGTCACCCCTTGTCTCTATCTTCTTTGGAACCACCCTTCAAATACTGTAACATAGTGACAAGTGCCTCAGCCTTCATTTCTTAAGGTCCAACAAACCAAACACTCTCATCCTTTCTTCGTCAGGCTTCCTAGCCCTTTGATCATCTCTGTGATCATCTCATTCTCTCTACCCTCTCCAGCCTCTCCATATCTTTTTTGTATCGCAGAGACCGAAACTGACAACAGTATTCCAGGTGTGGCCTGACAAACACTGACAAGAATGGGATAACCTCTGCTGCTGAAGCCCCTGTGGATGCTGCCCAAGATCTCACTGGGCTCCTCTGCTGCAGCAGCACACTGCTCACTCATACTGACCTTGTTGCTCACTGGCACTCCCTGGTCCCTTTCCACAGAGCTGCCTCCCAACCTTGTGCTCCCAACGTTTCCCCAGGGGTAAGACCTTACACTTGTCCTTGCAGGACTTCAAAACCTTCTTCTTTTCCCACTCTTCCAGCCTACACAGGTTTTCCTGCAGGGTGGCTCTCCCTTCCAAAGTGTTCACTCGATCCCTGAGTGACTTTAAGCGCCCTGGATGACCACTTATGAAGACATGAAACAGCATTGGGCCAACACCAATCCCTGGGAGACCCCACTTGTGCCAGCTGGAAAATAAGACATTTACCCCCACTCTGGGTGCTGCCTGTGGGTCAGTTCTCCACCCACTGCAAGGGCAGCTTGTCCAGACTGTTACACAACAGCTTCACCAGGAGCCTGTGGGAGATCACAGAGGAAGCCTTGGAGAAACACAGGCAATGTCCATGGCTTGTCCCACATCAACCATACAGGCTACTTGGCTGTAGAAGGCAATCAGGTTTGTCAAGCACAATTTGGCCTTGGTGAACTCGTGCTGGCATTTCCTAATCATGTGCTTCATCTGACTTATGGTGGCTCCTAGAAGAATTCTTTCCATAACATCTTCCTTTGCCTTAGTATTAACCTTCAGAGTGCACAGCCACACTCCAAACTCCACAATATTGTGATCACTGCAACCAAAGCCTGAGTGAGATATTACAAAGCTGGTTTCCTTGTTAGTGAGCAGCAAGTCCAGCTGTGCCTCATTCCTGGTTAACACATCTAACATTGTATGAGGAAGCAGTCCTGTATGCATTCCAGGAACTTGATGGATGTTGTGATCGCCTATACTGCTCTACCAAGAATGCCTGGATAGTTGAAGTCACCAAAAACACCCACGATGTTATCCAAAGGCTGGTTAAGTGACCCTGCTTAAGTGCTTCTTTGCCCTTCTGGAGGTCAGTAGCAGATGCCTAATCTGAGATCCCCCTTGGGGATGTCCCTTCTGATCTCGACCCAGAGGCGTTTGATAGGGCTTCCATAGTCACTGTAGTCGACTTCTACATGTTCATGATTCACTTTTAACCCACAGCACAACTCCTCCTCTACTTTCCTGCCTGTCTTGACAAAACTAATAACAATCCTTTGTAATCCTCTTAAGACATTTACAGTCTAACAGGACATTCAAATTGCTTCAGGATTGTGAAGCATGCATTATATTCTGGAAAAAAACAGTCACAAATTCCAGGTGATTGTACATACATGCCAAGGCATCACAATGCAAGCCTATGGCTTAAATGCTGATTCTAAATGCAAATAAATGTATTTATTACATTCTGCGTAACAGTCAGTGCAAGAGGTCCATTGACTGTGGAGAGTCCAGAGAAAAATGAAATGGGGAAAGCAAAACCTCTCCACAAAAATCTATCCTTATAAAAGTGCAATGACTAAATTCAATGGCCAGAGCCTGCAGGACAGAGAAGGCTTCAAAACAATAGCATGAAATTGTGACACCATATATGTACAAATTGAGACCATGTCTGAAACTTTCCCATGATGAATAGACAGTCATGCTGCATGAATTTAAAAAAGCAGCAGAAGTGAGTCAAAATCAGAAACTAGTCAAGAAAGGAGTTTTTAAGAAAACATGGAAGGAGTGAATAAAGAAAACCATTGGGCAGGGAAAGAATGCTGTGAGGGACTATCTTCTTTTGCATGATCACCAGTTTGAAAACAACATGTTTGGTCCCTGTTTTCAGGTTTTACCTCCTGCCTACCAAACAAGCAAGAGACTAACGGAGGAAGCAAAGAATACCAGAAGTTTCATGATAAGAACATCTTCAGCACTTGAACAGAACCATTTCAGGAGTGGAAATCACATAAGAAATGGTTCAAGTACACAAAGCTACTCTTGTTATAGTTCTTGGAACAGCATATACTAGAGTGGCTGATTTTTTTTTAGAAAAGACAGAGATGTGTAGCTCTTAAATAATTAAGACTGCACACCAAGCAGAACTTTCACTTGCATAACACTTTAGAACCAGTGATTTGGTGGGAACAAACAACACTCCATTCTAAAAGTGCTACTTTGACTAGCAAAAAGATTTGGCTTTGTGTCATAAGAAGAGTCACATTTTTCTTTCCTTGAAAGGCTTCTATTCATGAATGATTAATGCCCAACAAAAGCTGTAATTATGTAACTTTGATCAAACCAATACACATACAAATAGTTTCTGCTTCATTGCTGGATGCCTGTCTTGTTCACTGCCACAGCAAGCAACTATATCTGGAAGAACAGCAGATAGTACAGTACAATAGAAGACATGCCATTCCAAATAAACCCTGAAAAAACCCACCAAACTTCTAAAACACCAAGACAAGTAACCTGGCAACATGATTTCAAAAGGAAGCCTCTGGATCATCTTTCAAGCTCATAAAAATATCTCTGGTATTATTTTTCAAATTCAAAAGACCTACAGACTTCTAGTCTCCAGGAGGCAGTGTGTAAGCCTTCTACCACAATGACACAGACCTTTCCTACAAGGTTACCTTCTTGTTAATTTCCACTTATATTCAGGAGTGTCATTAGTAGCTACTCATCTTTTCTGCAGCAACTAGAGAAGTTGGTTTAGCAGAAATGTAATGTTATGAAATCATTCAGAATACTTTAACAACTGTTTTGAAATAAGTTGAGAGCCGCTACAGTATGCTGAAGGCAACTGATGGTCCAAAGTCCATTCTTTGTCAATCACCACTAACACCAAAGGCTGGAAACCCAGTATGCCCTTAGCAACTGACAAGCATTTGTTTCCACAATCCATTACATAAAAACAAAAAAAGCCTTGGCATTTCTCTTTAAAACATCACTTGTCTTAATTTTTTGATATCATTATTATTATTAATAATATTATCACCATTAAATCCAAGGAAAAGATAAAGAAGCTGCTTCTTAAGCTTTAGGGGAAATGTTCTTGAAGCATTCATTTTGTTACAACAAAAATGTATTTATTGGAAACTGCAAATGCAACTGGAGAAACAGAAGTCTCTTGTGAATGTTTCCTTACTTGGGCACACCTCTTCCAATGCCCATGAAGGCAGCAAAATCTAGTTTCAGACCCAAGCCCCTTATTTATTTCAATTTGTATTGAGTACTCTCGTGCTGCAAAGCAAACAATAAAATTCAGCAACCTTCTGTTGCTGGGTTTTTTCAGTCTTTTAGAGACTGAAATAAATTTTTCGTCCTATTAGCCTCATGAAGAAGTTCAGAAAATAGCCGTGAGATCATTTATTAGCTGCAACTATAAAGCTGACAGTGCACAATGAGAGTACAGCAACTCCCAGATCATTTAACCTGTTATCAACCTCCTAAAACTCTAGAAATATTAAGGAATGAGAATAACCAGCAGGATAAACATGTTGATGAATTTTAGGTGATGAAAGTGATGGAATTTGTAGTAAATGGTGTACACTATGATAGCTGTCTTTGTTACATAAAGGGGCACAAAGTAAAACTTCTCACATCCTCTTTTTGCTGTAAAGCATATTACTGTCTACTGCACAGGTGCTTTGATGCTTTTATCCCTGCATAAAAATATGAAACTGTCCTCATTATGATGAAACATCTTTGCCTCTTTTTGTCAAAAGAAACTATATATTTCTTTCTGTATTTGTCATAAGGCTTTTCTAAAAGGACTTGTAGATATGAAAAATTATATGCAGACTCATAAAGCATAACAGCAGTATATAATATAGAACACAGGTATATGGAATATTTGCATCACTGATAAACATTCTAGCACTCAGTGCACTGTTCTCTGAAATTACTTTCTCTGCAGATTGGTCTTCCACTTGCTCTACATTACTCTAAGCTGAAATCCTTTTTCAGAGTAGCAAAATAAATGAGAATTTAAATCCTCTCAAATCAGGTCTTAAGTTTTCACATGATCCCACAAATATACTAAGCAGGATTTAGATATTGTTTTTCCCACAAATAGTCACTTTCGCAAAGCCTTCTAAAACTCATATTTGTTATTTTCATAAATTAAAGGTGTTAATCAGACAGACATAATGCATATAAAGGCAGTTCACATCCCGATAAGAAAAAAATACCAAGACAATAACTAACTAACTGAAACTAGCTGACAGCTGTGAAAATTAGGGTCAAGGCTACTAAAATGATTGAAAAAGTCTGTTCTTTAAAGTAAATGAAAAAAATCAAGAATGGCAAAAATACAGATAATTGTAGTTTCAGAAAATATATTACAAATTGGCCAACAATTATTTCTGTTAGAGTGTGAAGGTTGTAAATTACTGGCAAACCTGACAAACCATGAATGTGTCAGTAAATGTATAGACTACACTGTACACAAAGATTTTAGATATGGTAAATAGATTTATTACATTAATAAGGAATGAAGGATGCTTTTAAACAAGTGCCCTTATAATTTCTTGGTAATTGTATGGGACGATTAATGGCTATGGACTATCAATCATTTAACAAATCACGAGCAGATTGGAGCTGAGCAGGAGGACACAGGCTTCATCTAATTTAATAGAAGTTACTCATCTCTACTATCATTCACGGTTATTTTTCTGTTCATCTTTCAACTCTCAATTGCTCTTTGCTAAATCTATATGCATTTCCCACAACATGCTCAGGAAATGTGACTTTAACATTCCAGACTTCTTCAAAAGTAGTCATCCCAGGGAAACCTTTTAAGACTTCATGAATGTGAACTTTGTCCTTGTTTTTGTATTCTCCCCTTTTATGACATTTTATTGCAGCTGAAGTTTGACCTATGAACTTCCCATTGCAAAGATGGTGATTTTTCCAGAAGACAGCTGCTTTATTGCAGGTGCCATAAAGTGATGAAGAGAAATTAACTCTGTGTTGGAAATTCTGCCTCATTAACACTGTAAAGGGCAAAATTATTGCTTTCTTTCACCTTCTCTACTGGTGTCATTCAAACAGGTTTAAAAATCTGCCAAATTAAATGGCACAGACACCTAGCTACCACAGCTCTTCATAACAGATGTCTGAACAGAAGCCTTCACTGGTTAACACTTTTCAACAAAGCAGTTGTTGCCAATTCATTTATCTTTGCTACTGAATGGAAAGCAGATTTTTCACGTCTTCCTCACTATCCCACCCTTCTCCTCTGTGGGCCAATGAACTGGACTGAGGTAGAACAGCTACCTGCCTTCAGGCAAAATTCTCAGTGAAATAAATAAATTCTTTTAAAAAAGTAAGAAAAATATTCATGGGTCTCAGTTGATCAAAACTGCTCAAGCCACATGGCTTATGCAATGTCTAAATTTTCTACTACAAGTAGGCAATTTGTTCTTCAGTTTTACTAGTTACCGTAAGCACCAGGAATTCACCTGCATCACCACTTCCATGCAAACACAGTTTATCTTTTCCAGACTTCTGAGAAGATACAACCTTCCATAAATTGTGTAAACTCTTAAGCCAAACCATCTGAAGAGAATGCCTTCTCTTCAAGTAATCTTCTTCAAGTAATATTTAAAAAGAGCTTGCTTAGAATATTAGAAAATTTCAATTAGATTCAAGATGTATGTGTGGTTATTGCCTAGTCCATTGCTCCTGCACTAGATCTGTCTTGTCTTTGAGTGCCTTCTGTGCTTACAGTCTCATTCAAACAGCACTTCTTGACACTTTCCACTGAAACCTCTGGATGGAGGTGGCTATTCCATCCCAGCATGCTTTCTGCAGCTGACACATAATTAATAGGGACATAAAAATAGAGTTATCAGAAAATCCCACTAAAATAACTAATCTTACTGTTTTCCACAACTTGTAACCATGGGTCACTATGGCCACAGTACCCCTCCAATCTTTCTTCAGTTTACACTTCTCTCTAGTAAATGTTTGCCCACCTTCTGCAGGTCACAGGTCATGAAGGTGAACTCCTGCCCATCGTGTGTGTGTCTGTGTGATTGTTACAGTTCAACTGCAATCAGAATGATTTTCTTATCCAAGCTGAATCTGATCTCCCTTAATTTTCCAAAATTGGATTCAGGTGATTCCGTGGCTTACAATTAATTTTTCATCCATTTGAAAAAAAATTATGCTTAAGCTTCAGTAGTAGCCATGAACCCAGCTACTCTGGTTGTTCTATCTTTGAGAAAAAGAATTTGAGACCTCTGAACCTGGAAGCAGCCATAGCCCCAGGCAAAGTCACTAAAGACAGCCATTTTAGTATCTTTCTAGATGCAGAAATCAGCCATTGAGGTCTCAGTGCAGCAAAACTTCCAGTGGTAAAATTGCAGCATCTACAAGAAAAAGTACCCTACCTACAGGCATTAGATGCAGGGCATAAGTCAATACTAAAAGTGATTGAGAAATGCTGCTTGCACATGTTTGCAAGCTCTAACAATAGGTAGCTGGCTTCCTTTATCCAGGCAAATTTCCCTTGCTCCTGGCAAAGTGATGCACAATATGCAGTTTTGAACAGGTTACATAAAGTACTTGTAATACACTAAACAGAAGAGCTGCAAGATATGTAATGACAAGAAATAAACTCTAATTATACACTAGTGTGGCAGCCTTCAGGCTAAATGTAGAGATTGTGGCAATCCAGTAGCAGATTTTTACAAGTGCACATTTACATCTGTTTTATTTTCTGGTGTGATTTTCTTCTGCACTTCTAATATCCTTTGACAGATCTGTCTGTGCCTTATTCTTGCCACTGTCCTATTATTAAGCATCAGGAGGCTACTGAAATGACAGGAAGCTGTGACTGATGACATTGCAATGCAAAAACTGCATGTGTGTCAGCAACTTCTCAAAACAAAGTCTGCAAAATAGGAAGAAAATGGAAAAAGAAGTGTTAACTGCATACTCCAATGTCTGTGACTGGATATGAATATCCAAGAGAAACTATAGTCTGGTGACCTGATTTTTGCAAGCATGCAATGGAACAAATAACTAGTCTCTCTTGTACCCCTTACCCTGTTTCTCTCTGAGAAAAACGCTCACAACAAAGAACCGCACAAACTCAACCAAACAAAAAACTCAAACCAAAAGCAAAAATAAATACAAGACTAACCCAAGCTAACCAACAAAAACCCTCCACCCTGAAAGAACTGGCCACAGTCTGTACAATTTTTCTTTGATCTCAAAGTAATTTTAATTCTCAGCTTTAAAAGCTGAATGGAACATACATCTGTGAAGTGCCTCTTTCATTAATGAAGTTCTTTGATCTGAGTGACTGAAACTCTTCATTGTTCATATTCACACTGTAGATTTAACAACTTCTCAAAATTTATTAATAGACAGAAAATCCATAAGTCATTTCAGATTATGTTTGTAACTGTAACAAATGCATGCAGCTGCAGACCTTAGCAGCCCCATCTTAATTAACACAATTTAAAAGAGAAAAAAATACCTGGTTTTCAGAAAGGAGAAAAAAAACCCAAAAAAGCCCCCAAACAATCAAACAAACAAAAAACCCTAAAACCCCCAAAACCAATAAACAGAAAGACTAATAAACAGAAATAATGACTGTTTTTCACTGCTTTATGATAACCTGAGTTAGATGGAAACAAACTATCTCCAGAAGAGCATTTATTTCAGAATGCAGCAGCAGAAAAATTGAAAGCTAGAAACAAAACAATGGAAAGCAGACATGATTCATAATAGAAATTATGATCTGTCTTGGTCCAGTTATGCATTTCAGAGTCTGAAAGGATAAGGGTAGCAATGCTCACGCAAGCCTTTTCATAAGGCTGTAGTAATATAATTTCTTGAAACTGCAAGACATTTACATCCATGCAGATGGCAAGTCAGCTGACTACTGTAGGAAATTGAAGAGTTCAAGGTCTAATTAATTCAGATAAAGATGCCACCTACCTCTATTTCAGCTGAGATGAACAAAATAATAAAGAAAACACCTCAATAATCTGAAATTCCAAAAAAATAACCTGATAGCCTTATAGACTACTTATTATTCTGGAAAGTTTTATCATGGATGAAGTCAGAGGTGCTCTCCTGGACATAGTTTGTTTCCACCTAACTCAGGTTAACACAAAGCAGTGAAAAACAGCCATTATTACAGAAGTTTGTAATACATGGATAGCACTTATAACTAACTGACATAGATTCAGGATTATATGAAACATATGGCAAAAATTCTAAAGGTCAGAAATAAACTTTTCCACTATAAACACAATTCCTTTTTTTCCCCACAATGAAGTGAGAAGTACTCTCTTTGGGAGCTCCGCCAAGGCCAAATATGCTAAAGAACTACAGACCACAGCACAAACCAAGGTACTGATCTCTGCTTTTCTAAGCTGAGGGGTACAAGCTTCTACATCTTTATTATGTAAAAAAAAAAAGTGTAAGTGAAGTCTGTAACCAATGAGAACACGCTAGCAAGCACAGTCTGACTCCAGCACTAAAATAGTGTCTTGCCCAAGTGTTTCCACTGTAGTGAAGGGCAGCAGTAGATTGGAGCAGAAACTGCCCAAGTAGCTGAAAAAGCCCCAGCTGAGGAAAAAAGCTCTTCCCCAGCCCAGACTTCTGGAGAAAGTGGCACAGGAAGTCACAGGAAGGACTGTAAGTATTTGCCAATCAAACAAGTGTAACAGTACGTGACTGAAGAACTGTAAATGCAACACCAGTGGGCAACTTAAGACAGGCAACTTCTGGCTGCAAACAAGCCTTTTACAGAGCAAGATCTCTCTGTGTAACTTACCTAAAACCATGGAATTAAACAAGAAATTATATTAAATGTCTCTGATGAACACAAGTCCTACCAGGCTTACCCTGTACGTCCAGACCTATAATATTGATACCTTTGAACATCCACAAAAAAGAAAGAAACCATGTATATGGAATATCTAAAGAAGGTGAGAATCACAGAATCACAGAGTGGTTTAGGTTGAAAGGGACCACCAGTGGGGTCATCTAGAACAACCTCCCTGCTCAAGCAGAGTTTTCAAGATTTAAGAGAAGGTGCAAAGTTTCTAAGGAATTTGGCTTAAGAAAAGAGAGATATTGTTAAAAGCGAGGCATAAGGCAAATATATGCTACCATTTAGCTCTGCATGGATAAATATTGAGGTAAAAAATTATTAATTTGTGATAATTAAAATTATCACACAAAGGAGGAGTATGATGATAATATTTGGTAATAATATTAAAATATTAGGGGCATTTGCAGCACAGGATCTTGAAAATAGAATAGCTGAAGGTGTAATTATATGAAAAAGAAATAAATTAGCATAACATGCAACTGGCGGCTCAGGGACAGAACTTGGAGGTGACAGCTTGTGTGATCTGTCAGTGTGTTGTGGCTTTGAAACCCAGGTCTTGTCAGAGTTACTTCCAGTAGAAACACAGTAGAATTTGTGCCATAGTGAGAAGACTTTACACAGCTTCCTCTGAAAGGCTGTGAATTTATAGTTGAAAAGGAACAAAGAGTATGTGGGATGACCAGGGGGAATGGAAGGTTACCTACAGCTTCTACTTGTCTAGTCTAGAAACATAAACCTGCAGAAGTATTCACTTCAGGCACTGAACATGTCTTCCTTTCTCATACTAATTGTCAAGACAAATTTTCACTTCTATATTTTAAAGTTATCAGCTGGGAAATTTAAACTAACCTATATTTAAAATAAATATTATTTCCTTTCACTTCTGAGAAAATGATCTGGAATGCTAAGGCCACTGAGGTACTGGTAATTTAACCAGTACCAGGAAAAGGAGTGGGAAAAGAAATAACTTATTAATCCCCTTGACTTTACCAGCAGTACTGTAAGCAACACCCAGAAATTAAAAACCCTAATCCACTGTATGTACTGCAGAAGCATGTGGACCTCTGTTCTAAATTACAGAAATTAATTTTAAAACATAATCACCATTTCTTTGAGATGATCTGTTAAAATAATGATCATATTCAGTAGCTAACAATTTGGTTGTGTAAAGAAAAATTTGGATTTATAGCTCATCTTAGTTATCAAAACTGCTAGTTGATCAAAATAATGCTGGTCACAGACAATCAATTTCAGAAAAACAACCCCCAAAACACAATCAGCAATATCTGAATGGATCATTGATGAATGACCCTGTATTAAATATGTCCTCTCTTAAACATCTCTTTTTAAAACAACACCTAGCAAACAAACAGTGATCTGTTTGGCAAAGTTCTAGTAAGGTGATTTGCTTTACCGGTTTGTAGTCTAGACACATCTTATAAACAGTCAAAGCATTTGGAAACTTAGTAGATTTCTTACAACAGTGTTTATGCCCAGAGATGTATCTATTGCTAAGAGCAAAGAATTTCTATTAATCTAGCAAGATGGTATATTGTGGTATACATTAAAGCTGGACTGAACAAGTTTTAAATAATCAGCTCTGGCATGGATAGAAATACCTTATGATTTCACAGATGGGATAAAGCAATTTCAAAAATCCCATGGAACATGTTTTATTTGTTGTTGGTTTTAGTCAGTTCTGAAATATATTCACATACTGCAGGTCTGAATTACTGACATGAAGGGAAAAACATACAATAAAAAGGTTGAAGGCTTTACCTTTTTATATGTTTTCTCTTCATTTGGCTTTCCAGCAGTAACATCTCCATTTTCAGTAACAGACGTCATCTAACAACAGAAGCTTAAGTTATAAATAAGGTATTTGTATTACAAAAATAATTGTTCAGAAAAATCATATAATTTATTATCTATTTTGCCAAACACAAACTTTTCAGGGGACAGCACACTACCAAGATCAGTGACATATCTAGGACATTCCTGTAAGTATTTTCCATACAGACTAAAAGGACAGCACTGGCCCAGGAATATGTCCAACAAATGACTGATTCTACATGACTCTGTTTCCTCTCCCCACACAAGTCTTGCAGTGAAATCTTGATTCTCAGACTACTGCATGAGATGTTCTTGAAGGGGAAAAACTATGAAGCTTGTGAGCCAGATAATTCAGTGACATTTCTAGTAGTCTAAGGTACTTGGCTGCGTCAATATGCTGTATCTCCTTAAAGTAGCAAGGAATCACACAAAATTACAAAATAGTCTGAGTCGAAGGGACCCACAAAGATCTGTGAGTCCAATTCTTAAGTGAATGGCCCATACAGGGATGAAAGCCACAGCCTTGGCATTTATAGCATTGTGCTCTAACTATTTGGCATTGCATCTTACCACAGCTGTAAAGCCATTCTAGACCAAGAATAAACCACTAAGACAAAGGTCACCTTGAGACTCAGACACCCTGAGTTCATCTGCCAAAGGCACAATGACATGATTTAAAATAATTCTAGATTTTACCAATACTTTCACAACAGAATTATACTTACCCTTACAAACAACAGGACAGGTCATCTGGAGCTGAGAGTGAAGATCAAGTCATTCATTGGTGGTGTTAATGTTTTCTATAACCTGTTATTAGAAAAATCTGTCATCACTATGCCTTAACAAATTTCCATCTCACAGAACAGCTGTAGATTTCATTTTACTACTATTCTTCAGCCCAAGCAAGCATTCAGCTACAAGTGATGCTTTTCAAGAATCATGTCAAATCACTTAGTTACTATACTTAGAACTTACTATACCTAAAACATACTATAACTTGGTTAATATACTTAGAAACTAGCAGTATTACACAGGAGGGAATCAGTGCAGAGTAATTCCTTTTTGCCCTAGATATTTCACCCCTGTGTCACAAATAACTCTACAATAAAACATGTATGTAGAGCAGTACACATACATGTTCTGGAGTGTTGTGTAATTACATCATGTGTTATTAATCTTATAGCCTTATTATCTCCAGTCACTTATAAGAAATAGCTGTGACCATTTGGAAGACAGCAACATTGTAAAGTCACAGATAACATATAAAAAGAAAATCTCATGATACCTCAAATGAGAAGAAAATCTCATTCTGTCTTTACGCAGTACAAACAACATCTTGTACATATCTAAAAATGGTTTAAAAAAAGTATTCTCAGGCCTTATTCACTGATTTTAATTTTCCATTAATCCAAAGAGTATACTTAACATTACCATGGAACCTTTTAATAAAAGGCTGCAAAATTCAGTATTTTCCTTTTCTTCAGAGAAGCAAAATCTTTTGAGGAACAGAACACACAGTTATTTAACTGTGTTAAATAACTTTCAAAATCTGTGCTGTGACAACCATCTCCTGTTCCATGCTAACAAATTTTTGCAAAGGAAGTATTACTTTGTGTAGTTTCTTCCAGCCCTAGAGCTACTGAAGAGGCACATGGTGCCTTCTCACATGCTTTATAATAGGCAGAGCAAGAGCCACTGTCTCAGTTCTGATGAGGTTTAACAGTTCAAAGACAGGTCACAACTTACAGCCTTGGACTCACTTCCAGGCTAAGCTGAAACTATTTATTTTTATTTTTTTTTATTGTTACCATAGCAGGAAACTACTGTAGCTAAAGCACTGAATCTCAGTATGTACCTGACAAAGGAAAAGCTCACAATAGAGTAAGACACGGGGTAGGGGCAGGTAGAGGAAGAAAACATTTAGTTGCAAAAATACTGTAGTGCGCTGACTTTGGCTAGGATAAAGTTAATTTTCTTCACAGTAGCTAGTGTGGGGTTATATTTTAGATTTGTGCTGGAAACAGTGTTGATAATTCAGGAATGTTTTCTACTTTTGTGTAGTGCTTACACAGCATCAAGGCCTTGCGGTGCCCTGCCAGCGATGGGCTGGGGATGCACAAGGATCTGGGACAGCTGATCCCAGCTGACCAAAGAGATATCCCGGACCACATGGCATTATGCTCAGCATATAGAACTGGGAGAAGAAGGGAGGGAGGATGGTCAAAGTGAAAAACATGTTTTCCTTCCCAAGTCACCATTAAGTGTGATGGACCCTGCTTTCCTGGGAATGGCTGAACGCTTTCCTGCCCATGGGAAATGGTGAATGAATTGCTTGTTTTGCTTTGCTTGCATGCACAGCTTTTGATTCAGCTGTTAAACAGTCTTTATCTCTACTCTGAGTTTTCTCACTTTTACCCTACTGATCCTCTCCCCCATCCCATCAGTGAGTGAGCCAGTGTGTGGGGCCCAATGGCTAGCTGGGCTTAAACCATGAGTGACAGATGGCTGTAAAGATCTCCTCTTTAGCTTCTTAGACACTATCCTACCTGATGACAAAGAAAGGAAAATATTAAAGTACAGGAGAAATTTAAAGGGTATTTTTCTCAAATACTCTCAACCAGCATTTTGGTCACAAATCTTACATGCAGCAAAAACTACTGTGACATGTACAGCTCTTGAAACACAAGTTTACAGTCTTCACTTCCATCCTTCTGCTCTGAATACCTCCTAGTCCTAAATGCAGACTTTAAAAAAAAATCACATCTATTCAATACATGCTTCAGAAAAAAAATAAAATAATAGTGTTTCACCATTTAGCTTCTCACACTAGAATCATAGAACCACATGCTTCTTAACTAACACAAACTGCAATTTCCATCACTCTGGGGGGAATGTGTCATGTGCATTTTCCCCTAGAGCTACAGGGACACCTTTTTAATTTCTCTGATCAGTCAGAAGCCGACCATGTCAACACCAATCTGCCCACCACATAGCTGGCATTTTGAGAACTGAGATGACAGTCAGAAAATATGAGCTTCCTACCCTGCTTTGATTTCTTGTTCTTGAATTTTTAAATCCATGTTCCTTTTATAGACAAAAATGATCTTTTAAGGTAAGGTATTCATTTTTCCAGATTATAAATATCTGTTTTTACACAACCTCAGCTGCTGAGGCCCAACTCACACAAACAGCTATTGGTACTTACACCTGAATGGCCTCTCAGCTCAATTTCAAGTTAACTTTAGAACACCCAACAACTTCAGCCATTCATGAAAAATGCTATTACTAGATTCCTACAGGACCATGTATTAGTTAATTCAACCAAAAATCAATTCTTCTTCCCATTACCACAAAAATAATTTTTAATTTTTTTGGAGAATGCATTTTTTAGCATATTTATATAATTTTCTTAATCAAATCCTTTTTAAAGAGCACTAATAAAACATGCTGCTGAGGAATCACACTGCAAATAAACTCCAAATAAAAGCCATGTAGCTTTTCATTACATGTACTCCCTTGTTCTGATTGATAGTTAAAACTGAAATATTCTTCCTAGCTTTTAAAGCAGACATATCTCTGAGTACTGTTGTCAGGCTTCTGCAGTTAGTTAGAAATATCATGCAACAGAAAACATATTTATAACTTCTCACAGGTGTAATCTTTAATTTTAAATACGAGGAATAAAAAGTAAGACAAAACAAGATTAAATGACACTTTAAATTTTCCAGTGGGCAGAGAGAGAATACTGGAGATTAAAAAATACAAGAAACAATTATGCATGTTTAAGATTAATAATATACAAATAAAATAGATTACATGGGGCAGATTTTTCAGTCTGAAACACACAAATGCATTTTCAGGAAAAGCTTTGGGTTTGTTTTTTTTTGTGATGGATGGAATACACAATTTTGGACTCAATGGAGAAGTTTCATTCTCATAGTTCAGTGTATTTCAGAGTACCTATTTAGCTGTTTCTTAATCCTTGAACAGTTCTCTTTTGCCAGGAGGACAAAAAATCCTCAGAATATGGCAGGTGCCTTCTCAGAAAAGCACAAAGAATCATACTAAATTCATACTAATAATGTTACATCAAAACAAGACAAAAAAAGATTATCAAAATAGACTTACTGTCCATAGTAACTGGGAGCTTACATACCAAAACTGCATTCTTTCTTGATCATGGTATTTTGTCAGCACAACAAGTAAGGATGTTGACAAGAATTTCTTGTCCTACAAACAGCATTTACAGTGAATTCCATTAAAAGGAGTCATGAGGTCAAATTCCTTCACAGGTCCTGTCTCCCCTTTGTTACTACTTTGAAGCAGCATCTTCTAATACAACTATGAAAGTCACAGTCATTTCAATATTGCAAAACTCTTACTGATGAGATTTGTCCAGACATATTTTCATTATCAAAGTTCTTCAATTCATTAAAAGGACTTGCAGATCTATAAGGCAGCATTCTTCCACCAAACCACCTTAGGGACTGTGATACACTCCCAGATTTCAGCTCATGTATGAAGCTGGAGATCTTTGTTACACAAAATTTTTCCAGAAGGGGCAAATTTTCTAAGCCAAAAATGCTCTACAGTGAAAGAAATCCATGAACACATACTCATTAATGAAAAGCTACTCTTTTCATACTTGTTCTCTTGTGTTTCCCCCACCCCAAGCTCAAGTACCCAAAAACCATTCATGGTATTCTTGGATTCACCTGAAGGCAGCTCCAAGATCAAAAGACACTATTAAAGCTAACTCCCCTACTTCTCTGAAATTATAAAGACTTGACTTCATACCTTCTTAGGCACTGAACAAACTTCTCTTGCAGATGATGCATTTATAAAGTCTCCCTCCTGTCTGGATTCTCTGCCAACAAATACAATACGCACACAGCACTGCATTTCCAAATTAGATCTCATTTTACCTTGTTCTTTATTCCATGAAACTTCCTGGTACTCTGGACCACTGTCAAATTTAGTTGACAAACTTAGGCCAATCAGAACTCTTGACAGTTTTTTCCCTACCTTATCCAGTAGAATCTGAACAGTAGGATTATTTATCAGATTATTTGTAAATTAAGGGGTTTGGGACACAAAAACATCCTCTGGCACACAAAAATTGCCTACATACATCTTGTTTCCACACAAAATCCAATCAAAGATATCAGCATCCTATCAGCACTATTTTCAGAAGGGTCAAGAGGCAAATGACCTTTTAGCTTCAGGTGAATAGTGGGACTTGTATTGGTTTTACTACATTTTAGATTCTTAAAGGAGCTTTTCTCAATGCTTTAAAACAATGCTGACAATAATTTTCATGGTTTAATTGCCTTCCTTCTGAGTTTACCAGACAACGAGGAGTGGTGTTTAGGAACCTGCAAGCATTGCTAACAGAGTGCCAATACACAGATCTAAAGAAGTGAAAGGAAGCACAATTTAATGCACAGAGTGGTAAAAGGATCAACATGTCAAAGATCTGACAGCTTTCTCAACAGCCATCACAAGTTAACCCCCTCTCCAAAAACCTTATGTATTTTAATGTAAGAGAACAGTTTTTATACATGAGTGCTTGTGCAGTTACACAGCCTTCAAATAAAAATTGAGGTAGTTTGTTGTTTTTTTTTTAAAATAATATCGCAAACACTAGTTTATGGAATAGATTCACTCTGTACCAGGACACACAGACATCTAAGATCAAATCTGTATGCTCCCATATCTGAAACATCTAAGGAGTAAAACTGATGTATCCTGAGAATGAAGTAAATGTTTACATGTTGCAATAGACTCAATCATTAAAAAGTCATGAAAAGCTTCAAATCTGAAAAAAATTTCGATTTTCAATCTGAGATCCACCTGTAATGCTTGTCAGCCTAATAAATCTCTACTGTCAACTTAATGTGACTTCCACTCTTCGCAGAAGTACTGAAAGATCTCTTATGTCTTTCCAGACATTACTACAAAAGTAGAGCAAACTTTTTACTGCATCCTAAATACCATTAATTTATGCCACTAAAACATTAATTTAAAAAAGTCTATCTTTTCTATCTGGCAGAAAAAAAAAAAAAAAAAAAAAAAAGCGTCATATGAATTTAAAGAAGAATGAGGGAAAAAATAAAGAAAAACCCCAAGCAATTAGGTCTGAAACCTTGTCCCAAACCACAACTGATTATAGAAATTTTAAGGGTGACTGAAAGTAAAATCATCTGTGTAAAATTTTTGATAGTACTATTGTTGCACTTGTGAAAACTGGAAAATGCTATTCATGTTAATTAATGCTAGGATGAACAATTTCATACTGAACAGCTAAAAAAGGCAGATCAGAAATTGTGTAGCCTGTGATGCCTAACAAGAAAAGCCAACCAACCAAAAAAAAAAAAAAAGCCCTGATTAATCGACCTGATTTCTTTATCATTTTGCTCCAAAAAAAATAAGATTAAAATCAAGAGTAGTATACTGTGTGATGAAATTCACAAATAAAGTGAAAAAAAAATAAATCTCATCTTTCTCCTGGTCTTTGTAATGTAATCAGGCCAGTAAAAATGCTACAGAGAAAGCAGCAAGCAAAAACCAACATAAAACTGCCATTTTGACTGTTCATCTACTCTAAGTCATGTCAGCTGTTCACACCACCTTTATTTACCTAGCTTGAATAACACACATTAGTTTCAGTGCCCTGCCAGATCTTTTAGTCTCTCAGCAACTAATCTGAGCACAATGCTAGGATTCTGATACTGTTTGATTTCTGCAGTTGCCCTCCCTTCCTTCCTTTCCCCAGTTTCAGGAATATGGCACAGTACTTGGATGTCTTTTAAAAATGTCATAATAGGAGTAGTACTTTTTTCTTAGTTTGCTGGCTGGATTTGAAAAGTAACTTATCATAGTATTCAAACTATAAAAAACATATGTTCATATTGTACTGCTTTGATTTACTGCAAGAAAGGTCAGAACATATATCCTCCTCCTTTAGCTTTCATTGTGAAAAAAAATGAAACTGTAGAACTTCAGAAAATACCACCTCCATCAAAGTCCACAAATATTCAGAATACATCTGATTACCCGGAAGATTTGATAACCTATAAGAGTGCCTTCCTCTTCCATTTAAAGTGGTAGTCCTTCTGCACTAACCTGTTTTTTAAGGTGAAACACACTACCATTGTAATATCCAGGATCACAGGAACAGCCACAACAACACCACAAACTATAGCTATGAATCATATCCCTCATTTCAAAAATAATCTGACGTGATTCTTTCAGAAGGAAACTTTTTTACCACAATGCAAATAAAACTGAAAATTCATTGAAGAAACCAAAGTGTAGAAGTCCTTGGAAACACTGCATACTGTGCTCCTTCAACAAAGCACATAGATTTTAATTTGTAACTTCTGTAATTTGTGAATTCTGCATGTGACAGATAACTTGGAAGGAAGAGTTTGGGCTTTTTTCCCCCTCTATGAATTTCCAAATTCATGACTTCATAACAAGGGCCTTAAATCTATCTCACTTCTCTACTCTCTATTAGCCTATTTAACATTTCCTGTCAACTACTGTGTCTTCTGCTCTCCCCAGAAGCACCAAAGGATCTCTTACGTCTTGACAAACATCATCTGTAAAAGCAGAGCAAACTTTCTACTGTGTACTAGACAGTGTTGTCTCAACTAAAGGACTTTTCCAAATCAGTGAGCTCAGATCAGCAATCAGAAAGAACAAACATTTGATCTATGACAAAACTGACGTCATACTGTGTATCTTGCAGAAACTGTTAGCAGGCCCTCCCTTTACGAAGTGAAACTGCTCCATTAACTTCTCATTCGTTTGTAGCAGTCTGAAAGCATACAAAGCAGAAAGGCATATTTGTACATAGCCAAAGAAGACTTCCCAATTGCTACTTATGTTTTCACAATTCTGATTTCATGTGCCAATAACAGTACTTTTCAGAGGACTAGCAAGCTTTCTGTGAAGCCATCTGGAATTACAAATTAATACAAATTGTCAAGATGCAGTTTTCTTTGAAACAACTGAAAGAAGGAAACACCTGCATGCTATATACAACAGTATGCAGTATAAGTTAGGGTAGTACCACAGTGAAGGGCAGAGTCCAGAATCAAGAGCTCTGCTCCTTTACTTTGGTGACTTTGATATGGCAATGGACTATTGTTACCACATACCAGACACTGCACTTTTAGATAAAGCCAGCACAAAACGCACGTTGTCCAATAAAATGACTGCAGCACACTGAGACAAATGGTTGATAAGGAAAGCAAAAAGCACAAGGAGAGGGAAAATTCTTCTACATTTGTCTTTGATGGTACATGCAAAAGAGAGTGGCAGGGATCACGTAACACTGTGGTCATGATTTTTTGAAAGGAAAGCACGGCAAGCTGCTTCACTCATACAAGCGGCAGGTAACATCCATGGGGAATGAAATCTCATGTAGAGCAAAAAGGAGATCAGTGAACATGCCAGTTTCTTACGGAATGACACAAACAGAGATGCAAACAATTCCACCTTGGTGGGTGGGGAATAGATCTAAAAGAGGAATTTGGTAAACCCAGAAGCTTTAGTAATCTGAAATTCCAGAAATAGTCATTTGAGAAAAGAAAAATAGGTCAAATGGACTTGCAGAAGATTAGGTATAAAAAGAATAGACTGAACATGAAAGAAAAAAAGCATAAAAGCACAGGACAAGTTACTTTGGTAAGAAATATGTTTGTAACAACAAGAACTTCGCAATAGCTGTATTGCTCTAGTTTGAAACCTCTGTCCTTTTACTCATTCACATTTTTCCACTTCAAAAGGAGGTCAATCACACGCAAAACTGCTATGCAAGCATAACTTTACAACAGAGGCAAGAATAAAAATTGGTAATAGGAATTCTTTGTTTCAAAGAACATTGAGACTTCTGGGTGGACAACAAAAAAGCTGTGGTTAAAATAATTTGCATGCACTAAAACAGGTGGCATAATTTGCGCATCAGCTCTACACAGGTAACTCATAAATGATACACTATTGGGAATTATTTAGGCCATTTGCATATTAGCATGTAATTATTGACAACAAAGTTTTCAAAAGGATATATCATGGAAACACTGATCTCAATGCATGAGTGAATTATTATGACCTTCAAGTTCCCTATGCTTTCCTCCCCAAGTCCTGTGAGTATAAGTTTTGTACATATAGCTTTTAATTAATGCTAGCTAAGTTAAGCTGTTCAGCATTCAGATTATCTAAGAAATTCAATTATTTTAAAATCCCATTTTTGTCTCCAATTCAGGGCCATTCCATACAGCTGCAAACAGACAGCTGAAGAGTGGAAGAGTGGAAGAGATTACCCTGGAGGATGTGACAGGTAATATTTGAGATTCTTTTGTTTAAAAAGTAGTTGATACTGTCTTGAAGGAAGGAAAATATCTTGTTTCTGCCATGACTCCTCCTGGTTTCCATTGAATCACTGTATCACTCAGACTGGGTATCTCCAACAATTTCAGCTGGTCCAGGCTGGTGCTACTGTGGTCCTGCCTTCCAAGTATGCATTCAATAGCATCATTATTATGCACCAGTGCTTCTCCTGCCCCAAGAGAACTCATCTAGACAATTAAACTTACAAAAAAAAGTAGCATACCAAAGAATATCAACCATAATGGAACTCCTTACAACAGCTTTGCTGTGGTCACCCCTAAGATCAAAAAGAAGCTTGGGAGGGAATGAGGAAGGTAATGAAAACTGCTATACTCTTGATCCATGATGGAGGAGAGACCAATTGCCTCAGTTGTTTCAATCACTCACATACTTCTTCATAACCTCAGAATCACCAGTCCACCAGTGATAAAAGCAGGAAACAAGACTGAAGCAGATGGAAAGAAGCGTTAGCAGCAGTGCCTGATGGGCCAGGCAACAGGGCCCAAACTGAGCTCAACATTAGCTTGAGGGAAATAGAAATGCACGACTAAGGTTAGGTTCCCAAATGTATATTCATACAGCAACTCATTTTTTGGGTGCCTAGCTTGCGTGAAAAATAAGTTCACTCAAGAATGGGTATAGAAGGATGATGCAAGCACCAAATTAAAAAGTTGTGTATGAATTCAAGATGAGAGATACTGTAAGTTACTCTACTGAGTAGCAAAATCTTTTACAACCAATTAACCCCCCATGTACTATTTTCCTTCAGGAAACCTAAAACTGAAATTAATAGAAGTTTTCCTTGGACCCCTACAACATAATTTAATAGAAAGCTCACTTTACTCTTGAAAAGGATTTGAAAAAACTGTCTTTTACCATTCTCAGCAGAGAACAAATCCTGCATCACTAAAATATCTTCGATTAAATTGAGAGCTCTCAGTTTCCTATAAAGCAGAACTTCCTCAGTTACATTTCCAAAATCACTCACAAAGCTATAAAAAAGGAAACTATTATCCCATTCTATTAAATGCCCTATAAAGCACAAAAGCTGGAGTCTTCTTGGCTTAAAAGGAGCTCTAACATATTTCTTTTTAAACAGAGAAAGCTTCAAGGGAGAAAAGAATTATTTCAGAAGCTGCATAGGACAAAAACTCAAAAAACATGATTATTACAATAACATGAATTTCTGAAACCAATTCAGTAAAGAACTGCCCAGCATGTAAGGAAATAGTGCTATTTGTCAGAACTCCTGTCATCAAACCAGGACAGATATTTTGCAGCCACTAGAGTAGAACTGCAATATGGGAACCAAAAGAACTGTCAGAATTTTTATAAAGTCATTCCATTCTCTGACTGGAATGTGGATGCTTAAATGTAAAGGTTACTACTACCTTACAAGGAACCATATATTTCTGTTGATGCCAAGATGATTTTTTACCTTTTCTTTTGTATACCTTTCATATAACTTTTATGTGTCCTCAGTATTCTTAGTGTGCATACCTGTAATTCCTTAAGTCTGATAAGTTAGCATAGTCCTACTATTCTGTTAGACCAGGAGACCAAACATCCTAAAAGCCTCGTAGTAGGAGGCTGGAAAATCCTATTTCTAGGGAAACCAAGGTCCTCTCTAGAACATACCCTACACTCCAGAGACTTGGTCCGTCCAGGGGGCAATTCTGTGGATGGAGGAACATTGTACCATTCATCCAGGCCTCCCATTGGGGCATCCTTGTTAGATATGCTAATTTGTAAGGTCTGTAAATTGTATAGGTGAACCGTCATGTATGTGCATTGTGGTGCATTCCACCTTGGCAAAGCGGTGCACCAATAAGGATCCTTATTAAAATACTGAGGTAAAAACCCCTTATCCCTTAACCATGTCTGGCTCTCAATTTTTTAAGACCAGGAAAAGGCATCACTGTTCTCCAAGCCATGTCTCAGCTGAACAGATCAGAATGGGCAAGTGACTACTTTTTTTCCCCAACAGTATGCTTTGGCACCCAGCTGAATTATCAGCATATCTGCACAGTAATATACAAATCCAAACCACATCAACACACATACCCCACCCTACTGACATCAAGCAACATGGGGTGTATCATGGCAAGAAACATGTACAGTTCTTTTAAGGTATGGACACCTAGTCACAGAATTTTCAAATGGCAATACAAATGTTTTCAAATAAATCTTTATAAGTAGTTCTTTCCAGCCAAATTACATATACAAATTGTTTTCCAACAGTCTTCACTTGCCAAAGCAAATTGAAAAACCTGTCCCTGAACAGTTTTGGCAGCAAGAAAGTAAAATGAAGTCATTACTAGATGTTTTTGCCAGTTCTGAAACACTCTGTTATTCTTCAGTTGTTGTTTATACTCCACATATTGTTGCACCACTTTGAACATTTTTGTATTAAAAAAATGCAAGTTAACAAACACTATAGAGGCACCATCACAGTCTCTCTCCCCAGGGACTTCTTTGCAAATTACTAGCTGGATTTCTTCAAATAAAACCTAGCTGGAAATATTATAGAAAAATTAAAATCTTAAGCTATCACTGTTTGCACATATCTGCACATAAATTAGCCTTAAAAGTGTCCATGTACACATGAACAGGACTTAAAAAGAAGACAGTTTACCACCAGCAACAACAGTAAGAAGTGGGTGAATAAGTTTGTAGAAGACCCATACACAACATGAGAACCTCCTGACATGAGAACTTGTGAGCTCACCCAGGAAAATAAATGTGAGTTTTGCCACAAATTTTCCCACAAAAAGGTGTCTGAATTCTTGAGAGGCTTAAATAAGAACCTCCTTCCTTCTCAAAAAAGCCCTTTGAAACAGTATCTCCACCTCTCACTGCATCATTATAACTGGGCTGGAAGCATCTTTATAAAGTAGGTTAGAAAAGGCTTCTAATGTTGTCTGTAAGTCAGTTAACAGCCCACACTGTCGTTTTCAAAAGGTAAAAATACAGCTTTCAGCATTTAGAAAGAAAAAACCCACACCACTAATCACAGTTTTTGCTCAATGTATACTGCTTTATGAATTGTTAACTAGAAAAAGAACAAGATTCTGACAAGATGAAACATGGCTATGAATATAATAAAGATTCCATAGACTGAAGTGAAAAAGCCCCAACAATTTAGTCTACGTGTTCTCTCAGGAACAGATTGTTCTTGCAATTTAAGGTGTACAATGCAGTAGCCTACTTTATTATATTCCTTACCTGGCATTAATCTGCTGGAACATCTGATTAAATAAATTAACTACCTTTTTCAGTCTATGATTTAACCAACTACTAGACTGGGGGTTTTTAGTCTGAGATGACAAAGATCAGTATGCTCAACAGCACGTATTTTAAATGTATTTACAGAAAATTGCCTTTCAAGAGTTGTTGTTAACAATGTGTAGCCCCTGAAACTCTGTTTTCTATCTTGTTCCTGGGAATAGGGAAACTGATGATTAGCTGTGTAAGAGGAAAGCAAAATTCTTTAAAATTTCATTCTAGCTGGTTACGCATTTACTTTATAGAAATAAACTGGTCTTCACTTTTGCTTGCAATATGGCAGCATTATAAGTGCACTGAGCCATAGCCCAGCATTAGGAACTAAGGACTGCCAAATAAAGAGCAAGAGTGCTGCAAGACAAGAGCCAGCCAGACAACCCTGCCTGCTTACCCTTCATCATCATCCTAGCTGCAAGGATGGCCAGAGAACAGACAGGTGGCCCCTTCACTGTAGGAACAGGTGCAGCAGGTCATCACAAAAATGGTGATGGTGGCATGAAAAATTTTCTTGCAGACCACAGTGTAACTCAAATGCTTGTAAAAGACAGCCTTTAGCTTAAGAAAACCATTAGTTTTAGATCAGCTAAAAGCCTTTACTGAGGTTTACCAGCTCTGGCTGTTTCTGTGTCTGTGTATGAGTTGGACAAGTGCATGCATATGCAAAAATGACAGAGAGGAAGGCTAGACACTAAGATGCCTCACAAGCCCAGTCTGAAAGTGTAATCACATTAAAAAAAGCTGCTGTTAACAAGCAGTAACTAACAGTGGTCTGGCATAAAAGCTGAAAAAAACCTGGACATTATCCATATCTCCCTTCAAAGCAAAAGCTTTTTAGTAAAAAACACTGCTTTGGAGATACAGGTCTGAGCTTGCAGGGTTTTTCGAGAGAATGAAGGAGTTGCTAGGTGATGGTGAACTGAGGCTATGACAGAATAAAAGACACACACACGCTTAACCCAGCAGTGGATGGCAAATCCATTTTCCCTCACAGGGGTAAGGCGGTAGTCAATGTTTTCTTGGTAGATGCTTCTCTTGGGAGTTTCTTCAAACCACAGCAAAATGCTAATTAATCTAAATAATTAATTTAATTTTAATTTTATTAAAATTTCTAATTAATCTAAATAATTAGAAAAATTAATTTCATAACTAATCCTTGATATCTTGTTCTGCCAAAAAATGTTGGTAGAAATTTACAGTAGGTGTCCATTTTCGTACACCTGTCTCTGAAAAACCTCTTGCATCAATGGGCCCAGCAGGTGACAAACTTGGGTTTGGAGGGATCTCCTTCCATACCATTGAGTTACAGGTAGCATAGGTACGTTGCATAAGAAATACAGCTCCCAAGAACTGACGTGTATCAGGCTGGGGGGACAGAAGAGGAATCTCCAGGGGCATTTCATACCTGCATGGCATGCATCTCTGTGAAGCTGTGTACCTTTCTGTGCTCAGAAATCAGCCAGGGCTCCTGGAAGTCTGTCTCTTACTTTCTTTGTTTCCTTTGCACTGTTTGTGTCCTCATAGCAAGAAGAAAACTAAATCTAGCTAAAAAGCATTCTTTCTTTCACTTTGAAGACTTTTATGCATAAAACAGAGAGGAAGGGTGCAAGTGAACACAGGGAATGATATGGGATGGGAAACAAATTAAAAATAAAGAGCAAAAAAGGAAAGAAGGGAAGGGAGAGACTCAAGAAGAGACTGTGCACAATTGAAATGGGAAGAAAGAAGGAATGGGAAGCAGTAGTGGATGAAGAGCAAGGGAAACAAATAGAAGGAAAACACACGTTAACAGGAAACATACATAGGAAATTATTTCTGCTTTGGTCTGCTAAAAACAGGCCTTCGGTGCCATTAAATTAGAATGGTCAAAAGGATACTGAGGGCAAGGGAAAAATATATTTAAAAAGTCAATAAAAAGCTGTTAGTTATATTGTAAGAAAGAAAGCAAAGAAAACAGTATTTTTTCTTTCCTTTAATTAAGGTGGAAAAAAAAAAGGCAAAAAACCCCAGGCATATTTTAATGCATCTCTGTGCGGAATACATCAAGTACAGCAATATTTGCAGATGGATCAATCTGAACTACTAACTTTATGCACAGCTTTGGCTAAAACAAAAGCAACAAAGCACACTGAAAAATTCAGCAAGATATTAAACACTGCTTCTACTAGAGTACATGCTGTCAATATTGGGAAATGTCCTCCTGAACAGCTACTTCAAAAATATTGATCTTTAGTAGAGATGCTGGTAAAGCATATTTTAAAACCTGGTCAGGCAACTAAGACTGAATTACTGTTCACATTTGTGATGACCCCCCAAATGGTGTTTTTCCAAACAAAACAGACACACGTGGAAGTCAAGGTGCACACTGATCTATAGCAAAAGGTTACATTTGCATAGTCTCTGTTCGGATAATTTGATGGTTACAAAAGGAAAGGAACCTCTAAACTAAGGGAAGCAGTCAAAGGAGCAAGATGTGAACCTCCACTTGGCAAAAGTCATGTTACACTGTTCTTGCAAATTGGACAAAGGCGAAAGTTTCAATTTGCTTCCAACTTCTGTTAACAGGGTCCAAAATTAGACTCATGGGATGAGAAGCCAAATCACAATAAAGCAGAAAAGGTTTGAGTGAGTAAAGTTACCTCTGCAATACCTTTTTTTATTTTTATAACAGAGAGCCTTTACCATGGGCACCTACTGCTCATGCACCTTTCTTTTACTCTGTCAATTATACCACACAAAAGAGATCGCAAATTAAAAAAAAACAGAAAATGCAAATGTTGTATGCATAGCTTTTTCTTCCAAGTCACATACAAGCTTAACTATAGGCCCTGAGATATAAACACAGGTTATCACTACTGTGATTTACATCTCATGACCACAATTCCAGCAAACACCATTCCAGTGTGAATTTTAGTATAGCAGTTTATAGGATCACAGACTGGCTTGGATTGGAAGAGATCTTAAAGATCATGTTGTTCCAGCTCCACTGGCATAGCACCTTTCAGTAGGTCAGGCTGCTCAGAGCCCCATCCAGCCTGACTTTGAACACTGACATTCACAAATTCTCTGGGCAACCAGTTCCAGTGTCCCATCAGCCACATAGCAAAGAATTCCTTCCTAATATCTAATCTATCTTCTCCCAGTTTAAAGCCATTAGCCTTTGCCCTTGTCACTACATGGCCTTATCAAAAGTCCCTCACCAGCTTTCTTGTAGGCCCTCTTTAGGTACTGGAAGATGCAATAAAGTCTCCCTGGAACTTTCTCTTTTCCAGACTGAAAAATCCCAACTCTCTCAGCCTGTCTTTACAGGAGAGGTGCTCCAGACATCTGATCATCTTTCTACATACCTTGCACTGGATGTGTTCATAGCAGTCTGGAGAGGGAAATTGTTGTCCTCCTACTTCTGCACTGACAGAAGTTGATATTTGTATACAAACAAAATACTTCATATGAAAGTATTTCTATGACTGACAGATCTTTGCATTCTCTCACTCTTATATTCATCCTACACTAGCAGAACTAGTCTGTGTATGCTTCACTGAAGCAGAGGAGTCCACTTATTGCTTTTTTGCACAGACCTCAGCCTCACTCTGTTGCAAGGTGCAAACATGAAGCACCACACTCAAAATGCAGTGCCTGAGGCCTCTGTTTCTTATCCCACAGAGAAGACACCATACAGAGGCCTGAATTTTTCTCACACTGTTTCATCATGGACATGATGACATAATTTCTAGCTACAAATATGTCATCTGTCAGGTTTGTTCCTTTGTGAACTCAGTGTAATTGGTAAAAAACTATGTTTTAGCATCTGGACTATGGTTGTGATTTCAAATTATCTACAGTCCTGCTAGACATTTTCTAGCTTAATCTCCAAATTTCACCATTAACTATACTAATTCTCTCAGGATAACTTGAAACACATTTGTTCTTCCCATTTTGCAGCTTGTTGTTATATAATTCTTACCAGGAATATACATATTTAATAATAAGGGAAAAAATCCAGCATGATTCCCCCCCCCATGCCAACACCCAGTGTCAAAAGAAATTTATTGATATTTTTGAACATGAAGACATTCCATAAATACATTCCAAGTAGGCTTTTTGCAGAACACACTGTTTTATCAGTGTTAAATTTGAGATACAAGTCCAAGAGGCTGCCTTTGCAACTCATTAAATCAATGCTATTTTGACAGTATGCTGCAGTATGTGCACTCTTATATGAGAAAGCTTCACCACTACCCTCATGCACTCTTCTCCCAATATAGCTTCAGGCTATCACTTGGCACCATGCACCATTATTTCCACTGGCCTGTAATATTTTCAAAAATGCAATGGTACTGCCAAGACTGACTAAGGCCCACATATACTCCTCCGAGTGTGTTTCTGGACAACATTTATAAAATATCTAGGAACAACTTTCAGTGTCACAAGAAATGTCTCAAAAATAAGAGAAGCAAGTTGTTTCTGAAGAAATGTGTTTCCCTTACCTCCTGCATCACTACAGCCTTTTTGAAATTGCTTTGATGCTTGCCTGCTTGCAGAATGTGATCTTTTTTGGTTGGGTTTTTAAATTTTTTTAAAAAAAAGGTGCAAGTTCTTGTGTCACAACTTGGACAAACCTCCCACTTCTACAGCAGTAGCTTCAGAAATAACCTCATGGAATAGGAAAACTAATCCTAAGGAAACAATAGCATACCACTTTGTTAGTAAATGCACATCTTAGTTTAGTTGCACTATCCATTAAGAATACAATAAAGTAGTGCATATCCAGTGTCTTCTAGTCAGACAAAATTCAGCCCTCATGACTATTGTAATAGGTTAAAAAAAACAAAACCGTGAAAGCTGCTTTTATTATACATAAATAATATATATGTATATATAACATATACTTAAACAAAAGCAGTATTTATCCTCATATATATGATGTCTCTCACCACCATTTCAAAGCATAAATAGTGAAAGCCTGAAGTATTTCTCATCTCATACAGGAGCCAAGCTTCACAGATCTCTCTAAATGTCATCCCAAACAAGTATATTATCCAAGTCTCAAGAGAATAAGGAAAACACAAAGATAAACACAAGAAGCAGAAGAGGTAGGTTCATCATTCCAGAAAATTACCTTGCCAGATAAAGTACAGGTAAGTGAGTTATTGATGCATCCGTATGCAGTGCAAAAAAGCCAGTGGAAAACAATGTGTGGTTCTGCAACAGACTAGAAAATGGAAGGCTTTTTATCCACCATCCTCAACCTGATATTCACTCTCCCTACTAAGATTTTCCACTGCTAAAACTTTTTATTGTCAAATGACATGCATGAGTTACCACTAGTGCACAACTCTACAACAGGCACTTTGTCTCTGAATGATATTTAAGGAAATTCCTCAAGATAGAAAGCTAGAGCTATCTCAAATGAAACTTTAAGAAAACTATTTTGTCTTGAAATAGTAGTTTTTGAAGCTGCATTTAGCATAGACTCAAAGTCCTGGATTTAAGAAATCACGGATTTGAAAGAAAGAGAAGGCCCCAGAGGCTGCATCTGCAATATGCTGTAGCTCCAGACAGGGCTACCTGTGCCACACTTTATGAGAGGCCAGCAATAAGCACAGAGGAGACATATTTTTAAAACTCACAAAAGCAGCTCAGTTTCTTACAGCCCCATATGAAAATGGTGAATTTTGAAGTTTTAACTGCACTTAGTACAATTGCTTCAGAACCAGACCATGCCTCTTGAAGCACTATGACAGATAAGAATCTTTATTTTTCCTTCTTTTGGTTGTCAGGCTTAACCATCAGTTTGCAAAGATCTGGAGTACAGTTTTGCCTGCCTTTCTTGATAGCTAAGGAAGTCTGAAAAGGGAGTGCTTATTGGTTTCATGCCCGCACAGCAAAAATCTATTCATGCTTCAACAGTGCAACTGGAAAGAGTATTTTTCAATTTCAGTATCTGAGTTGCACAAAAAGTACATTAAGAATTCTAACATGCTTACAAGAAGCTTTCTTGAGTTACAGCTTCAAGGAGGCACTATGCACCTTAGCAAAAATGTCTGGATTTCCTTGTGGCAGTGGTACATGTAGTAAGAGACAGAATCATTCATGTAGTTGAAGCATACTTACAGGCCAAGCAACCTGTAAAGTTTATACATTCAATACCACAGAATCCTGCAAGATGTGTTCAAGTTCTTACAGGATCAAAATAAAACCGAGGTGGGAGGAAAGTCACCCTAATTCACACATTTTCCAATAAAATGTTGCTTGAAATTACCTTCTTAACAGCCATCCCCCCACCTCCATAATGTAATTCAGGATGGAAAAAACTATACTGTACGTACACACAAACTTGTGGTCAATCACCTCAATTTTACTAGAAACAAACAGGAATTTAAAAATACCACTCAGAAAATACCATTCAGAGGAGACTTTTGAAAAGAGCATATGCTTTTCATCTCTGTAAAAGCACATTTTTAAGCCATTAGTCAGGCAAATTGGGATGAAAATAAATACATAAAATATAAATCTTACCTGAGTTCAGAAAAGGCCTTTGTAAGTAAGCTGAATAATGCCTTTATACATGCATATAAAATTTGTACACATATATATTACGTGTTCTGTCTACATTGTCTGTTACATACTACACCATCTAGCTATATTATGATGATCACAGAATGGTTTGGGTTGGAAGGGACCTTAACGTTCAGCTATTTCTAATTCCCTGCCAAGGTCAGGAACACCTTCCACTAAATCAATGGCACACATACATATACTGTACATATACACACACACACAGACAAAGCTTATAAAATACAATTTGTTGCTAACATGCAGTGGTAAACTGAAAAACATCCTCAACTGAACATAATATCAGAACTGTGAAATGGACAAGTAATTTGTTCCCATGTAACTCTTACAACAAAAAAGACACCTTTTTACTGAACAGGAGTGTCAAAAGCAATAGGACACTATAAAATAATGGCATAATGAAATCCTTACAATATTTGAGATACAAAGCATATCAAAGCAAATTTAATACTGTATTTTTTAAAATCATGGCATAATATGAAATATGAATCAGGAGTAACAAGTAGCCTCTCCAACACATAGTTGATGTTGGAAACCTATGAATTTTCATTAAGAGAAATTGATTGTAACTTAGTCTTATACGGTATTCAAATAAATTAAAAATTTATCATGTGGCACTGCAACAATGCTAAATCTGAGTGACTGTTTGCTTTCAAGTCTCTTTATTATACCAACTAAACAGAAAAACTATTTTTCATTGCATTTTTGTAAGACTTTGATTAGCCAAAATTGCTGTCAATTAGTGGTATCCTTAAGCTGTATTGCTGCACAAAAAGAAAAATTATCTTGTCAATAGGAGGTACAGGAACTGCAGTGCCAACCATGTTTCATGGGCCATATCCAAATAAATCCAATTCTGGCTGAACAGAAATGGGAATTTCTCTTCCCAGTGAAACCAGATATACAGGGATACAGTTTGTCATTATACACTGATTTTTAACAATGACCACATGCTGATTTTTGATGTAAATTCAGCAAAACACAACACAATTGAGATTACTTTATCTCATACATACAATTCCCAAATACTATTCCCAGCATACTTCAGAGTAATATTCCTTGTAAGCTGGCTTTTGCTACTGTTGTCAGTCACCTTTTCCAGCTGCTATCATGGCTTAACATCTTTGACTTTTATCAAAGTCAAAACTGGAACAAACGGTATTTTTCTTCTCACTCTACATTTAATACTCTCTGCACACATCTAAAATGATGGTTCACTGTCTCAGCATTAAGTTCACCAAAATATTTGCTTTCCCTGCAGAGAGATCTTCTCTTGAAGCTAAGGTAAACAAACAGATGGAAGCATCACAGACCTCCCAACACCACTGCTGTCTTTGCCAATTATTGCCTGAATACCAGGTCTGATTCTCACTTACGTGTACACAGTGTTGGGCATCAAGAGAATGTGTGTGGCAGAACAGAATAGATTCCAATATTTCATAGGTACAAATAAGAAGTCACCTAATAGAATACATGTCAGAAAATATATGGTCGAGGCCCAGTAGACATCACAGACGTTTTACAAGTGAAATCTGAGTCTGTGTGCTGCTGGCATCTCTGGGAAACCCTACAGCACAAGCAGGATCACAGGCTGCATTTGTTTATCCCACACAGAGACAGGCAACAGGCTCTGCTCTCCTGCAACACAGTGACAAAACACAGATGGAAACAAACAGGTGGAAATGGCCTCAGTCATGATGGGGTCTCACCCATCCCTGTCCTCACTACACTGTGCTTCTGTTCTTGTTAGCCATTACAGTTCCAGCTCCTACAACTTGCTTATTTAGTCCTTAAGAGTCTCTCACATGAAAGGCTGGACTTTTGGAATCCTCACTTCTGCCAGAAGGAGCTGCAGCAAATCAGGGGGTCTTATGGGGTTGGTTAGCCCTGATTTTCTCCTCATATTTTGTCAATGTTTTAAGGGACAGCTTGTTGCAGAGGATTGGCAATCTAAGTGCAAGCTTTTAATAAAAAATAAAAAAACTTACATAGCCCAGGCCTTATGTGTTGCATTTCATGAAACGTTTTTACCTCCAGTGCCTTATACTTTGTAAAAAGCAAAAATCTACACAACCAGAACTGAGACTACAAGAACCAAATGTATATTGCTGAACTACTCATTTCCAAATAACATCTATCTTCAATTCTTCAACAAAATGGGAAGTTGCATTTTGTGCTCTGTAAAAATTGCATCTGAAATTTGCATTTAATTTTAATGCTGAAGACACTGTGCCTAGCAAACCTCATAAAAGCTTTAAGAAAACCACTGAAGATTTTATTCCTCATCCTTCCAAGTTTGGGCATGCTCCTGCAAATCACAGCCTTCAGTGAATGAAAGACATACTATCATTCTCACTTTGTAGATTCATACTACACCATATTTCTCAGAGTTTGCAAAACCCACTCTAAATATCACTTACAGCTGATAGGTGGAAGTAACAAATTCACAGAATCAATGTTCATACTGAGTATTTCTGAGGTCCCACAGAAAGACTGTGAACATCCAACTCCCTGTATCAGCAACTGCTGCTCATTTCAATTAGCCCAAACAATTAAGTCAAACTCTGTTTGCTTCCAACCTTTTCAGCTGAACTTTTGCTGCTTTTAAATGCAACAATCCCCACTGTGTCAAATGCACTCTGCAGAAAAAGATAAACAATTCTAAGAGCACTGCAAGCAAACATCCAAGTATTTCATGTGGTTGCTACTTAAACAGAGTTTAAACCCAAGCACTTACTAAATTCCAGCCAGTCACTTGCCACTAGGATCCTTAGAGATTATTGCAAATGCAAAAATTAAGTCTCATTTTTTTACTAAACCTAGTTACTTACTCTGTCAAACTACTTCCTAAAAACACATTTCTAGCAGATTTCATGTCATTTGTGATACTTTAGCACAATAGTAAGAGTGTTGAAAACACTGAGAAAAATGTTTGCATTTCAACAAACCCCTGAAAGTAATTTATATCCCTGTAATTACACCTCAAGTTCAAAGTTAAACCTTTTCTGCTTTGAAGATTTATGTAAAAATCAAGAAATTGCTCAATAGCAACCAACAAAAATATCCTAAAGCATCTTTTGTTTTTAACTCAACATTTATGAACCACACTTCTTGTCATGGACTTACCACCATTTATTTGCAGGTAAACAACATCCTTCTATTAATGTAATGCTGTGACAAAAAAACCTCAAAGAAACCCAAAAAAAACCCCAAAAAACAAAAAACAATTCCAACTAAAAGCCCCCAATCCAACAAACAAAACAAACTAAAAGACAAATATCCCCCAAACAAAACAAAACTCCCCACAGCCAAAACAAAACCAAAAACCCACAACAAACCAACAACTCAAAGCCAAGCAAAAAACTTATAACTTATTTCCTACCACAGTCTGATACTACACATCTAACTTCATCTAAAATCATGACTGGCATTTTAACCTCCCATTTAACTGTACTAAACAGATGATGTACTTGTGTGCTCCCATACTTGCCATAGGCAATGGTGCTGTTCTGATACTCCACATTAAGTCAGAAATATCTTAATAACAGAAATAACATCAAGACTGAGGGAATTTCAGGTAGTATTCGTTAACTACATACATTCAACACAAAGTTCTACAATGCACGTATGAACGGCATATGAACAGACCAGATAATTTCAGATGAAAATGAACTGAATATGATTATTTTAGATTTAAGCTTTTCCTTGAACCCCAAGCAACTACATGAAAGTCCCCCTGAGTTTTGGAAAAAAATATAAGCAGCTCGACACTGCTGTGTCCTCATGACTTCCAAGGCCTTTCTGACCACAAAATCAGCCTAGTACAGGGATGCAGTCATAAACAGGTAAAATTCAGCTCCAGTAAGAGCTGCAATAATGCCATGCATGGAAAAAAAGTTTAAAAGATGTTTTATCTTTATTACTATGGCTTATGTTTCTGAAATAAATCACTCCACTGTTTTTAGTAGCCTGTCTCAGGGTGATGGAAAAAAAACCGACACAAAACCAAACTAAACATGAGCATCTTCCTTTTAAAAGGCAAATATACAATCTAAATTGGATTATGACTTGGCAATATATGTTATTATTTAAAAAAAAACAAGTGACACAAATTAGCTACCAATACCAATTAGTACAGATGGGTTTTTTTGTCTTACAATTCACACTGCCTTAATTTAATAAAAGAGATATTTGCTTCCTAGTAACTTTTTTGCTAAAATAGAAGTCCTAATTACTCAAATACAACCTAATGTGAGAAGAATGAAACATACAAAGCTACACTCCTTTTTATGGTGTCATATCCCAACCAAAGAGATCAGACAGCCCTTTAATCCCAGGTGACTTTCACTACTCTTTTTTAAGTTTAACATATACCCAAACCAGGCACACACTACGGATGTGCATCAGTTTTCTATGACACCACATTACATGTCCCTCAGACACCAAGGTCCTCGCCATCAGTCACCTGCATCAACACTGCAATGTTGCCTGATGCTGTCCCTGCGGCACATCTGCCCACACCACTATGCACAAGGCTGATTTAGGGCACTGGCAAGACTGCCATTGGGAAAACAGCTAGCAAGGGCCAGAGGGGTCCTTGCCCACATAACAGAAATGCAGGAAGTACAGAAAAGCCATGACCTGGTAGAAGACCCATTTCAATCTGTGTACAAGGGCACACCACAGGTTTCAGATTACTGTTGCTGCGGATCGGAACATGGAACTTGGAACCACGATCCAAATCGCAAGACAAACAATGACAATTAAGATGATAAAAAGTGGTTACCTTTAATGAAGGTCCCTCATATGCAAATATGGTGAAATGCACACATAATAAAGGACCCTGACAATTTTGTAAGTTTAAAAAAATTAGCATACTTAACAGAAATCATCCAATTAGAGGAACAGTTAATTAAGTAATCCCTCCACTTTTGGTTCTGCCCCTATTTAAACCCCCTCCACCTCCCCAGCTCCTAACCACACATTTTATTATGTCTGTGATACTTGGAAAAAATGAGATGTCCTTGGCCCACTACAGAGGCAAGACTAAATAAGATTCCATGAAGGTTAGCTTATTGCTCTAAAATCTAAGTGAAGGGGTAGGATAGTACTACAGTTAGTAAAGGAGCTATACAACTATGTAATAGTAGTCTAGAGAGCTATGATTATATAGAAAATTTGTAAAAAGCAAAAATCTTTTTGGCATCAGTGATAAGATGCAAAGGGCAATTTTGAATTACAGATAGCTTGTGCAGTGTATATGCACAAAGTGTAAGGAATCAAGATGAGTGATGAAGGTAACTGCACTTAGTAACTGTGCACACATTCACGGCTGCTTACTAGTTAATAATTGACCTTCACATATGGTCAAACGGCTGATAAAAAATTATCACTTACATCACAGGTAAATAAATTCAAGTGCCAAAAAATATGAGGTAGGATATTCCTATGATACAGAACTGCTTTGGCGCCAAAGTCACAGTTTGATCACAAATGCACTTAAACTACAGCAACCTTTCTTGAGCAAGTTCAAAGAAGAAAATTACTATAAGAATCCTTACACAACGTTTCCTCTGGAGAAACTATGGCCAAGAGGGTACTGATCTCAGATGATCAGCTTGATATGTCAATCCTCCGCCATGCAGAGCTCCTGTCACTTCTGCGACATAAAGCACATGAAACAGAAGCTGGGTAGGTTCAAATACTTATCAAAAGTAGGAAAAGACTTATAAACTCAGGAGTCAGTAACATGCAAGACATGTTCGGTTTGGGCTTTAGTACAACAGACTTCAGACCCCAAAGAAATACAGCTAAATCTAGGTGCTGGAGCTCCCAGAGACCAAGCATATGATGGCTCTTGTTTCCATTTTAAACTACATTTAAAATTATTTCTATAGTATGAAAACACTGCTAATGTACATTGCTGTCTCTGCGTTTAAGCAATCTCCTTCCTTGGTGTTGCACCGCACATTTGTCTTACAACACTATCAGCCTCCCACAGCAAGCAGAGTATCTTGTAAAACTAGGGGTGAGACAAATGCATGTCACAGATTCCCCTTTAGAAACAAGCCTATAAAAAGTCTGAATACTAATCAGCAAAGCAATAATTTAGTGACTTACTGGGTTGCTACTGAAAAGGGGAAGTGAATTGATCAGTTCAGCTGCTAGCAGAACGCAATGATCTGAAGCTGGGAACCAGTAACTCTGAAGAGCAGTTTCAAATATGTTTCTTCTTTTGTCCCGAAGCTCTGTGTGCTCACTTTTGTTAATAACAGCACAACAGGAAGGCCTGTGCTCACATAATTATAATAATAATAACAACCTGGTCTGCTGAGGTAAGAAGGAAAAAATGAAGGAAACATTGCCCTCATTTCAGGCTGTATGGGCTGTAGATGACTCAAAGTATTCATTTGCTGCTCAAAGCTTCCAGTTTTGCTACTCTGCTATAAAGAGGCAGTCAAATAACACAGACAGTCCTAGATCTGTCTGTTAGCAGTAACACTTCATACTCCAACACAAGTGTATGAAAACCACAACTGAAGTCACACCTAGATAGACACCAAGACACAACAAAGCCTGGTATGTTCTCTAGCAGGATAGAAACCTAGAGAAAGAGAACCAATCTTGTAAACACTAAACAAAGGCCTGGGACAGACATACAAAACACCCAGACCTGCTAGACACTCTTTCTTGGCTATTTTGAATGAGAACACCACAGAACACTGAATCTACTCTTTCATATGCAGACAATTAAAATATTTCTCCACAGACAGGTCAAAATTAGTTGCCCGTGTTCTACATAATTCCTGACAGAGCTTGGGACTGAGCAGAGATGACAGCTTACAATACTCCAGGACTTAATTAAAGCTTTGCAGGCTAACAAGTAGGACAGTCCTCCTACTATTGGAGTTTTGGGTTTTTTTCCCCAAAAACTTAAGCATAAGACTTACAAGTCTTTTGCTTAGCATTTCTTATGTTATTCATAAGAATAAGAAATACATTTCAGACGAGAAGCACTATGTGAACCATCTTAACCTAAATATTTGTAATTTATGTATAATACAAATTTCTATATTATATAATATATATAATATATTATACAATAATATATATATAATTAATTTTATGTAATATAATTTATATTAATAGTTATAAACAGCCCGTTCCTTAGACCTGGCTCTGAAAATACACTTATATTTTTTTAAAAACCAATTTGTTCAACAGTGAACATTTTAGCAGGTATTCCCATATAAATGATACAAAAACAATTTGCCATTCACATTGTCAGTTAAGACCTTCTTCTGACTGGATGGCTTGTTTTGTTGAAGAGGTCTCAGACTCCTCCTTCACATCAACAGTAAAACTTCACATTGTTTTGTCTAGTTGTATCAGAATAATAGAAGGCCTCTTAAAATTACACAGGTATTTGTGCTTCAGTTTTGGGTACTTTTAATATCTTTTACTTAGATTCCATTATTTGCACCCCTGTAGTAACATTCTGTGTGTTGCTCTTCTGCCTAGAAAACAGATGCATTTTTAAGAATGCCATCTCTGCTTTCTGCATAAACTAAGAATCATCACACTGACAGGCCTGAAGATTTAACTCTCAGAAGCACCACATCTCTGTATGCAAGCAGCACCACAAATTTCAGCAGAGGTCTAACAATCACAGAAAAAGTGATCAGAAAGACTACGACCCCGACTCATCCACATTCCCAGTAGTTCAAAATTATTTCTAGTGGAAAGACCAGAAAAGCCTCTAAGCAAAGTAAGTTTCCAATTTAGATTTGTATAGCTCCTGAGAAATAAATAATAACATTCTTTCCATTGCAGTACTTAAGAGTCCTACTACAGCAATCTATGAATAGCTGGCAGAAAAGTTTATAGTGTAAACAAAAACTGATAACATTAAACATACAAGTATCATTATTTAACAAGATTACTTCATTACATCATCATGTTTGTACTAAAAACAAAACCAGAAATTGCAGACTCCCATGAGAAGATTTACTGTTTTCTAGCCAAAAAGCTCTTCACAATACTTCCTTTGTTTTCATGTTGACCAAAGTGACTAAACTTGGTGGACATATCTCTTCCCTCCCAGGAGCTTCCATTACCATTCAAAATGTGAAAGTTTCTTTTCTTCAAAGCTGTGTGGGGTGTAAAGAGCTAAAGTACCAGTCCCGCAAAGGCTTCTCTGTGTGCTGGCCTTCATACCCTGTCACATACCTTATACAGTTACCCATACTGACTTGCACATCACTCAAAATCAAGCAAAGACACGAGTTTTGGCAGAAGCTAGGGACTCAATTTTGTTATAAAGCTGTGCTCCTTCATGCACAGTAAGACACATGAGCCTTCTTCTCTGCAGGCTACTTGTTTAACCACAGAAACACCCCAGAATCTCTCTGCAGCCAGGTGACCAGAAGCTGGGTCAGCTGAGTAAGAGACAATCGCCACACCATCCCCACTGCTCAGTGAAGAATCTGACATAAAACATAACACAAAGAAATACAGAGATCACAATCAGCACCAGCAGGTGTGGACCTGCTGATTATGCATTGCACAATGAAGAGAGTAAAGGTATAGTGATCTTTACCTTGACTCATACTCCAAAAGACTACTCTCATGGCAACATCTCTAACAGCCTAGAAGGCAATTTTAACTCTCCATCCTCAGATAAATCTCTTCTATTATGGTCAGCAAACATACTGGAGAGAAAAGGCTGATTGGACTATATATTTTCTTAGCAATGTTTTGTTAGAATTATGCATACATAAATATTTGTGTATTCAGACAAAACAATAGCAAGTTCTCAAATTTGTAAAACCCTAGAGGAAGAGAAACAGACACTAATAGATCACAACACCACTGATTCATCCCTTGACAGAGTTCTCAATATCAAATTTGACACTGAAGTAGCTAAGTAATACAGTGATCCAAAAAACTTAACTCAGAGACCACTACTGAAAATGAAGTTCAGTGTTCTTATCTGAGACAGTTTTGATTCTGTGTAGTGCTCCCTGCCAGACTCAACATGGCCATGGCCCTGGCTTTGATGGCCACTGCATTACTCCTGTCAAAAAGCTCTGACTCATGACACATTAAGACTTTAATTAGGTATAAAAGAGGAGAGCATCTGCAGACACCAGGAAGTTAGCTTAGCAGTAACTGGGAAATCCCATAATCTTACCATTTAGTTCAATCATCCTTTGAAGATTTTCAATATAGCTCTAATAGGAGCCCCACAAATTTCACAGAACCCTTTCAACTATGCATCTTTACAGCTTGGGTTAGAGGAGGTACATAGCCATGAAGATTGTTCTTCTGACACAAAATAAATATTTTCCTTAATCTTCTAATTGGAGATAGACAGAAGTGGTAGCTGCAATGGATTTTTACACTACCCAAATAAAAACCTGGCTTCTTCCAAATTTTCTGGCTCATGACTGTTAAAAATGTTTTACCAGCAACTGAGTTCACTTGGGCAAGAAAAAAAGACAAACAAAAAACCTACATTTCCCAAATTGTGTAAGCTAGCAAATTACAAACTTCCCTCCAAATCACCCAGAAATTAGCAGAAATCTTCAGAAAACCAACAAAAGATCATTTGACATATAGCCTGTGACCCTATTACTGTCATTAGTAATGAGCAAACCACAGTTTGAGATGTGCTATCTCATTCAGTTAGGCCTCTTCACAAACTGAAAATAAATCAGCCTTAAATTTTTTAGGGAAGAAACAACAGTTTGCAATGAATCCAAGAGCAAACATTTATTGGTTTTTGTGGTCCAGTGGCTAATGGCAGAAGACTTCTCAAGATTTTCCATAACTAAACGGCAATGCCATTCCGGCACTGGGAAACTTTTCTACACATGCCAGTCAGCAAGAGCTGCAGACACAGACCAGAGGCCGGCACAGGCTGCCAGCCTCGGTACAGACCTGGTACTGCCATGCTGCTGCTGGTATTTCCCTGATCCCCCAGATGCTGCTGCTGGCAATAGCTACCCTGCGACCTGGAGAGTGACAGGCACACCCCTCCTACAATTAATCACAGAGTCATAGAATGGTTTGGATAGATAACCTTCTTAAACATTATCTAGTTCCAACCGCACTAGCCACAGGCAGGGACACCTTCCACCAGACCAGGTCGCTCAATGCCCCATCCAACCTGACCTTGACTTTCAGGGACAGAGCATCCACTGTTTCTCTGAACAACCCGCTCCAGTGCCTCATCACCCTCACAGTAAAGAATTTATTTGTAATAGCTAAACTAGACCTACCCTCCTTCAGTTTAAAGCCATTCCCCACTGTTGTATTGCTAAATTACCTTGTCAAGGGTCCCTCCTCACTAGCTCTCTTGCAGGCCCCCTTTAGGTACTGGAAGGCTTCTCTAAGATCTCCCAGGAACCTTCTTTTTTTTGGGCTGAACATCCCTAGCTTGTTCAGCTTGTCTTCATAGGAGAGTTGTTCCAGCCCCCACATCATCTTCATGGCCCTCCTTCTGACTCTCCAACAGGTCCATATCCTCCCTGTGCTGGGGCCCAGAGCTGATGCAGCACTGCAGGTGGGGTCTCAGCAGAGCAGAGCAGAGGGTCAGAATCCCCTCCCTGGCCCTGCTGCCCACACTGCTCCGGATGCAGCCCAGGACGTGGTTAGGTCTCTGGGCTGCAAGCACACGCTGCTGGGTCACGTCCAGCCTCTCATCAACCAGCAGCCCCAAGCCCTTCTCTCCAGGGCTGCTCTTGATCCATTCTCCTCCCAGCCTGTACTTGTGCTTGGAATTGCCACAATCCCCATGCAGGACACTGCACTTGGACTTGTTGATCTACGTGAGATTCACATAAGGTTCTCAAGGCAGTCACAGTCCCACTGGACACCATCCCTGCTCTCCAGCATGTTGACACCACCACACAGCTCGGTGCTGCCACACAGCTGCTGAGGGTGCTTTCCATCCCACAGTCCCTGTCATCAACAAAGCTGTTAAATAGCTCCGGTCCCAAAACCAGCCCTGGGGACACCACTCGCCACTGCTCTCCACTTGGACATTGAGCCATTGCCCACAGCTCTCTGAGTGACCATCCAGCCAATTCCTTATCCAAGAAGTGGTCCACCTGCCAAATCCATGTTTCTTCAGAGACAAGGAATAGTGGCAATGTTTTGTGTAAGTCTGGGTAGGTAGTGTCAGTTGCTCTTAAGTACCAATTCCATAACCCTTTCAGAGAAGGCTATCAAATTTTCCAGGCACAGTTTGCCCTTAGTGAAGCTATGTTGGCTGGCACAAAACATATCCTTATTTTCCATGTGCCTGAGCACATTCCCAGGAGGATCTATGCCCTGATTTTGCTGGGCACAGAGGTGAGACTGACGGGCCTGTAGCTCCCCTGTAGTTACGTTATCATCTAGCTGCATGGATGCATCCTCTGGCATTTAGCTAATTCACACTGGTGCTCAGGCCAAGAGCTGATTGTGAAAACAAATGCACCAGGAGAAAAAACAACAAAACAACAAATTACTTTCCCAGATAGTGAAGGATGGGAATCTCTGGATACAGTGTGAGGAGAACCCAGTCCATCCCCTCCCTTGGCAGGCACTGATCTGACCATGGGCATTGCTACAGAGTAGTAAAAGTAGCTAATTTTGCTATAAAGTAGCAGCAACAAGAAGGGAGGGGGGGAAGAAAAAGAAAAGAAAAAAAAAATGCATCTCAGGCTGCAGATGAGGCTGTACCAAGCTAGTGAAACCAAGCAGTAAGTTTCTCTCTCTCGACTAGATTAAATGAACACCAACAGCAATTTCACATGCTCAATCATTTTCTCGAGAGCAAGAGAAACTATAACGCCTCAGTCTATGAATTCCCCTTCTCTTACACCTGTCCCCTGCTGTTTACACCCCACCACAGCACAACCCCACAAATGCAGGCTGAACCTGCAAATTGTCCCAGCTAAAGAGCCAGTTGAAGGACAGCTGCCCTTCACACTGGTTTCTCTTGTTCTTGCAAAGTTATTTTTAATTCAGATCCATTCAGTGATCCGATATTATCACAAAGCCTTACCAACAGTTGTGCAACCACAGCCAAAACAGTGGCAAGCTGCCACAACAGTTGTAGCATTTTCAGTCAGGTTTGTTTGGTGCTGACGGCAACATCTCGTTAAACTGCGCTGCTCACCAAGCTGTAATGTTAAATGGCAGCACTTTTCTTCAGCTCAAACAGCACAGTTAAGGTTATGGAACTGTTAACAAGGCTTAATAACTGCCAGCTTTACACCAAGATTTATGCTGTTGAAGGGTATTGATTTTAAGTATTTGTGTGATCAAAGGATCTTTATATTTGTGTTCATAATGTATAATATACTTGTGATCATAAACTAAGAGCTCCACAAAAGGACATCAACACAGACTTGTCAATTTGTATTTTCCCTTGCCAAAATGCTGCCAACTCCTAAGTTTGCATAAAGATAAAAGGAGCCACGTGGAACCTGATTCCAGAAGCCTGATACTTTTTTTCATAGGATTAGTTTTAAGATTCACAGTGAGCTGGTCTCCTTTAGAAGAGGATAAAAATCATCTTACCAACACTTCGTTTTGATCTGCAGTCACACACTTCTTATACAGCACTGAATGAATTTTTCAGCTTCTGTGCCTCAGCTCCAGGGTGTCTAATGTGTGTGTTCTCTGGTCTTAAAGAGACATTTTAAAAGGCACATCACTATCTCTAGTGTTTAAAATACTGCAGTAACAGGGATCACATAAAAAAAACCAAAGAGTACCAAACAGGAGGTTGGCCAGGTGGTATGCAATCACAAAATGCATGAATCTTGAGCTAAAAGAGCTATCAAAAAAATGAGCACAGTTAATAAAATGGCCATCATCCAGATCTGACTTTACTAAACAGAAGCATCCTATGACTATGCAAATGCACAGCACCACAAAAAATTTTCTAACTAACTTAGTTTTTGATTATGATGCAGATCATAGCTGTGATCCACTGAAGAAACTGTGAACTTACTCTTGCTTTTAGTTTCTAAAAATTTAATATTTCAAAACACAAGCACATCTAGACAATAGTGACAATATACAAGGCACTTGCAACACCTGCAACTTCCTCCTACTCCACTGATGACAAGCAAAACAGACCACCTTTACTGCAAGGAGGAAATAACAATAAAATGGTAAATTGTACTTTGCAACAGGTTGATACAGTTTTCTACTCACACCTGGAAAATGAAAAGGGAATGTAAAAAAAATGGAATTTCCAGCTCACTGAAGGAGGACTTGAAGTTTCTTGCTCACATACGAGGAAAAAGGCTCTTTTGGGACTGGACAAATGTGAAGAATAAGACAACACATGTGACCACATAACCACAGCAGGAATCTGCAATGACAAATCAGACACTTGATCTATTTAGAAAAAATAAAATTCAGAGTATCAGTGGTGTGAGCCCATAACAAGTAGTGAGTACAAAACTGATTCAAATACAAATTACACTTAGAGAAGGAATGGTCCAAACTGTACCTAGCATTGAATGATAGCATGTCCAGCCGAGAAGACATGAAGACCATGTTCCCAATTCCTGCTTGCTACTGCCAGCAAAAGCTTAACTTAAAAAAGCATTTAATTGCTGTTAACTTGTGTAGAGCTTGCTATGAAGCAATATGGGGTTTTAATCAATAAAACATGTACCCAACTGCTCATGAATATGCTCCTAAATGCGTATTTTACTTTGCTTAATCACTGAAGTTTGCTTCTTAGCTTCTACAATATATAAATTTTGAATATGGCATCACATAACCACAAGCAGTAAAATCATAGAATCATTTAAGTTGGAAAAAACACTTAAGGTCACTGAGTCCAGCTGTTAACCTGACTGTGCCCGGTCCACCACTGATCCATATCTACACATCTTTTGAATGTGTCCAGGCACAATGACTCAACTATTGCCCTAGACACTCTTCTCCAATGTCTGACCACCTCCACTTTCAGCCAAGAAATTTTTCCCTAATACCTTACCTAAACCTTCCTCAGCTTAAGGCCTTTTCCTCTTGCCCAATTGCTTGTTACATGGGAGTACAGAATGACCCCCACTTGGCTACACCCTCCTTTCAGCCTCCTTTGCACTCCCCTGAGCCTCCTTTCCTCCAGGCCAAACAATCCCAGCTCCCTCAGCCCTTCTCACAGAGGAAGTGAGAAGCTTGTGCTCCAGACCCTTCACCACCTCTGTGGCCTTTCTCTGGACATGCTCCAGCACCTCAATGTCTGTCCTGCAGTGAGGGGCCCTGAACTGAGCATGGGATTTGAGGCGTAGCCTCACCAGTGCTGAGTGCAGGAGGACAATCCCTGCCCTGGCCCTACTGGCCACACTATTGCTGGTACAGGCCAGCATGCCAGTAGCCTCCTTGGCCACCTGGGCACTGCTGGCTCATGTTCAGCTGCTGTCACAAGCAACCCCAGGCCCTTTTCTGTTGGACCCCTTTGGAGCCACTCTGCATCAGCCTGTAGCACTTGATGGAGCTGTTGTGACCCAAGTGCAGGACCTGGTATGGCATGTGGAACCTCATAGCCCCAGCCTTGCCCATCAATCCAGCCTGTCCAGATCCCTCTGTAGAGCCTGTCTACCCTCAAGCAGATCAACACTCCCACCCAGCTTGGTGTTGCCTGCATACTTACTGAGGGTATACTTGATCCTCATCCAGACCATCAATAAAAATTATAAAGATTCACTGAGCCCTGGGAAACATCCCTTGTGACCAGCCACCAGCTGGATGTAACTCCATTTACCACCACTCCCTGAGCCTGGCCATCAAGCCAGTTGTTTTAACCAGCAGAGAGCAGCTGGACAAGCCCTGGGTTGCCAGCTTCTCCAGGAGAATGCTGTGAGAGACAGTATCAAAGGTTTCAGTCCATGTAGCCTTCATCCACAGCCTTTCCCTCAACCACAAAGCAGGTCACTGTCTCATAGGAGGCGATCACATAACCAAAGCAATCACACTGCAACACCAAGTATACATTCTTCAATCACTGTGTAAGACAAATCTTTAGGCAAGCTCTCCACGATTGCTAGCACAGCACTGTATTGCACAGGGTGCTGAAAAGGGCATGGAAGATGTGCCAGCTCTTATCTGCCCTTAAAACCAAAACGTGAACTGGGAGGAAAGGGGGATACCTTGTGCCTTGTAAACAGCTGCCCAAGGAAATGTTGTTGCCAGCATCTACTCTAAAGTAGCCAAGAATGCCAACACACCTAATGTGCCTTGGTTACACAGAATATAATATAAACACACAGTGATTAGGTACAGTACGTCCAGGACTGGAAGAATCGGTAAGCACATTTTCAACAGTACAAGCAGCACATTACATGACCACAGAGAAAGTAGTTTTTATAGTTTCTAGCCCATCCTACTGCTGTCAAAAGTAAAAAAATAAACCCTTTAGCTCCCTACAGGATAGATAAGAAACAGAGAAATCAACACCATTCCACAAACACACTGTGGGGGTTTACCCTATTACAGTAAAACATGTGAGCAAATTCTTGTTCTTAGGCACACGTTTCAATTCTTCCAATATCAAGAATATCCAAATATATAACTAAAGACAGCCTTTAATTAGCACCCAATGAACTTGGAGAAATAAACCTCCTGCTGCTTTTAATGGTTTAAGGATCAATTCCTAGATGTAGAATATGATTTTCAACTCCCTGTTTTATCTAATTGTGGGAAGAGAAGAATCAAGGAAAGAGATGTAATACAGTAAAATAAAAATAATTAAGAGGAACATTTTTACAATCTTGTTTAATTTTCTCCCTATAAATTAATTACTAGACACTGATCTTTAAGAGCAAACTAGATTTGAACAATTGTGGTTTATTTTGGTTTTTCTGAATCAGTTTTGAAATGCCTATAAGGAAAAAACCCAACAGATTATGATTAGGAAAAAATATTTGGGTGGAGAAAGAGATGCAAATACAAATACAAAAACACAAATTAGGTATTATTTATGTTTTGGAAGAGTCAGAGTAACAACTACATTAGGCATTCACCAGAACATGCATTCTCCACTTTGAAAATGGATGAATTTTGAGACACAATTTAATGAACTTCATTATAAAGCATCTCCACCATAATCAACTATGAAACAAAACATCCAATAAATTTACATTGCTACATAAAAAAGTGCAGTGGGCGCTACAACACATACTCAAAAATTTCACAGCTGCCAGTGCTCCTTATGTTAGGTTCATTTTAAGACGAATTTCTGTGGTTTTAACATTGATCTAGGCCCTCTTCACCTTATATTACCCAAATGTTAGTGCCAAATCACCTACATAAATCCGTGACTCTAACAAAACAGAAGGAACGAACCCTCTGTTTCTTCACCTGAAGCAATATCCTTTCAGAAGCAACATGAAACGAGTATATTTACATTTCCTTAGGGAGTGATAACAACACCAACACTAAGTTTTCCTAAAGCAACAGCATGTACCACAGCTTTTAAAAGGCACCACGGAAGAGAAAAGAGGGGGGCAGAGGATAACTCAAAAACCTTTGATCACCTAAGCAAAGTATTGGAGGGATTGCTACTTTACAGAAGTCACTTCATGGTAATAACAGGTAAATCTACTATTTAAAGACTTTACAGCTATTGGACTCTATTCAGCAAAATCAGCCTCTTGGGCAGAAAGGTCTCAGTCCACCAGCCCCGCTCTCCCCGCAGCGCCCAGCCGGACCTCCATGGGGATGGGCTGTGCGCACCTGGAAAAGCCCCTTCAGCTGCAGCAGAGCTCAATTCCGGAATGGCCAGCGCCTCAGGCATGCAGCAATCTACCTCCCACCATACCCCCCACATGCTATTGGCTGCTCTTTTTCCTTAAAGTGATGCAATCCCACAATCAAGAGACTGAAAAGTCAGTGGAAGTTCACAGAAAAATCTCCCCCCTCCCAAAAGGAAGACAGACAGACAGACAGACAGACAGACAGACAGACAGACAGACACACACACACACACACACACACACACAGGACAGGAACGAGACACGTTTTCCGCCGGTCCTTCAGGCCTGGGTACCGCGGGGCTCCCAGCGGGGACAGGGACCCGCGGCTCCCGGCGCGGCTCAGCACTCGCCCCAGCCCGGCTCGGGGGCCCCGCCGCCCTCCGCCCTGCGCCGCCCGCCTTCCCCCCAGCCCTCCCCCGGGGCCGGATTGAGCAGCACTAAAAACACGATCAGACAAACCCGGAGAGCCCGCGCCGCAGTCCCCGGGCACGCCGCGCTCGCAGCAGGGGACACACGGCAGGGCAGGGCAGGGCAGGGCAGGGCAAGCTCCGCGCTGCCCGCGGCCGGACCGGCACCGGGACCGGCACCGCTCCTGCGGGGCGTCCCCTGGCCGCCGGCGCCCCGCCGAGCACGCCGAGGCCGGACACGGGAGCGAGCTGCCGCCCCCGGCGCTCCCGGGCGGCACTGCCTCGCCCGCTCACCTCCAGCGGCAGATGACGGCGGGAGGCGGTGCCGAGGGACGGCTCCTCCCGCCGGCGGCTCCTCCCTCCCGCCCGGCCCGGGGGCCCGGCGCCGGGACCACCCGCTGGGCGTCCGGAGAGCCTTCCCCGCCCTTCCCCGCCGCCCCGGCCGCCTCCCCTCGCCCTGCGGACGAGGGCGCTCTGGGAGCTTTTTTGCGGCACGGGCCGGGGGAGCCGCTGGGCTCGTGGTCCCGGCTCCGCAGGAGACGCGGCTGCCGGGGAATGTGCCGGGCTCCGTGTGCCGCTCTGGGGCCGTGCGAGGCCGTGCTGGTGCACGGAGAGTGACGGCACCTCTTGGCCCGTTTGCGACAGGAAGGCTCTGGCTCACACTAAGAAATTTCTTCCTAACTAAATTTCCTCTCTTTCAATTTGTACCCATTATTCTTCATCTTACCTCTCTTCCTGACAAGGAGTTCATCTCTGGCTTCCCTGTAGCCCCCTTTCAGATGCTGGAGGGTTGCTATGAGATCTCCATGCGACCTTCTCTCCTGCGGGCTGAACAGCTCCAGCTTTCTCAGCCTGTCTTAGCCCCTGTTCTCAAATCCTCTTCAGCATTGAGCCTGTCGGCTTGGATCGGAGGCTCACCTTCCTTGCCTCTCATTTTGTTTCTCCCCATTCATCACACGTGAGCTCCGAATTCTGTTTCTCACATAAACTACTTTTGGGGCAGCCACCAGCAGACATGCACCTTGAGCAGGTCCACAAAAGAATAGCCACTGGCACCATCCACCTGGTCATTCCCATCCATGCTGAGAAAGCAAAAAATCCAGATTGTCAATTCCCCCAACATGTACTGTCTGTGTTTAAAATTTTCAGGTCTCAGGAAAAAATTGAGGGGGAAGAATTGAGAAGAAGGACAGTGAGGAAGGCTATAAATCAGTGTAAATGAATGACTGTGGAAAGGAAGCTGTGAGAAAAAATGTGCAAAGATTTCTTGCTGATGAAAATGGGAGGTTACTGGGACTTCATCTGCAACGCTGCTGCATGCAAGAGAATGTCTCTCCTACAGGGCCCTGGGCTCTTCTCAGGGAGCAGAGTGCTGGGGCTGAATTCCTGCTGTGTGAAGCAAGGCTGCACAGTTGACTGCCTGGTGGCTGCTTGAGAATGGTTAACAACCCTAAGCTGCTCAAGACCTTTTTGTTCCTGGTGGAATAGACTACTCCCAAACTACACAACATGAGTGCATAATAGCTCTGCGTTTATAGCTGTAATTGCTGATATTGGACAGGCTGACTCATGCACATTGAATTCCAAGAGCAGAAGGAACTATTGTGTGCCTGTGCATGTTGAAGAGAAGAAATAACAGCATTTCAATGTCCTGCTTCCATTTTTCTTCCATTTAGCTCAAGGTCCTTACTTCACCCTGGTTTTTGTCTTTCATGGTATTTATAAATCAGCTTCATCACATGTTTACTCAAACCTATGTGCAGTAGTCACACCACTTATTGGCTGCTCTAGGTCAGAGCCGCAAGAGAGATTCCTGGGAAACTAGCTTCATCCACTGATGCTTCAGTTTCTGCTTTTCACAGCAGTAGGAGTACAGTGGCTCATATACACTGCAGTCAGATGTGCCATCTGGCTCAGCTCTGAATCTTCAGAGTGGATGGCATTTTTTTTAAGATTCAGAATCTGCAGCTTTAACTACCTTCTGATTATATGGGTATTTTCAAGATAGAAAAATGGAAGATGAGAATAATCTAATACTATCAGGTCTTCTCAAAATTCTCTTTCAGATTTTTATAGTGAACTGCTTCATGTTATATTTCACCTCAACAGGCAAGACTAAACTGCCTTACAGAACTCTTGCATAGGAAGTTTTAAGAAGTGCAGAAGGCAGTGACACTGGTTATGATGAACAAGCAATACCAAGTCCCAGACCCTGTTCCCAGGGCAGACAGAACCCCTGACTACTCTACTTTCAAAAAAGCATCCTAAAGTAAGAGAAACTTTCCTCTTCTTTATGCTGAACCAAACAGGTTCCTGAACATTTTTTTCCACTCCTGCACATGCTCTGTAACAGTGCTATATGTTAGAAGTAAACTCTCAGTGAATGGGAAGTTATGAATCTCAATGACCATGTTTTTCTCCTCACACGCTGGGGTCTGCCAGCTATGTGCAGGTGTATAAAAACTAGGCAGACAGGACAGGAGTTGTGGTAGTAGATTGCTTGCTACAACCTAATTTTCTGCAATTATCATTCCATAGTAATCATTATATTTTAATGGTTTACCTCCAGCTGGCAACCAAGTGCCACTCACTCACTGCTCCTTGGAGTAGGAGGGGGGAAGGAATTGGAAAAGTAAAAGTGAGAAAACTCATGAGCTGAAATAAGGACAGTTTAACAGGTAAAGCGAAAGCCATACATGCAAGCAAAGCAAGAGGAGAAATGAACTGATTTCCCATGGGCAGGCAAGTGTTAAACCATCCCAGGAGAACAGGGCTCCATCAGGTGTAACATTGACTTGGGAAGACAAACACCATCACACTCTATATCCCAGGTCCTTCCCCCTTCTCCCCCCAGGTTTATATGCCAAGCATGACACCCCGGTACATTGAATCCCTTGGGTCAGTGGTCCCAACTGCGTCCTTGTTGGTGGGGTACCATGAGGAGAAATAAAGGCCTTGATGCTGTCTAAACACTGCTCAGCAGTAACAAAAATATCCCTGAGTTATCAACACCTGTTTCCAGCACAAATCTAACTACTGTAAAGAACATTAACCCTTCCCCAACCAAAATTCCATACTGAATTCCATGTTATGCTGCTTATAGCATACAAGCTAGTGAGGTAACTGCAGAAAATCTGGAGCTTTGGGGGCAGCCAACACATTTTTCTTCTTTGTATAATCACTGTTTGATGGGATTGATGATCATGTTTATATAGAGGACATTTATGACATCCCATAGCAATGTTTTTATTCCAAAAATATCTGAGATGGGAAAAGTATTATTACTTATTTTTATATGTGTGTGACTGAAGACATGTATTAACAATATACTGAAGTCAGTTTTAAGACTCATAGTTCCAGATCAAAAATGTTGTGGCAGAGTGATGATCTGGTATAAACACGTTTTTCTGGTTGAGACTCTTTTAGACAATTTATAGTAATTAGCTTTATGCTGATGAGTTTTTTACCTTTTTTACCTGCACAACTTACATTCTTAATGGTGTGGGGAGAAATCTAATTGTATGCCATGTCTAAACCAGAACAAATTTATACTACAGAAGTGCACAGCTCAGGGATGAATTTTGATGAAACAATCACTAGCTGCAGCTGGATCATTTTGCCAGTGCAGAATATTTAACATTTTTCTTGCATTTTCACTTCGTCAAAACTTTCATATAAGGATGGCAGTATAGCGTGCTCAGTCACTGCAGGATACTAGGGTTCTAATTGTCTCTACCAGAGGAATGAGATCAGATAATCCAAGTAATTTTTTTGTCTTGAAATCCATGAACTGGTGTTGATCTGAGCTATTAACTGCAGAATTTCAGAGTACAGAGTCCAGCATATGCACAGATAACATCTCTGGCCCACATCAGTAATTTAATTTTCACTTTCCTTTGGTTTTACATATCCAGTAAGCATGGACCCATTTTTGAAGGAAAGTTGTAAAGTTACACATAGGAAGAGCTACTTCCTTTAGCCTTGAAGAAAAAAGGAATTCAGAAAGGGTTTCTAGAAATCTGCAAATGTAGTAAGAGCTGCTGTTTAGAGTCTTCTGAGTAGCAGTGGGTAGTGAAACATTTTGCATTAAAAGTCTCTTTTCAGAATATGACTTATGCAGGAAGTAAAACAGCATGCTGTTTCAAGACAGACAGTTCTGTGATATGTTAATTTGGTGAGATTTTTTTTCCCTATAAATGTATAGAACTGCAAAGACTTCAATTTCTTCTCTTAATTAAAATAAGCAATTTTCTTTACTATGTTCCTCTCTTACCATAAGCAAGCAAGATTACATAAAAAACCAGAACGAAACAGTTTTCCACTTCTACTGATTTGACCAGCTTATGAATATAATAAAAGTTTATGTATTAAAATAATGTATAATAATATATAATATAATATATTATAATTATATATTATATGTGCAATATAATATTATATAATATATTATAAATATAATATATAGTATATATAGTATATAATAATAAGTGTATATATTAAAATAATACTGAGCATGCATTAAGAAGAATTAAGAATACATTTTACAGGGAATTAAAATTTATTAGTTTCTTATATTTGTCTGAATACCTAAGGACATTTTCTCCTTTCTGTCTAGTGAATACAGATTTATATTCTAACATACTATCAAACAGAAGTGAGCTATGTCAGAATGTCAACACTAAGCCTGAATTTTTTTGGTTGCTGAAAACAAAGCAGAACATAAGGACTTTCAAAAGGGTCCTGAATGCTTTTAAGAAAATACACCTTATTTGATAAGGATTGCCTAGTGTTCTTTCAGGTAATAATGAATCTTTGGTATCTAAGAACTGATTGCTTGTGTCATCCTACCCTCCCCCAGTTTTCTTTTTCGCTTTTTTTTTTTTATTCCACAAGCAATGTAGATAACTGAGCAGAACTAGTTTTCTACAGTTTTGCTGTAGAAATCAGAGACCTCTTCATACAGCTACCTACATGATCCACAGTCATTTAGACAAGTTTTGTCTACAAGTTGACAAATCAATCATCCTGATCCTTTCCATTGAGCAAAACTATCATCCTTCTACTGTTGGCATTATTATTCAAAACAGAACAGGTGTGCTTTTCTGAAAGAATGGAAACTGTTTCTCCCTGAATCACTTTCTTCAGCTCTCAGTACAACTAAGTTTGCAAATAGATTCAGTATGTCTGGATTCCCCACCCATGAATCCATCCTTTTAGCCACCTGCATATCCCTGCATTTGTGCTACTTAATGAACAGCTCTGCAATAAGATATATATTTTTGATTGTTCTTGTAACTGTGAGGCTGTGGAGCATGATTACAACTTGCAGACGGGACCTCCAGTCTGAGTGTTGCCATTATCTCCTGTTTTCCTGAAGAAAACCACACAGGTCCACAAAGAAAATTGTATGTAAGACAAAAAATGTTGTAAAAACTTTCTGAAGGTGAAAAAGAGAGAAGCATCTGCATAAGGTAAAATTCCAGCACTGCCAAACAGAGAGCACACAAAGTTCTGGCAGTTAATGTGTTTTGCCACATGTTCACTTGAAAACTGAGCAGTGTTGAGTTCTCCTAGCTGTCAAAAACTAGATGACATCAATTCTGTGCCCCTGCTCAGGGCATGCACCTGAAGTGATCTAATCACTAGAAATTCCCACGGAATAACAGTAACGGAGAAATTCTAAACCAGTCTTTCATTTCCTGATCGTTTCATTGCTTGGAGTATATAGATGCAAACTGGTTCATAGAAGAGGAAGAAATAAGTGAAATGTTAGAATAAATGTTTTCTGAATGTTTTATTGACTAGTCTTCTAGTTTTATGCTCTTCTAAGTAACAGTGTAATGGCTGGAGAAATATCGTTTTGCATGGAAGGATGATTTGAACTCACCTTTTTAAAAAAAGTCAGACTTAAAGTGAGATTGCATTTATAAATATTTTACATGTTCACTAATTATACAGTCATTAATTCACAGTAAGTTGCATTATTTTGAGTACAAGAATTTTGCTTCATATCTGAAGTAACCTGGAAAATGAAATTTAGAATATATGCTTACATCTTTAAATTCTACAAAATGTATTATGACACAAACCAAACAACCAAGCAACCAAAAGCAGGTATTGGCCTGTAGCATGCACTCTGTAGACTTAGTCTTGCTTTTGTGGCTTTCTCCTTCTCAAAGTTATGTTTTATCTTAAAGACACTGAGTTGGAGAACAGTGGTCTGAATGCATGTTTCAAGTTTCTCTGAAAACAAAGTTTAAAACTCACAGTTTACTGTCTGGCAGAACAAGACTGTTTTTCAGGGAAATCTAATGCCACTGCAACATCTTCCATGTAGTGAGATGCTTTCTCCCACACTTGGGACTCTGCCCCCTTTGATAATGAATCATTTGTTTTTAGCCTCTCAGTGCTGTTTTATGTTTTTCTATTTAAAGAGTATCTAATCTTTAGAGAAAAATGTATTCAGGAGAGAGAACTTAACCATGAGACACAGTGCACTTTCAGTGGGTGTTGGCACTATTTTACTGATAAAATCCTGCTCTTGAGGTGCACCTGTGTGTAAAGCTGTGCTCACATATATGGCAAAGGGGAAGAAAATTCTGTTTCTAAGAGTATTCAGAAGTGGGTTGCTCAGATCCCAGTATGATATCTTACTATATCAAAACACAAAATTACATTTGCTGTAACATGTAAATTCTATTGCACTTATTTCAGAAATATGTTTAAAGTGTGTATCTTTGTCAGTTAGTACTAGGACTAGAAAACACTGCTTTATTCCCTAGCTAAACAGGGAGAGATCTCTGAATCATGAGACACATCCTCTACTGGATAGAGGTCGAGACCAAGCCCACACGGATTTTGGCTTCCAGACACATCCCTATATAGCTGCACAGAAGTAGGCTTGCAGTGTATTTCTCTTTCTATTACTAGAGCACATCATCATATTGGAGAGAAAATGTTGGTACACTCCACTCCTGTGCTAAGGCTATCTTCTGTCTCTGTGGCCCAGCAAATAAGCTGAAAGGAGCTCTGGTACCAGATACAATGGAGTTGCACAGGCAGCTTAATCAGCCCAGGCAAAGGGTGATCCTACACAGGTATGCAATGTCCTTCAGCACTACCTGTAAATCGTAATAATTAGGCATACCGTACTCACTAACGCTGCATGAGATGCTGCATTAGGCTTTGTGAGCAATCAAGCAAATGTTCTGTAGTTAGCAAGCTACTGCTCCTAAGTCTGTGGAAAATGCTAAAACAAAAGGTGTTAGTGACTGTTTCCAGTTGCAAAAGAAAGGAAAAAAATAATAAGCACAGTAGAACAGATAAAACAAGAGGGGCATGAAACAAGTTTGTAAGAATTCAGAATTCCTTCTTCTTCTCTGACTAAAATCCAGCATATTCAGGAGAATTTGTTTCAGAGTATTTGAATCTTCTTTTTACTCCATCCATTGAAACTGTGCATCTGGAAAATCTTTACTGAGACAACTGTCATGACACTTCAAGAATTTTTGCTACTTTTGTAATTTTGTACTTTGCTAATTTTGTTCTATTATTTGGTGATCTCTCTGCATTCAGAACTTGGATTCTGAACAAAAGTCTGTCAAAGGTAATGGGACAAAGATGCTGAAAATATGTCTCTATGGAAAAGTCATCAAACAACTATGGATAAAATTTTAACTATATGTTCCTGAGTTGCACAAATCACGTAATTGCTAGCTTTTACCATACTTCTGATTGAGAGTCTCCTGAAAACACTGGTAGATGATTTTGTTAGAATGTTAGATTATATTTAGATTATGTCAGAAGAAATTTTTTTCTCTGTAACTCATTAGTTTTGTTGTGGATAGTGATATCATTTTAGACTGAACATTACTGAGAGCTTTTCTGTGCTATCACTGCTTATTGGTATTGAAATGCTATTTACGGACAACTTTAAGAGAAAAGAAACATTGAAATACAGAGAAATATTGAATTTTTTTTTCTTTTACACCCATGACTACAATTCATCTCTCTGTAGCCTAAAATTGTAGACGAATTTGAAGAAGCAACCAGGAAAAATTATGAATAGGTCTGCATGTCTAAAAATTGGATTTCCTTTACCTAAAATCAGCTAAGAAACACTAATTAATCCATTATTAATATAAATTAATATTGATATTAATAATTAATAATATCATTATTAATTAGTGTTAATTAATATTAATTAATGTTATTAATTAATAATTAATCCATTATTGATATCAATTTATTGAAAAAAATTTAAAAGTGCTAGGCTCACATTCTTGTCAGTGCTCTTGCTTTACAAGCTTCATTTGAGTTCTTCATACACTAAAAGAAAACCTGTCTTTATTTGGTGTGAACTACACCATCAGGAGAAAAGAGCAATCAAGACAGTAAGAGACAAAATATTTTTAAGAAATCTGTAAGGAACAAAAACCCTGTTTCTTTCACCAGTAGGTATGTTCAAGGTGTTAGACTTTCTTCAGCTAGACAGAACTAAAATAACAGTGCGTTCTCACTTGCTACTGGCTTGGTTGTAGTAGGTAATGTCTTTTTGCTCAGATTTTCACCTTTTGAATCCGTTTATCCTTTAAGTGTGTGTAGAGTCTCAGCCAAATAAGAATTAAGATAGCCATGCATACCTCAGAGCAAGGTTATTTTTACTGTAGAAACTCTTTTCTAATAAGGGGACTATAACTGAGTTTGTTAGCAAGGAAAAAGCTGGTTTTTTCTTCATACTAACATATGATGACTTTCAGTCATCTAGGTGGTTGATTTCCCATTTGTTTATATAGCCCCACTAACTTTCTCTGGCCTTCTCACAGAAATAAGCGCTAAACTCAAGCATGAGACTGCAGGAACACATCACATAATATTTGTGGTCATTTAGGAGGAATATGATTGTCATTACAATAAAAAAAAGCCAGTATTATTAACTATAATCTGCATAATCAAGATCAATCCAAACTTGGCTCCTGAGCTGCTACCACTTTGCTAAAGCTTTAGTACATGACAAGTTCCAAAAATACCTTTTTGCTGGGGTGAAGTCAGATTCCTATCATGCACAAGCACGGGGAGGAGGACACTTGAATTCTAGATTATATGTAAGTACAGGTCTCATAACTGTATCACTTGTTTGGATAAATCACCAAAATCTTGAATATATTACCTGTATTTAGTGAGTCTGAATCTTGGGCTTTTCATCATATGTGGCTGTAGACTCTTGAACTTTCTCTCTTAAGCTGTAACTGCTTTTATGAAATAGAAAATGGATTAATCTTTGTAATTATTTCAAACAAAAGAAAAGTCTTTAAAAACTAAACTTCACTACCACTCCCTCATACAGAGTTCTGAAGAATTAATTATCAGTAGAAATATGTCAAAAGGTCTACATAAAACTTTGAAAAACTTATATCACTGGGGTTTTTCCATACTCAATATTTCAGGTTTTGCAGTTATTTTGTTTTGATTCTTTTTCTATCTTTAATGCTCATTATTTTTTCAGCTGATTACTGTATTTTCCAAAGTCTTCCCTTGGGTGCTGTTTTTAACCACAAACAGTTTTACCACTGTTCTTTCAGCCTGTAGAAATATAGTCTCTCAAAGTTAAGTGTTATGGATTCATGTACCTTTTGCCTTTTCACAGAGTCACAGAATGGGTCAGGTTGGAAAAGACCAAAGGGAGACATCTGGTTCAACCTCCCTGCTCAAGCAGGGGCATCCCAGAGCACATGGCACAGGATTGTGTCAGAATAGGCAGTTCTGGAATGCCTCCAGTGCGGGAGACTCCACAACCTCTCTGGTCAACGTGCTCCACTTTTCTTCTATGAAATACTTAATTCTCTGCTATGTTAAGGGTGTGCAAGTTTATTTATTTCACTTTAAACTTTGTAAACCATGTTGGCTATGTGGGTGGAGCGGTGAACTAAATGGGAAATACACAAGGACTTTTTCATGGTGACTCCCTTCTTTAAATTTTGTACTTGGAAACAGTTCCTGTGAGTATTTCACTTTCTCAAAGTGATAAAAATAACCAGAAGCCCCAGTGTTTCTTACTTTCACTATTGAAAAGGGTTTGTCAGCTTCTGCTTAAGAAAAGGCCTACAAAATTTATCTTAAAATTTCTGCTGCTAAATGTCTGGCACTGTGTAAAATCTGAATTCATGCAAAAAGAGAACTTCCTTGCCTGGACAGCTGTGAAGTCAAGCAGCAATGCCTTTTTTTCCCAGACACAAGGAGACCCTGCAGTGAAACAGCATAACCTAAAGCTCAACATTGCACAGCTCTCCACACACAGGGTTGCTGAATTGGTAGTATCTCATTTATATATATATATAAGAAGATGTCACAATTGTTTTTTTGTTTGGGTAATAGATCATCATCTTCCTCTGATTTGCTGCTCATGCAAACAGGACAATGAATCCAAGCTGATCATTTAAACTTTTGGGATGTACTTAACCTCAGGCTAGATTCCTCAGCATTGTTGTTCATGTCCCCGGATCTGTAGAGAATTTTCGAGCTCCTTAACTTTCTAATAATGAAAAACATTAGGTAGAGCAGTAGAAGTTAACATATATAACAAGAGATGTTTTCCTACTGTGGTGTTCTAATTAATAAATTACATATCCAACTGTCCCAGGTGAAATCTATAGAAAGACTAATTACTTTAAATTCAATCTTTAAGTCTGTCAGTGATTATCAGTGTGTAAGCTGAAAGATACCTGCCAGGCAATGAAAAGCAGGATGTGGAGGTGGGGGTCAAGGGGGGGTTCTGAAGTTGTAAGTTAATTCACTTCTTTCAGGTCAGTGTTTCCACAAACTGAAACTCCAAATTTACTTCCTCTGAAATTCCTAACCATTTAAATACTAGATCTGGCTTGTTTGGTTTTTTTCAGAGATGGATGACACATTTTTCTCTCAGTTCTGTGGTGCCAAAGTCAAGAGGAATCTACTCCTATTTGTCATCTACAAATTTGCTACAGTGAATTTCAGACCATCAGTTTCTTAGGAGATATTTTCAGATTATGTCAAATTTTCATTTCAATCAATGTTTCTTAAGATAGTAATGCCCATGTTGCTAAGATGGTTTCATGTTTGGAAGTCTATAAGCTAATATTCATTCCTATGAAATGAAAAGGTCAAAAATAAGCAATATATATATATATAAACCTAGGTAGTAAATATTAAATTTATTAATATTCCCTCCCCCACCCACCCCCCAAAAACCCCAAACCCAACAAACAAAAACAAAAAAAAACCACAAAAAAACCAACAACACAAACCCAAAAGAAACCTTCACAGGTTTAGGAAGTCTATTGGATGAAGTTTAGCCATTTCTTGATATTAGTAAATTAAATAATAGTCTGTTAGCACAGGAAGTCAATGAAGTTGTACTGTAAACACTCAACTGAAGCTTAAAAAACACACAGGATCAGAATGTTGGCATAACATTTTTTCTTTAGGATCATATTGTGTTTCAAAAGTAATTGCTGAGGTAAGCAACATCTCAAATGCATTGGACTGTTTTGTTGACCTCTTTATTAGTTATTAGTTATTGGTGACAGCAAGCTGTCCATGAGCCAGCAGTGTGTCCTGGTGGCCAAGAAGGTCAATGGTGTCCTGGGATGCATTGGGAAGAGCATTGTCAGCAGGTTGGGGGAGGTGATCCTGCCCCTCTACTCAGCCCTGGTGAGGCACATCTGGAGTGCCGTGGCCAGTTCTGGGCTCCTCAGGACCAGAGAGGCACAGAGCTGCTGGAGCTGGTCCAGCAAAAGGCCAGAAGGATGATGAAGGGACTAAGGAACATCTCTCTTGGGAGCAAAGTCAGACAGCTGGGCCTGCCCAGCCTCAAGCAGAGATGAGTGAGAGGAGACCTCATCAATGGCTGTGAGTATCTGGAGGGAAGGTGTCAGTGGATGGATCCATGCTCTGCTCAGCTGTGCCAAGCAATGACAAGTTGTGACAAAAAGCAATGGGCACAAACTAACACACAGGAAGCTCCACCTGAAAACGAGGAAGAGATCCCTTACTGCGCAGTGACTGAGCACTGGAACAAATTGAACAGAGTCTCCCTCACTGGGGATATTCAAGAAATGTCTGGACACAATCCTGTGCCATGTGCTCTGGGATGACCCTGCCTGAGCAGGGAGGTTGGACCAGATGAACCCTGTGGTCCCTTCCAACCTGACCCATTCTGTGATTTTATTTTCACAATGACTGCAAAATTACTGTAATAATTTGTAAATCCCCCTTCTTCAAACTGTGTTTAAATTGCATTATCATGTTAAATAAAAACATTATTTTATCATACCCATGAAGCAATCTGATACATTTGAGTCAGCAATTTGGTGGGTAGAATGCTTTTGGTGATAGTTCCCATTTGGAATACTGACAAATTCATTGAGAGTCTGGCTTAACAAAATCAGAGTGTTTCAGGTTTTTCAGAAAATGTCTAAGGGATTATGACTGGAGAAATCTTAAAAGTAAGTGCAACAGCACTTACTGCAAGACAGAAATAACTTTTTTAAAAAATAAAGAATTGGAGGAACTGAAAAGCTTATTTTTCTCCTCATGGATTTTTCAGGCCACTATGGATTTGGTCATTCTGTTGTTAAAACTGATAGCAAAATCCTCAATTATTTTGGTGGGATCAAACCCAAAATAAAATGAAGTTTTGTGAAAATACCAAACCCATAATATAAATATAGCAAACATAAGTTATGAAAATTTTGATCTATTTTTTTTAGAGTAGCTGAGTATCTTGCTCAAGGTTGTTGTGGTTTTTTTTGTCTCTTTAAGGCAAACCAGAGACTCAAATGTAAAATCCAACATACATTCTTATTACAGTTTGTCACAGCTGAAAGTCTTGAATGCAGAAATAAGGACACTGATTACTATAATCTGTACATTCATTTTCTTCCATCCTCGATTCTCTTTTGTCAGTGATATTAGTCATCAAATAAGTCTGACAGCTAAACTTACAAGATTGCTGTTTAATCCCTCAGCAAGTTGCCATTTGATACAATCTCAGAAAAAAACTGTGAATCTGAATTGTCATTATTTGATTTCTAGAATTAAATGTACCTACTGGTTTTGCACAGCCAGAGGCAGAATTATTTCTTTATTTAGCTAAAAATTACATGTTAAGTAGTCAGAGTACTGTGTACCTGTATACGCCTGCCACAGAGGTATCACACTGAAGGATTTAGTTCTTCTGAGTAGTGAATTGATCATTTAAACTGAATGATGGATTGGGAGTTTGTCCCTCAGGATCATAATGGGGAGAATCAGAATAAGCACAACTAGCATCCATTCACACAGTAATCTAAAGCTGTTATTAATTTAGGGATGCTTTTGAGCTACTGAGCCAGAGAGAAATTAATTCCCATTGCTAAACCCATGGCCTCATTCCCAAGATTTCTGATCATTGGTGTTAAGAGGAAAGAGGTCAAGAAAATTCCACATGAAGAGGGATGTGTGTATGGTGGGGAGATTCGCTTTTTAAAGTCAAGTTAAGGAAAGACCATATACACAAAAATGAAGCAGTTTGCACATATGGATTTAGCACTGAGAAAACCCTGAGAATGTATACAAACAGTGCTATGGTCTTTAGTCTGTGAAAAATTATTTTTAATTTAACAACAGCTAATAGGGCTTAGGCTGCACAGCTGAAGGAGCAGAATAATGCTTGCAATTGTTCTTTCTAAATAATTCAACTTCAGTAGTCACTTTCAGGGAACAGCCTTTATGTGAGCACTCAGAGTGTAGGAAAATCATGTAAGTACAGTTAGAAAGGTTAGAAACAGCATCATCCCCACATGGGCTCTGTCAGTGCAGCAGTGATAAAGCACACAGGGCAAGCAGGAAATACATTAAGAATTTACCAGATGTAGCAACTGTTCTGGCAGAACTTCACTTTCTCTTCAGGCTAAATGCACAGTCCCTTTTTAAAGAAAACTGTTAAGAACAAATCAGTTTTGCAGTGAAGTCTCATGCAATGTCACAACCACTAAAACAGGCTTTTTGTCTAATCCCCTCATCAATCTCCTTCCTAACAAGTTTACTGTTGCCCAAGTCTTCATCTGCACAAATTGTCTAAATAACCTTTTGTGAAGAAAACTGGGCTACATCCTCTCTTTATTAAGTATCTAACTTTAGACAGCCATTCATGCCTTTAAAGGGTCTAAAGAAGTGAGCTCAGGCCCACCCATTTATTCCTTAGGAAGCCCAGTTCCTTGTCATATGCTCCCATATGATCTACTAGTCGTATGTGAAATTTGTCCCCCCAGACCACCTCTAAAGTACACTCAACAGCTGGCAAATCCTTTGACAAGCAAACATCTTAGGCTTATTTTAAACTGTATGCACATTTAAAAAAAAAATTTCTTCTTCATATTATAGAAAGAATTTGAAAGTTGAAGAGTTTTTCATGAGTGGTTATTTAAAATAGAGTGAAAGTGGCCATCTGTCTTGTTTCAGTTTTATCCCATTACATTATTAACCCACATTTTATGGTACTGGCTATAAATATTAGACAGAACTATATTACTAAAATGGGATTTAACAAGGGAGATTAGGTAAATAAGAGAAAAAACAGCAGTAGGAAAAGTGAAAATGGAAATAGAAGAAAACACTTGAAGACAGAAAGAATGAAGGGCAGGATAGGGAAAAAGAAAATGTAGAAGCAGTGTATTGTTGTTCTTGCTATAAATAGCATAATGTTATTAACTATCTCATAACTCCCCAACTGCAGGGAAGCTGGGACTATTTCAGACCACTTTTTCATAACTCTACTACTTGAAAGATACTATTAAGCTCAAATTAACACAAGTGAAAAAATCCCTTTCATTTCTGAATGCCTAGACCTCACATATGACAAACACAGTAGCTAGAGATGCAAATAAATTAAGAAAATTGAAAAGAAACAGGAAAGGCTTGCTTGAATAATTGCTGCCAATAATCTGATTAAAGGCTTGAACCCTCACATCTTGTACATGTAAACTTGTACTTTGACTCAGTATAAGGCTTGTCTGCATATAAGAGCTGTATGATTATGCAATTAGCCAGGATTGCAATGGAACTGATGTTATATCCTCCCTCATACAGGGAGAGTTTCATTCCAGATTAATTTTAACAGCAAGGGAGATCCCCCAGAATTCCCAACTCAAAGAGCTACTTTCCTTTTAAAACCTGGACAAAGTTCAAATCCAGTCTAAAAACCTATTTCTTTGCTAAACTGTTTGGAGGTTGTGGGAAATATTTTTCCGTCCTTTCATGTCTTTTTATTTTATTTTTTTTTTCCAGATGAACAATGGGTTGTTATTAAGTGGCAGGTGTTCATAGTGGCGGGCATGTGTGACTCCAAGTCTTGTTTTCAGATATATAAAACAATGTCCTATTACAGTATCATGCGGACTCTCCAGGGGAGAACATGTACACAAGACAAAACAATGGATTTTGAGATTGATTCTTCAGAAAAGCAAAGCTCTGATTTCACGGTTTGATAAACTCATGGCACTCCCAGTAAAGTAAAGGGAGGCTATGTCTCACATCAGAGGACAGAACATCAAAAACTACTTTTTCCTTTGCTTACCAGTATAAACAAAATTAACTCACCTCAAACTGAGGGTCTTTTAATCAGAATGGAATTTCACTGCTGTGCATTGAGATAAACATATGACCTCAGGTTCATAATTTAGAGAAGCATGTAAAAGGAATGAAAAGGGGCTAAAATGATTATGATTTTATTGATACATCTTATAAAACACAATATTTTGATATTCAAGGTAATAACTCTGAGATTGGAAAAAACTTGGGTTTTTTTTCCTCTCTGTTCCTTCTTGTGATGTCATTGAGCTGCAGAAGACTACAAAGAGTACATGTTTCATAGGTTGGACCTGATGATATCCAAGGTATTTTCTAACCAAGTTAATTCCATGATTCTGTGATTTTGTTTAGGCGTCCTTTAAACCCTCCTTCGCATAAGTGCATGGGAGTACTTAGAGAAACTTACCTGCTTTGGGAAAACAGAAAATATTTATGAAAATAAAGGCAGCCTTGAGATACTCAAAGTTTATATTTCTTTCCTGCCTAATCTCAGCTCAAGGTAGCCAATGTCATGTTACATTTCCCAAAGGTTCATCAAGTATAAGTGGCATAGAGTAGACAATGGTCCTGAAACATCTGTTTTCAGGTAAAGTAGGAACTGGGTAACATTAATTTTCCAATAAATCCCACAATTTTCAAACATTAATAAGTGGGGAACTGACTATCACAAGGGAGACTGGCAGCTTTACTAGGAGAGCAAAGCTTTGGCAGAGAGGACAGCATTGTTTTCCTAACACAGAAAGTAAGCACATCAGGGAAACGAGCAGAGAAAAAAATCCACTTTTTCTCTCAATATAAGAATAACCTTGTGTCTTCTGGAAAAGCAATAGACTATTATCCCAGTCATCAGGCACAACTAATCAGCAAAAGCTGTGATGGTAGAGTAGTACAGTGACATAGTGTTGAATAATTTTGAAGTACTCATCTGTTTGGAGGCAACATTTCTGAAAGAATACTCATGTAGTCTGACTACCTGAACACAGAGGGACTTCTTATGAGGTTATCAACTAAATTCTCTGTGGTAAGGTGTGAATATCAGTTTGTTTAAATGTACTCCTAAAAATTCCAGTTTAAAGTCAAAACAGGTTTTTGCCGTGGTCCCCATAATAATCCCATCAGCTGGGATATGAAGGCAGTGATCCTGTAGTTTTGTCTAATGCAGAGTTCCACGGACAGTGAGACCATTAGATGCATGGCTGCAAGTGTCATGGCCCTGCACAGATGTTTCCAGGTGTTGCTGCTTCTCCTGGTCCTCTGTAGAGTCCCGTCAAGGCTCCTCCCTCCCTGTCTCACCTCCGGGCTTTACAGGAGGTGGCAGATTTCCAGTTGCCATGGCACTGCTCTTGTGAGCAGCTCTCCCTTTAGCACACTGAAACTGCTTTGTGTTTTGAGGAGTCAATCTTTTAATCGTGTCGGTGTTCCAGACATTCACAAGAGAGAAGGGCAGAAATTTTCAAAGCAGTGATACATTTAATTTTGCAGTGTTTGTGTGCCTGAGATGACTAGGGGTTTGGGGCGGGGGGTTTTGTGAAGGCAGTGGTTAGTTTTGTGGGTTTGGGTTTTTGTTTTGTGTTGCTTTGGAGTTGGTTTTTTTTTTGTCCAGGGGTTTCTCAGTGTTTAGGAATGAAACTTGTTCAGATAATTGTAGGGAATAAGCTGCACGGTAAATTCTGCATGTGCACAGGTGTGACCCACAAGCAAAACAGCAGATGTTCCCCTGGGATGCATAGGCTATGCAAAATCCTCACAACACTTCTGTCTTATGTGGCATTACGGAAAGAGTTAGGGGAAAATGAGCAGGAGAAATGACGTGAGGGAGAAATGACGTGAGGGAGAAATGAGGATGCCACTCTTGTGTGTGCTCAGAGGGTTGTTCTTTCTGGGATCAAGAAGGCTGTAAGGGAAGCATGTGAACCTGTGACTACGCGTACCCAGAATTGCTTAAACAGCATCTACCTGCTGGGGACCACAGGTAGTAGCCTGGGCTAGAGGTTACAAGAGGGGCTCCTCAATAGCCCGAACCCCAACTCCAGTGGTCAGCACTCAGGAAAAGCTTAAAAGAGATAGCGTAATATTGAGTCCAAGCTGTTACTGCTTCTGAAGACATGAGGCTATCACGGCTAAAAAGACAAACAGAAAAAGTTCACGTCTACAAGCAGCACGAGGGACATAAGCTTGTACCTTCTGCAGACAAGCCTTGATTAACAGAAGGGGATGTGTACAGCTGTAGCTAAGTGTGTTTCTCAAGTAGTACTGCTATATTATCAGCAACGGTGTGGTCACCAAGAGCCTCAGTGACGTGATGGAAACAGATGGAACATATCAATATTTATGAAAAGATAATCCAGTTGATCTCCCATCTGTAAAAGATTTTAAACCCTTTCAGTTTATAACCCACTCCAAGAATATGATGCACAGCTATCATTTTTTCTTACAGAGGATACATCCTGTTGTCTGAGGCAGGCAAAGGTTAAATAACTTGATGGGAATCATCAAGTACTACTCTTACCAGATTTATACAACAGTGACAATTATAGCTTTCTTAGTTGACGTGGGGAGAGGTGTCTTGCTGCTGCAAGGTGTTTTGCAATGACATTGGATTGTCTACTGTTACTCTGTAATTAAGGATTTAATGTAGTTATCAGAGTAAAATTGTTATCTACTGGGAGATCTGATTAGATGACTGCTGTAATAATTTTGATATGTTTTGTAAATAGCTATGTTCTTTACCCACATGGAATATATGCTTTGGGTATGTCCCATAGGACTCTGCTTCACACTTTGAAACAGAATGGTTCCATTATTTAACACGTTGTATTTCATTATTTTTTAAATTTAAATGTTGGATAATATTTCTGTTAAGACTCTCTTGACATCTCAGGTTTGCTGCTCCTTTTCCTGTGTGCCACAGGAAACACACAGTCTAATAAGGCATAATGTTTCATTAGAAACATTATGGAAGATCAAAGCTATAACCAAACCACTGGAATATCATATACAGGTCATGGTAAGAAGTCCTAATCATATATAAAAAAGGTACACTTTTACAATCAAAGTGAAAGTCTTGACATTTTCCCCTGTCACATTGTTGATAATGATACTAAAGTACAAAAGGCTAAATAATAATGTCTAGTATTAATCAGTTTGTTTCAGAATTGTGGTTTACATTCCACAGGCTCCACACTTCTCCATTAAAACCAACAGGGGTATTTTATTTTGACTCCAGCAATCACAGGACTTAGTCTCTTGTGACTTTTCTCCCTGTTTTTTATCACTAAGCCACCTCACATGTTGAGCAAAGCAGTGTGGTTACACCACTGCTTTGTCCAAGTAAACTGTACATATAATTGAAACAGAAAATGCTCAATAAGAAACTGCCAGATGAATTTCTACTGTTTTCTGTTACAGAAAAAAAAAATATAACCTGAGATACTATAATTACCATTGCTGGTGTCATGACTTCAGAGCTACCATTGCATGAGCATGATTGCTGCAATTTGACTGCTGGGAAGTCCTGTTACAAGACTCACATTGTAGTGGGCTGTTGGGCAGTTTCATAGCACTTTTCTTTCCTCTCTGTGACACAGAACAATACAGAACTAGTAGTGCTATTAGTGTAAATACAGCCGTCTCCAATAAAGCTGGTATAATAAGTGATTACCAGACCTGCTGGCAAAGAGCTTTCAATTAAAGGCATGCAAAGCAAATAAGGCACAAGCCAGGGAGGCATCTGCTCACAGGTGGAGTACTTACCAGAACAGATGGGTTTCCAAGACCATCTCAAAGAAGGAAAGGAAATTAGAATAAGCTTTTTACTTTGCAGGTTTTTTTTAACTGGCATATGCGGTGTTTTTATGAAAAGAGGTAAAGTAGGAACTGGGTAAGTTTCAATAATCTCTGACAAAGCTGTGACTATGGAAAAAGGTGGAAAAAATAAAAAATGCAGATGTATGGTGGTAAGTTATTAGTTTCTGGTGAATATTCACATGAATATTATTAAACTTCAGCAGTTGCTCTGGATCTCATGTTCGCTAGTTTATTTAGCATTTTCCTAGATTATGCTCGAATTCTGTAATTTATCAGAAAACCAAACTATTTCACTGACTTTAGAACAAATAAAACTAAAACTCGTGTTCCTGTAAGTCTGCTTAGGTAATGATCACTGATGAAGTGTCAGGGATGCTTCTAACCACCAGTGAGTCAGAGAAGATTGTTGTACCCCACCTTTATCCTCCTAGTAAGACACACAGTGAATCTTTTGCAGGGTCATGAGAGCAACACATTCAATCAGTCAATATGAGAAAATAATTTCTCAGAGAAGGGGGGAAATGTGGGAGATTCACAGCCAATGCAGTTTTTAGCTGGGCTAGATGGCCAGAAGTACCCAAGGAACCTGGAAAATGAGCTGGAGCAGTTTTCTGGCCGCCCCTGATGGGGGGTGTAGTGTGGCATGAGTAGTTTAGGAGGAATGGCCCATTCCCTTCTTTCTGTGGGCACTCTGGCAATTTCAGGAAGTAGTCCATCTGCTAAATGCATGCCCTTCTACTTCATCACAGCTTGAGACCTTTGAGCAAAGAGCAGGATTCATGTCTAAGAAGTGTGATAAATGTTTTTATTACCCTTATTTCTTAGGTGTTGGACTAAAAATAGCACTTAAAAAAGCAAGCACAAATGATATGTTTATCACTAGTATGTCACAAAGAATAATTCTGTACTTTACAATTTAAAAGATATAATTTTCCTGATATATTACTTTTGTAGCTATGCTTACTACCTGGAAAAAAATTCTCTTGTCAGTGTTTCCTGGTAAAAAAAATCTCTTCTCAATGTGATGTTGCTTCTGTATTTAAATTGTAGTTTGTATCTGGGGAGGGGAGGACACAGAGAAAATATGGGAGAAAGGGAACAATTTTTTTGGTTAGTATGTGGGGGATTTTGCATTGTTTTTTTTCAAGAGCCCAGTTGTTCATCACAAATGTGAACAATTTCGAAATGCTGTGACTGGAGACCTCAGCCATTTGCTCAAAACACAACATGTTTTAATATCACTCATGCAATTACGGAACTTCACAGAAACAGCAACCAGTGCTGACCAGCTAACCAAAAAGTAACCTCTGTACATGGAGCTGAATATAAAGTTTTTTCACGTTTCCTACTGGATCCTTATCTCACAGCTAATCACACAGATCAAGTAAAAATGGAATTTAATTGACGTCACTTCACGCTAGAATCTTAATGTAGCCAGAAAATATATGCCTAAGGAGCCTGCTGATCTTAATGATTTCTGTGATCTCTTATCTCTTACACCTAAACTGAATAAGAAAAATAAGGAAATATGCTCAGTAATATGTTCCAAAGAAATTCTGCCTCATGAAAGCTGTATGTTAGGAGTAAGGAAAATTAGTTGTCTTTCCCTAAGCAAATCTGTAAATGAAAGGGTGGTAATCCTATTTTCCTACTTGTCAATTCAATGCTCCCTTGTTTGGCACTATTTCTAATATATTGGATGCGCATTGTGCTGAAGAATGCATTTGTGGTAACAGGAGCATTAAGTGCTAATATTGTATAAACACAATAGCTCAGCAAAGAGAAGGTAAAGAATATTCTGAACTGGAAGAGACCCACAGGGATCATGTGTTAAAGTAGCCAGCCTTTCTGCTATAAAATGTTCAAACCATTCTTTAAGTTATAATTGCTATAAAATTAACATGAGATTTCATAATGTCATTAACTCTCATTAGCTCAAAAATATTTCTAATTGATAATTAATTCTGTGTGCAGTTTACAAATACAAATCCTCTTGTAGTATACAAATGTATTTTACACTCTAGAGTGTAAACCACAGAAGTTCTCATACCACCTTCAAAAATCTAAACATGATGCCAACTGCCTCATCATTTTGCTCAGGGAAGCACTGCTTCTTCATGGCCCTGGCAGTTCTGTACTGGGAATCAAGTACATTAGTTAGGATAGATCCATGTAAGTTTGCAGCTTAGCATTATTTGGATCTGCATTTTTGTGCTAATATTTATCTTTATTTTTAATTTTGGCTTTTTATTATGAGTCATATCATTCACTGTGCTTTCTTCTTTTAGCTGAGAAACAGAAGTACCGATGGAGCCTGCAAAAAGTTGTTTCTGCCTTTCCAGACTGGGCAGGAAGCACAGTCTCACGAGAACAATGAGTCCTATTTTGGTATCCAAAATCACTTAAATAGGTCAGGAGGAGATCCAAATCTGTGCATTGTATTTCACAGAATCAGAGAATCACAGACTGGTTGACACTGGAAGGGATCTCTTGAGGTCATCTAGTCCAGCACTCCTGCTCAAGCAGGGCCACCTAGAGTGCTGCTCTGGATCATGTCCAGATGGTTTTTGAATATCTCCAAAGATGGAGACTCCATAACCTCCCTGAGCAATATGTGCTTAGTTAAACTCACAGTATAAAAGTGTTTCCTGATGTTCAGAGGGACCCTTCAGTGTTTTGGTTTGTCACTGCCTTTCAGCCTGTCGCTGAGCATCACTGAGCCTGGCTCCATCTTCTCTGTACCCTCCCTTGATGAGATTTCCCTTCACCTTTCTATTGTCCAGCTGAACAGTCTCAGCTCTTTCAGTTTTCAGTCATCAGATACTTCTGGTTGCCATGATCAAGGGTTTTTGGGAGTGGCCTCACAATGATGTCATAGTATGTGGAACTTCCATAAGTCCAGTTTAATTAACTATTACCTGGCATGATTCTCTTCCAAAAAGAGTACATCTCTCTTGCTCCAGACTTCTCTCTGGTCTCGGCAACCTGAGAACTCCAAAGGCCATGCTCTCTAGTAAAGGCTAAGCGATGACAATGTGTTAATTACATTAAAATCTACGTTTTCAGAGAGAACATCATAATATCAGGTAACTTAGCTGACTCATTACTTTCAAACAGGATAGGAGTTTTTGCATAAAGAGAAAATCTGGGTTCCTTCTATTTCCTCTGTTTTGATCTGGTATGTAGGTAGCTTTGCTCCTATATTTTTTGCTTCCTTTGCTCATTCAGCAATTCAGCCTTTTCCATGTCCTGCATAACCTCTGTGCAACAGACCTCCACCTTTTCATCACCTATATACTCATATACTTATTATATGTACTCATTAAATGTACTCACCCTTCTTGTCTTTGACATCCTTGCTGCATGAAAGTCTATTTGGGCTTTTGCTGTCCTAATTCCTTCCTTGGATGTTTGGACAGTATTTCTGTACTCCTCTAAGTTTATCTGTCCTTGCTTCCACCTTCTATATGCTTCCTTCTTGTTTTTGAGTTTGGCCAGAAGCTCCATGGTCATCCATGCAGGCCTCCTGGCATTTTTGCCTGGAGGCACTGCTCTTGAGTTTGGGGGAGGCAACCCTTGAACATTAACCAGCTATCTTGGGCCTGACTTTCAGAAGATCATCCCATGGGACCCTTCCAAGCAGGAGAGGCCAGAGTCTGATCTCCTAAAGTCTAGGGTTATGAGCTTGTTTTTTTACTCTCCTCACTGGCCTCAGGAGCCTAAGCTCCACAATCTCACGGTCACTGCAGGCAAGGTTGTTCTTGAAACAGTCACACAGTGATCTTAACACACTCATTCATGACACTTTAAGATCCACATATCCAAAAAGCCCCTAGTTACTGGTGAATATAAAATAACATAAATATATAATTATTTTATATTTTATAAATATAAAATAATATAAAATAATAACTTTCCTTTTCAGCTGAGCTGCTTTGGGTTGAGATTTATTCAAAATGAGCTTTCAAATATTGATGTTACAGACATATTCTGATAGCTAAAGCCATTTTCTTGTATGATCACTCAGATGTCACTCTGGGAGTCAGAGTCACACAATCCAAGCTTTCAGCTGCTGGGACCAAAGCCCTTTTGCAGCCAATGGCTCCAGTGAACTGGTGGTACCCTGTTTGACTCTCCACACCTCACAACCACGCTGTCACACCAGTTTCTGTTCCCAGTTCAACCCTGGGTTCCCACAGCAGAGTGAGACCTCTGGTGCCTCTAAGTAATAAATTGTGGAGAAGCAACATAGTAAGAGCACAATCTGGGTGTCCCAGGAGGGACCCTGATTAAAGGAATCCCTGAGCCTTGCAGTCATTGCACACTCTCTTCACACACTCTTCATGTTCTTTACATCTGCCTCTTGGTCCTATGGTTTTATTTAGTCTGGGTCTTCACTGGGCCCTGCAGAGGCTCTGGATGATGGCTGGAATTCCAGGACTGTGCTCTTTGTTAGGCAGAAAGGCAGCCCCCCTTCACAGCTTGTTGTTTGGGGCTGCAGCTGTTTCCCACCAGCCAGGGCACAACCTGTAGCTTGCTTGCCAAGCTACCTGCACAGGTGTGTTCTGCAAGATTGATGATCTAGAGTAAGTTTAATTTCAAGATCTCATGTTAGTAGATATTTGTACTTGAGGCAGATCAAGTCAGTGTGGAGTGCTGGGGAAAGCAGTTCCTGACATGAGAACTCACCAGTGGTACTCCTTGTCGCAGGCAAAGGAAGCCAATCTCCAGCTGATTGTTTAAATCTTGTATCTGCAGAAACTTACTTCCTGGGATCTATGGGGCTTACAGAAATCTTTTGAAAAATCTGTGTTTAAAATGATTCTTCAGCTAAGGATGGAAATAAAATGACAGATAAAGCTAGTAAAAAGAGTAAAAAAGTGTAATTTCTCTAACACGGGAGTACATTATGACTACTGAATGAAAGAACTATGTATGTGAATCAAAGTGATATGTGCTTTTAAAATTCGATACCAAAAAGATTAGCTGAGTGAGTCTGAGACTTTTCCAGTGGATAAGTCTGCCTCCTCAAGAGAATTCACTGGTGACCAGCAATCCTTCATTAAATAAACGGCGATTGACCTGGGACAATGTTATTGTATTTTTCAATACTGCTAAGCTTGCCAGGCATAAACTGCCCTGGCTGTGTAGATGCCAAGCAAGTAAAACAGGTAAGCAGCTCTGTACTTCTCTGAAACTAAAATGGATGCCCAAATCCAGTCTATAAAAATATGCACTAGAGGACTTTTTCTCATCAAGCCTCCAGGAGACTATTTTTACAGGAGAAAATATTTTTAAAGAAGTGTGATGTTTATGTAATCAGCATCAGGAGTTTGTATTACTTATTTTTCTAGCAGTTATTTGTTTTAAAATTCCCTACTAGGACAAGTAACATATTTACATGAAGATAATTCTAGAAAATGCCTTCTCTGCCCTGGCCCCAAATGTTGCTTTCATTCTTTGTTTCACACCTGTCAAAACAGACTTATTAAAAACTACCCAACTGATTACATTGCTTGGACTCAGGAGGAAAATGTATTTTGTTATTGCAACATAAATATTTTATGCATTTTTTGGTCTAAGTCAAATATTCAGCTGATAATGATACGAATACAGGAACTGAGAAATAATAATATATTTGTAAATTAAACTGGATTAAAAGAAGCCCTATATACTCAAAGTATGGTTCAGATTAAGAAAACTTCAGATCAGGTTATTTAAAGGACAACTTACATATTCTTGTTTAGATAAATGTCTAAATAACGCCCCCGTATTTCCATGTGATATGTACAAGTAACCAAGGTGATCGCCAAACCACAGCTGAAACGCAACGAGTAGATTTGTTTCATTAGGTCACTAACTGATGAGTCCCTAGACACCACTGTGCTGTAGAAACAGAGGAAATGGGGTTGCAGGCACAGTTAGGCTTGGTCGGATCCCAGTGGGGCAGGGGACCCACTACCTGCCCTGGAATACCAAGGGACCTCACACAGGTGCAGTTCATCATAGTGTTGTGCTTTTCTGACCTCTGAGGTTTTTGATCTCTTTCCCAGCAGGTCACTCAAGTCTGTCTGTGAGAGGTGCCTCTTTAAGTTTCTAATAGCTTCTATATTATCTCTACAGAAGTTCAGCTTCTCAAGACAGAGGATTATCAGCAGTAAATATGTGAAGTTTCCCACATGGATATTCTTAGTCTGCCCAGCCACAAGGTCACTTTGAGCAAACTTATCATCCTCCTTGTCAAATCTTGCATTTTTAACCTTTTCCTCCCAACAGTATTATTCTAGTTGCCAAATCCTGTACTAACTAACTGAGATGAAATATGTTTTCAAAATGATATGTGAAGTGAAGGATGTGCATGAGTTGACACAGGCAGGCAGCCAGAACAACCACAAAATCAAGGCTGAAATGCAAAGAAAAAATTTACTTCATTACTTCGCTAAGCAGGGTGACCCCAAGGCAATGCCTGGGCAGAGACAGTCAAGCAGGAACACAGGCACTGTCAGGCTCAGTCCAAGCTGGCAGGTGGCAGGTGGTGAGTCTGCTGTTTCCACCAGTTTTCAAGGGCCTGCACACACATGGTTTATCCCCATGCTGTGATCTCCCCTCCGTTTTTTGTGATCTCTAAACTTTCATCTTCTTTCCCCCCAAAACAAGATTCTTGAGCAGGTCTGTGAGACTGCCTCTAAGTCCCTCCAAACACCCATGCTATCCCCACAGAGAAATTCTGTTTGTCAAAACAGACAGAGGATAAACAGCAGTAGGTATAAGATACAGGGTTCTCCACACTGTTATTCTCCAGGCCTTGGCAGTCCCAACTGCAAAGTCACTTGAGCTAATCTACCATCCTTCTCACCATTCTTCCATTTTTAACCCTTTTCTCCTAACAGAAGGGATTTTAAAGGATAGCATTAAGTTTTGATTGGTTTATTTTTAAAACTTTCAAAAATATCACAGCATAAACAAAAATCCAGTGCCACAGAAAGTACAGTGTTGGATCAGATCAGGGTTTCAGCTCTGACCAAGAAGTGCTTTAGGTATTTCAAAGGGACACACTGACACGGTTATCTTTGGAATAGTCTGTTGTAAATCATGCTATTCAGCAATCTGACTCATGTCCCCAAACCACAAAGGTCCTTATATTTTTAATAGTAACCAATCTGCAATGGTGGACGATCATACTATTCATATCAGTAAGGACAGTAGAACAGAACAACATTTTACTCACTTGATAAGGATGGTGGGACAAAACAGCATTTTATTCTTATCAAATAAAGGGAACAGTGTAGCCTTGGAGAAGCAGAAAAAACAGAAGTCATGCAAAACACAAGCAGGATGCCAGCTTGGCTCTTCAAGGTTGACAAAGTAGAGGTTACACAAAACAATATTGCACTTACTCAAAAGCAGGTGTCAAGGAACAGCCACATTGAAAGGACACCATATGCTGGAGACCACTAGAGAAGATCCCAAAGAACCATATAAGGACTTCCAACAAGTGGTGTGACTCTGTAAAGTAATATATATATACGCCAAGTAAGAAGGGGTATTTAATGAATACATAATCAGTGTGTATGATAAAAACTTTGTTCACCCAATGCTAGGGCAGTCAATTAAAGAAGATTAAGAATAAAGAAGGCTTGATTTCTAATACTCCAAACTATGTGAGAAAGTTTCTATTTGGCCAACTTCAGTATCAATATAAATACATAAAATACACCAAATCAGCAGTATTTTCTGGATAGTCTCTCCATTCAAATCAAGTGTACAGGACAAAGTAAATACATTACCTGGAAGAATTACCTGAGTAACTTACTTTCTTTCAGTTACTGGGAGGAATGTCCAAGATCATCCAGTTCCAACCCCAATACCTCTTGTGTTTTCTACCTGTCCTGAAATTAAGAGCTACCCAAATCTTACAGTGATTTGTAAGGAACATCTTAGGATGTCTCCTATTCCTGCTACATCCTGTTAGAGATGTCTGAAAAAAGTAAAAGTAGTTTTGTGTAAGAGCACATGACCAATACCAACGAGAAATTGCAGCTGTGGTGATGGTTCTACTCTGCTCTGTATGCAGCTGAGTAATGCCCAGCACACCACAGGTGAATGACATTAAAATCTACGTTTTGAGAGAGAACATCATAATATCAGGTAACTTAGCTGACCTATTACTTTCAAACAGTATAGGAAACACTGCATAAAGAGAAAATCTGTGTTCCTTCTATTTCCTCTGGTTTGATCTGGTATATAGGTGACTTTGCTCCTTGTCCTCCCCATGGATCAGCTGGGGCAGAGACAAGCCCCTCATTCTCTTGGAGCACACTCTGTTTCCAACACATAAGGTCTGCCAAGATACCTAGAGGCAGTAAAAGAAAAAATAGGACAGATTTCAGAATTGGCTTTCAGAGAAGTCCCCTCTTTCACACTGGAAATGTACAAAAGGGGTACAGCTGTTACTTCTCCTAAGGAAAGAAAATTATTTCAAAGGGCCCAGTGAATCCCTCTCACTTGAAGAAAAGGCATGAGACTGGAACAAACCCTACAAAGGCAAACGCTGCAATTGTACAAGCAAGAACAGGGGAAAAACTCACACTCTTATATCTTGCCTGGCTAACATCAGTGAGATCATCTGTTTTGGTTTTCAGCTGAGAGCTGTGTGTCTGGACATGAGAATGTTTTATTCCTGAGGGGGAATAAAAAGTGCAGAGGGCTCATTTTCACTGTCTGTGCTGTATTAGCAGGCTCTGCCCTTCAAGTGGTACTCTGGCCATACTGCTGCGCTGCGACAGCCCCGGGAGGCTGTGCAGTCCTGAAGGGCTCCCTTCCATGCAAGCCATCAAACAAACAAAGAATCCTTTTTTAGTTTTCTTCTTAGGAGCCTAACTGTGGTCTGTGGTATAGGAATTTATCCATCTTTTCCAATAGGCACCTCTTTTGTTAGAATCTTTTTACCATGATCAGTGGTTATTTGGTTATTTGATATGTGATGTATTTTTATTGCTGCAAGACTGACTTCTCCACTCTCACTTTCCTCATTGCTGATGAGTAGGGAAATAAAAGAGCCTGAGAAAATGAAATGAAAGAACTACTTCTGTGCAGCGTGATGCTATGCATGATCCTTCTTGTGATCCTTTTTGAGTTATGGAAAGTGACCCTTTTGGTTTGCTGGATGGAGAGGGAGCAAGAAGAAGCAAGATGAGGTTAGCCAAATATCTTTCATTTCAATACATTCCATTTCTTAATTATTGGTAACATTTGCTGGGGGAAAAAAGGCTTCTTTAGAGAACAGACTTTTCAAGTTCTTCCACTTTTTATTCCCTTGCCTTTTTAGCAGAGAAATTCTCATGACTTTGGAGGTAATGTGTGCAAGGTTCCAAATACTTCCCCATACTTCAGTTAAATTGCAAAAGCAGGAAATGTTGTGTGGGTACAAAGGGTGCAAGAACACAAACACAGTTCTCTAAGCACTCTCAGGCTTGTGAGAACAATAGCATTTCTCCAGACTAACTGATCATGCTGTGTGTACACAATGCTTTCCTTCTCTCCTAAGTACCTCCAACAAGAAAGGAAACAAACTGTTTGTCATCTGAGCATATTAGCGTTAGCACAGTCAATTTTTATATCAGAGCACAGCTGTAACTGATGCCACTAGAAACACCTTCCTATCCACATTAGAGAAACATCAACTCAGTGGCCCAGAATGAAGCCCCAAGTTACAGTTTTCCAGCATGGAGTGTCTTAGTTCAGTTGGTGCCAGTTGTTGTTAAGCACCACATAAGCTAGAGGATGTCTTAATTCTCTATCATGAGAGGGCTTAATTCTATCTGAGTATGGAAACACTAATGTTTTACCATTTTCTGTGTACTTTTCAAATCTGCCAAATTGCCTAGACACACTGATCACTTTTGTTTTGGCATACAAGAGCCTTCCTTTTTTAATTAAATTTCCTTCCTTCCTTCCTTCCTTCCTTCCTTCCTTCCTTCCTTCCTTCCTTCCTTCCTTCCTTCCTTCCTTCCTTCCTTCCTTCCTTCCTTCCTTCCTTCCTTCCTTCCTTCCTTCCTTCCTTCCTTCCTTCCTTCCTTCCTTCCTTCCTTCCTTCCTTCCTTCCTTCCTTCCTTCCTTCCTTCCTTCCTTCCTTCCTTCCTTCCTTCCTTCCTTCCTTCCTTCCTTCCTTCCTTCCTTCCTTCCTTCCTTCCTTCCTTCCTTCCTTCCTTCCTTCCTTCCTTCCTTCCTTCCTTCCTTCCTTCCTTCCTTCCTTCCTTCCTTCCTTCCTTCCTTCCTTCCTTCCTTCCTTCCTTCCTTCCTTCCTTCCTTCCGCCACTTCCTTCCGCCACTTCCTTCCGCCACTTCCTTCCGCCACTTCCTTCCGCAACTTCCTTCCGCCACTTCCTTCCGCCACTTCCTTCCGCCACTTCCTTCCGCCACTTCCTTCCGCCACTTCCTTCCTTCCGCCACTTCCTTCCTTCCGCCACTTCCTTCCTTCCTTCCTTCCTTCCTTCCTTCCTTCCTTCCTTCCTTCCTTCCTTCCTTCCTTCCTTCCTTCCTTCCTTCCTTCCTTCCTTCCTTCCTTCCTTCCTTCCTTCCTTCCTTCCTTCCTTCCTTCCTTCCTTCCTTCCTTCCTTCCTTCCTTCCTTCCTTCCTTCCTTCCTTCCTTCCTTCCTTCCTTCCTTCCTTCCTTCCTTCCTTCCTTCCTTCCTTCCTTCCTTCCTTCCTTCCTTCCTTCCTTCCTTCCGCACTTCCGCACTTCCGCACTTCCGCACTTCCGCACTTCCGCACTTCCTTCCTTCCGCACTTCCGCACTTCCTTCCTTCCGCACTTCCTTCCTTCCTTCCTTCCTTCCTTCCTTCCTTCCTTCCTTCCTTCCTTCCTTCCTTCCTTCCTTCCTTCCTTCCTTCCTTCCTTCCTTCCTTCCTTCCTTCCTTCCTTCCTTCCTTCCTTCCTTCCTTCCTTCCTTCCTTCCTTCCTTCCTTCCTTCCTTCCTTCCTTCCTTCCTTCCTTCCTTCCTTCCTTCCTTCCTTCCTTCCTTCCTTCCTTCCTTCCTTCCTTCCTTCCGCACTTCCGCACTTCCGCACTTCCGCACTTCCGCACTTCCGCACTTCCGCACTTCCGCACTTCCGCACTTCCTTCCTTCCGCACTTCCTTCCTTCCTTCCTTCCTTCCGCACTTCCTTCCGCACTTCCTTCCTTCCTTCCTTCCTTCCTTCCTTCCTTCCTTCCTTCCTTCCTTCCTTCCTTCCTTCCTTCCTTCCTTCCTTCCTTCCTTCCTTCCTTCCTTCCTTCCTTCCTTCCTTCCTTCCTTCCTTCCTTCCTTCCTTCCTTCCTTCCTTCCTTCCTTCCTTCCTTCCTTCCTTCCTTCCTTCCTTCCTTCCTTCCTTCCTTCCTTCCTTCCTTCCTTCCTTCCTTCCTTCCTTCCGCACTTCCTTCCGCACTTCCTTCCTTCCGCACTTCCTTCCGCACTTCCTTCCGCACTTCCTTCCGCACTTCCTTCCGCACTTCCTTCCGCACTTCCTTCCGCACTTCCTTCCGCACTTCCTTCCGCACTTCCTTCCTTCCGCACTTCCTTCCTTCCTTCCTTCCTTCCTTCCTTCCTTCCTTCCTTCCTTCCTTCCTTCCTTCCTTCCTTCCTTCCTTCCTTCCTTCCTTCCTTCCTTCCTTCCTTCCTTCCTTCCTTCCTTCCTTCCTTCCTTCCTTCCTTCCTTCCTTCCTTCCTTCCTTCCTTCCTTCCTTCCTTCCTTCCTTCCTTCCTTCCTTCCTTCCTTCCTTCCTTCCTTCCTTCCTTCCTTCCTTCCTTCCTTCCTTCCTTCCTTCCTTCCTTCCTTCCTTCCGCACTTCCGCACTTCCGCACTTCCTTCCTTCCTTCCTTCCTTCCGCACTTCCTTCCTTCCTTCCTTCCTTCCTTCCTTCCTTCCTTCCTTCCTTCCTTCCTTCCTTCCTTCCTTCCTTCCTTCCTTCCTTCCTTCCTTCCTTCCTTCCTTCCTTCCTTCCTTCCTTCCTTCCTTCCTTCCTTCCTTCCTTCCTTCCTTCCTTCCTTCCTTCCTTCCTTCCTTCCTTCCTTCCTTCCTTCCTTCCTTCCTTCCTTCCTTCCTTCCTTCCGCACTTCCTTCCTTCCTTCCTTCCTTCCTTCCTTCCTTCCTTCCTTCCTTCCTTCCTTCCTTCCTTCCTTCCTTCCTTCCTTCCTTCCTTCCTTCCTTCCTTCCTTCCTTCCTTCCTTCCTTCCTTCCTTCCTTCCTTCCTTCCTTCCGCACTTCCTTCCTTCCTTCCTTCCTTCCTTCCTTCCTTCCTTCCTTCCTTCCTTCCTTCCTTCCTTCCTTCCTTCCTTCCTTCCTTCCTTCCTTCCTTCCTTCCTTCCTTCCTTCCTTCCTTCCTTCCTTCCTTCCTTCCTTCCTTCCTTCCTTCCTTCCTTCCTTCCTTCCTTCCTTCCTTCCTTCCTTCCTTCCTTCCTTCCTTCCTTCCTTCCTTCCTTCCTTCCTTCCTTCCTTCCTTCCTTCCTTCCTTCCTTCCTTCCTTCCTTCCTTCCTTCCTTCCTTCCTTCCTTCCTTCCTTCCTTCCTTCCTTCCTTCCTTCCTTCCTTCCTTCCTTCCTTCCGCACTTCCTTCCTTCCGCACTTCCTTCCTTCCGCACTTCCTTCCTTCCTTCCTTCCGCACTTCCTTCCTTCCGCACTTCCTTCCTTCCTTCCTTCCGCACTTCCTTCCTTCCTTCCGCACTTCCTTCCTTCCTTCCGCACTTCCTTCCGCACTTCCTTCCGCACTTCCTTCCGCACTTCCGCACTTCCGCACTTCCGCACTTCCTTCCGCACTTCCTTCCGCACTTCCTTCCACACTTCCTTCCTTCCTTCTGCACTTCCTTCCTTCCGCACTTCCTCCCTCCCTCCCTCCCTCCCTCCCTCCCTCCCTCCCTCCCTCCCTCCCTCCCTCCCTCCCTCCCTCCCTCCCTCCCTCCCTCCCTCCCTCCCTCCCTCCCCTCCCCCCCCTCCCCTCCCCTCCCATATTGGCAGCCATCTAAGGCAGAAAAGGCTGATCTGTTCATACTGAATTCAACTGAATGGGGATATTTGTCTCAGTTTTTTCCTAACATCTGAGTTCTGATATACTGGGGAATGCTGGAAGCTTATGAACATTTTCCAGTGTGTCACATTTGTTTTCCAGGAAAGGGCTTGGCAGGAATATTCACTGAGTACTCTTGAGAACTTCCTCTGCTCTGGAATTCAAGACATTTTCTTTCCTTTCCTTTGATGAACAACCCACAACTCTGGGGATTTGCTTTTTTTTAATATGGCATAGGTCTTCTTTATCGCCCCTGAGAGCTTGGATTTTCAGGTGGGACTGGATCCTGCATCTGCTTTGTCTTGGTCCCTCACTGCAGGAAGCAGTGAATGGGACAGCATGATCATAACAATTCTGGCTTACTGCAGCTCTGGGCATGTGCCACAGTAATTTACCCTCCCTTATACACAGGTTTAACAAAGAAAGGTCTCAGCCCCCTTTCTGCTTCATCAAGGAATATTGTGTATATGCAATATATCAATTATCCTGTAAAATTTTGTCTTTAAAATCTAGGGTCTTTTTAAAGGGGAGTAGATAAGCACCTCCAGTAATTTTGGGCAATGATTTAACTTCTCTGCAGGACAGATACTCTGGCATCTCCACAGATCCCCAGTGTCTGACTTAGCTTTTATCAATTGTCCCATTTCACAACTGTTAGCTTTTCACCATATGAACAAGTTGGTAAGCCCTTCTGTTTCCCTTGGTTCCAGAAACCACAGCACAAGAAGCATAATGGTGCATTCCTTGTCCTTTGGGCCTGCACAGACAACATGCTCTCAGTGTGGTCCATGGTGGCCTCAGTGAATTGGCCAGCCTCCAAGCCAAGAGAGGCTCAGGAAAGCCTTTGCAACATAACCCAAATCATACCACTCATGCACATAAGGATTATGGATTTAAGTATGTCTACCAGTACTTTCTCCTACACCTCAAATTACAAATGGTCCTCCTTTGCATGGAAAGGTTTAGCCATCAGATTATTCCCCTGACTCTTTTTTAACCATAGGAGAATTTGTGATATACATATATAAAGAAAAAGAAAACTGTGAAAAAGAACAGTAGGATGATCCACTTAGATCTGCCCTTTGCAAACTAACATCTGTGTTATGTTCCTGCCTTTCATTTTACCATTAAATATATCACAAGTTTTTTCATCTGCAATTAGTATATTGCATTCAGCTGATTTTGCTAAAGGCTGGAAGTTATATCCATTACATACCTATTTTATATCCTTCAAGCCAAGTCTGTATTTCATGACATGCATGACAAAACCCCTCACCAGCTACTGTGATATTGAGCTCAGCAGTGAGAGATCCCTGGAAATGCAGTAGGAGTTGTTAGCAGACAGGCTGAGCCCTGCTGGAGGTCCTGGAGGTATGAGGTGTAAACAAAGAGTTTCTGTGTATTTATGGTTTTAGCTTGCTACCCAATACTGATAAACCCTTCTCTTTTTTTTTTTTCTCTTTATTATTTTTTCTTTATTTTTTTATTTTTTTCTTCTTTTTTCCCCCAGACTTTTTGCTACTGAAAGTAGTAACTTAGATCTTCTGCAAGTTTCCAATAGATTGCTAGTTAAATCAAGATATACTCTGCCTTTTAAAGATTTTAATGCATTGGGAAGAATACAGATTCAAAACAAATTTCTGTGAAGGAAGAAATTACGGAATTAAAACTTTACTTGAATTAAAAATATGAGTCTATTTTTAAACTATATGAAAGCTTTGTTGTGAATATGGCATCTAAGGACAGAGACAAAAATAAGGGAGAGCATTAATATCTCATAAAAAAGCAGAGCAAAATATAAACTGAGAAAATTTCCCAGGATTTAAGCAGGTACCTACAAACCAATAATCTCTTAAAGAAAATGCACCTGGTACATGTGACATAGAAGGACCATTAATTTTAAGTAATGTGGAAATTAAAAGGAATTCACCTTTTCAGGGAAACAGAAGAAATGTTTTTTAGGTTGTTTAAATTAATAGCATAGATGAAGTTAGATTTGAAGTTATTTGTTTTCAGTTGGTTTGTGGCTGGATGAAAGTTCCACTTAGACCTAATTATATTTTTCCTCAGGTTGCCCTGCTCTTGAACAAGTACTTCACTATATCAGTCTCAAAAGAAGCACTAAACAAAATGAAGGGGCAGCAGTCATAGACCTAACTAATGACAATAAATTCACAAGTACACAGCCGGAGTCCTTTGAGGACAGGAACACACACCTCTCAACTGGGGTACAAAGATCACAGAATCAAAGAATATGCCAAGTTGGAAAGGACACAAAAGGATCATTCAGTCCAGCTTTTAGCCCTTAACAGGACCTCACAAGAGTCACACCATGTGTCTGAGACCATTGTACAAACACTTCTTGAACTCTGTCAGGCTGGTGCTGTGACCATTTCCCTGGGGAGCTATTCCAGTGCCCAAACACCTCCGGGGTGTGGATGGCCTGTCCTACAGCAAAAGAAGATGCAAAAAAGGGAAACTGCATAAGGTTCAGATGATCCACGATGAAAAACAGGCCTAGTAAGTGCTAAGCACTTTTACAAAGCCAGAAGCACTGCTGTCAGTGCCTTCGGAAGAAAAAAAGCAGCATGCTGAGAGGGCCTGGGACATCCCCTGCTGATCAGGCATACATCCTCAGCACATCACTGGCAATCCAGTGTGGAAGCAAGAGGCCAGATGTAGCTGGATTCAGCTGGATTGATAGAATCAGACGAAATTCCTGTGTGACATCAATGATCTTTACTGTAGAGAGCTGCTGCTGGCACGTTTTAAGTGTGCTGTAGAAAGCCAGACATATTTTGTCAGAAGACACCCCCCAGTGCCCAGGGTTAGATATTACAATGGAGGCTTCGCTATAGGAGAAGCTGTTAGGCAATATATCAATTACCCTCTACAAGCTTTTGTCCATGCTATAATGAAGGGTTTTTTTACACCACCAAAAAAATTTTAAAATATGGATGAATTTGAAAACCCTTCAAACCCCTATGGTTTTCTGAAATACAACTGGAAAAATGGAAGATATCAGAAATGAGACTTCTGGGAATTAAGTATTCAGAATTAATTCTAACATTTCAGGTAAAGTAAACATATTCCTGATGGTAGCACTAACACAGTGCTAATGCATATCTACACCATTCAGTTGAAAATTTGTCTTGTTTCGTTCAGTATACTGTACTTCACGCATGAGAGCTGCACGTGTACAGGACCTAATTTGACTGAAAAGATCACCGCTCTGACCCCTCCAATTAGGAGCAAATCACCCTAATGTCCATTTTGCTCCTCCTGTGCTTCTTTATCTCTGCATGCTCCTCTTTATCCCACCTGCTGAGCTTTCAGCCCAGCTGGTCCCAGTGCCCCCCACTCTCTGCCAGCCCTACTTCCAGGGCCTGGACAGGAGGGTGAGGAGCAACAAGCCCTGATGCACAGGCTGCCTCAGGAAGTCTGGAGGTTTCTGTCCATGCCCTAGCTCCCTGCTGGGAATTGCAGCTGCTTGGAAGTCCTGCAGGACAGTCTGGGAGACTTTATATGGAAGTCAAGCTGCTGCTGGGGGTGCTGGTTCAACAAACTGGGCAGCAAGTATTGCTTCAAGATTTTACAGGATAGGCAGAATTTGCTGAGGTCCTGTGCCAGCAAAAGTATAAGTGACAACCCAGAGAGGAGGAGGTTCAAGTCACTAACAGTAAATGGGATGGTGTCAGTAATGCTTTCAGTGTGAGATACAATCATCCTCAGCAACTGAAGTTCAGATCTGAAATAGTCTGATTTGCCTCAAAGGATGCTGCTGGGTTTGGCACCTATTGGAGCAGCTTGGTTAAAAGCACTGTAAACATTGCTGGAAAATATTGTAAAGTAAATATTGAGGAAGGAAGGTGCTGAGTATATCAGTCTTTTCCATGTCATCTGTTACCAGGTTCCCTGAACCATTCAGCAGCAGGTCTGTATTTTCTCCAGTCTTCCTTTGACCCTTGATTAGGTACCTGACCTTTAGCTACCAGAGTCCCTGAGAATGGCTGCTCCAAAGAAGTACTCCTGCTCTGTGTTACAGAATGGAAACCCTCTGCAAAGTGCAGCAGGAAAATATGCAATTCTACCTATGTATAATTTGCTGCTGAACTGAAATAATACAAGTGCCAAGCATGATACCTTACCCTCCCTTCTGGCTTCATATTTCTTCTAAGGTGGGCTGTTCTCAGTGGCTTGGATGCACTCAGCTACGAAATGGTTAAATTTTGCTAATTATTTTGTTTATGTTAATCACCTCATGTATGCCTCATGTATTGTACAGCCAACACTGCTTTGCCCTTTCTTGACAGTACCTGCACCATTTTTGTGCAAAAAAAACCCCACACTGTGCCTGAAATCACATGTATCTAATGAAAGATTTTCAATTCCCTTCCTAAGCTTCCTCAGCTACAAATAAGGACATTCATCCTAAATTAAAGGATGAGAGAAGGATAATTCCCAAGAACAGAGGAGCAACAGTATGCCAAATCTTACTGACTTCCCCAATTTGCTGCTCCTCCTCCACCCTCCCTGGCTCACACCTCCTCACCCACATAGGCAAAATACCCTGGAGGATATTTTTAATGCATGTAAGTATAGAGTCTAGTTAACAGATGGATTTTTTCCTGTGCCATTGAGTGAAAGCACTGCAGATGAAGGAGTCTATACTCTTCCTCCCTCTTCCTAAGTGCAAAATTCAACCCAGGAATTGCCAGTGGAGCTTCTTCTGTTGTACCTGTGTTTCTACTAAGAGCCTCTACCCTCACTGCTGGTCTTGAAGCAGCCTCACATAGGATGCACCCAGCAGGTGATCTTCCACTGCTTTTCAGAAACAGAAAATGTTTTAGAGGTTTAATGACACCAGTGTTTTCTGCTGCCAAGAGAATCATGCTGTGTGCCTCAGGTTTCCTTGTGAGTCCTTGTTCCTGGTGAGGGACCCACTCCATCAGTGGGCTCAGAACAGCAGAACACCATAATGCCTTGGGGTCACTTTGACTCACTGCTCTTCATTGAAATAATTTAACTGGGGCTGGGCTACTGACAGAGATTGGTATTCTGCTCTGGATTCACCCCTATACTTCTAGCATTGCACTTCATTCTGTGCTCCATCGTGAGGTTTCAAGAAATCAACAACATATATTGTATTAAAGCTTTTTTTTTATTGCCGCAATTTCTCATGTTATCTTTATATTTCAGCCTGGGTGCAAACAGTGATTGAGAAGGGGTCCAATGCATTCAGGTGGACGTAGGACCAGAAGCTGCGTGGAAGGACTGCAGCAGTAACCTCTAGGCACAGGGGCACACAGAATCTATTTGTCAAGTAACTACTCAGAAGGGAGAGTCTGATTCCATAGTTTGTCAGGAGCAGTTTTCTCATCCCATCTCTTTCTGATTGGAAGAATTTCACCAATTAACTGAGGTTCAGGAAACAGACTTCGAAGCAAACAAGGAGACTTTCCATGTTTGCATGATCCCTCACAGAGATGAGTGCTGCTCATGATGAGGGTTTATGAAGTATCCTGATTTAAGCCCACCTGGAGATTCAGCACCATGCAGCCGCTTACTCAATGTCTGCTTTAAACCACATCCCACCCCAGTGCAACGGGGAGTAGAATCAAAGTAAAACTTGTATATTGAGATAAGAAGGGTTTAATAAGAAAAAATAAAGTAAAATGCAGTAATAATGGAAGATAATAATGATAATGAAAGGGGAAAAAACAAGTGATGCACAAATCAATCACTCGCAACCAACTGATTGGTGCCAGACCCTGTTCCTGATCCCACATCAGCCCTCCTCCTTCTGGCTAGCTCCCTCAGTTTACATATTGGGCCTGACATTCCACGGTGTGGAATATCCCTTTGGGGAGTTTGGGCCACCTGTCCCAGCTGTGCTCCATCCCAGTTTAGTTTGTGTATATCCTCAGTGGCAAAGCATGAGACAAGGAAAAATAAGTCCTTGACTGAGGATAAACACAGCTTAGCAAAACCCAAAACATCAGTGTGTTATCAGCACCATTCTCATTCTGAATTCAAAACACAGCATTTTAGCAGCTGCTGAGAAGAAATTAACTCTACCCTGGCTGAGACCAGGACATAAGGCAAGGTCAGATTTTCTTTTTCTGTATAAAAAATATCTGTAATATAGCAACCTAAACAGTTTTTCATTTTATGAATTTTGAGTTCACACCAGCTGTCATAATTTTTATAGACAATTTTTTCAGGTGAGCTTAATATGAACAACTTATGTCAGATCAAGGACATCCTGGGACAAGTTTCTTCCAAGAGACTGCTTAGCTGTTAGAGCCAAATACAAAATGAAAAAAATTGAAACAGCTTTACAAAATAGCAATGAATTGCAAGCCTGAGTTGCTGAAGCTAACCATAAAACATGTACTGGAAAAATTAGGGCCTCTTGTGTCTGTGTCTAGATAAGCTTTTGCTACTCTGATGCAGTTAAAAAGCATGGCTTACTGTTTGCCTTGTAGAAGTGAGTAACAGGTCTGACATAATACAGCTGCCTGGAAAATTAATTATTCCTCTCCTTCCTGGCTCCTCTAGCTGGAGTGATGAAAGATGATTCTGGTAAAGCCAGAAAACACTATTTTTAGTGAAGGAAATCTAAACTATGAGCACAATCAATTTTCTCTGAGAAACTATAAAATTATTCTAACTTTAATCTTCCAAAATTTTCCAGATTTTATCTACTAGCAGTTCAAATTATCTCAGTAAATCCCCTTTAACAAAGTAAAAAAACAAGCAAACAAATTTCTTCGAATTTCTGTGATTTATTACTATTTCACAGATGATGTTTTTCTCATTTAAATTCCAATCTAATTTCTCTTTCCTGTTTGTCTTTAATTGTTATAGAAGAGAGGGGAAAAAAATCACAATAAGCTGTTTTACTTCCTTTTGTGCCCATGTTTTTACTAGATAAAACATCCTTTCACAATAATAGAAATTATTAAATCTATGTGGTTCAGTATAACATAGGCAGCATTATGATTTAGCTATAAGCCTTATATTTTTTTCAATGTCAGTTGATGCACAAATTGTTTCTTAGCTTCCTGTCTACATTTTTTTTCATGTTGCAGGCTTCAGAGTTGTTGGCATAATATATCTAGCTAAAATGACTTCATGCTACATTCTCTGACTTTGTTTGTTTTAGAAAGAAGAAAAAAAGAATCCAGTGTTGTGGAAGCAAAATAGCTAATGTCTCATAGGCCTCTAAAAGTCTCCTTAATTAAGACACATTTACAGCTAAGGGTCTTGCTAGTCAGCAAGATTTATTTAGAAAGGAGTGGATTATTCATACAGGAGTAGACTATTTGTAGATGGATGTAATGCATAGACCCTACTTATCCGAAGGATTTAAATCTCTGTGGTTACCTACCATATCTTGCTTATCTGACACAGTTTTGACAAAGAAGGAGTTGTATAACCTGCATGCCAGGTATTATCAGCTCTGCGTCTGTCTCCTTTGGACAGAGTTCCTATCAGCAGCAATGGTCAGTCTGCCATTCTGTGCTCTCTCTTAAAGCTGTAGTGATAAAATGCTTCTGTTCTGATCTGATCTAAATTGTCTTCCATTTTTTTCTGCAACAGAGACCAAAGAAACCCGGGAGCAGGAAAAAAGTACCTGTTCCTCTCAGCTCACAGGGCCACCAAAGCAACCATGACTTCAATTTCTACCATCTGCGTATCCCCTTTTCTGAGCTGTTCTCCTTTCATGTAGCCTAAAGTATTCCTTTGATTTTTTGGTAAGAATGCATTACTTGATATGAATCTTTTTACATAATTTACTGTGTACTTGGGGCAAGGGAAGACTGATCATTGAAATTACATACTTTGGCCTTTCCTTCATTTGCTTGCATTTTTTGCTTTTCTTTGTGGTCATGTTGCACATATAGCAGGTTAAAAATATACAATCAAATTAGAGGATGTCTTTTGATAACGTAACACATCCAAGAGTCTTTTTTTCTTGATGGCGTGAGGCAACTTGTTTTGAAAGTCTCATGGAAATAAAGATTCTGGGGACATACAAATGGTAAGAGGAGTGTAATAGTAAATTCCCTGTGGCACCCTGTACTTGCTTATAAATGGAACAACTTGAACCTCTGAAAAGCCATCTGCTCCCTATCCCATCCTGTGTGAGTGTCATGGGGTAGCTTCACCTTTAAGACCGAGTAAAAAAAAGAGGAATTTGAAGCTACTGGTGACTGATGGGAGTTTTTCTTCCTGACGAAAACCACAACAGTGAGCAAGGACTATGGCCATGTGATATGGTAGGTTACCTAGTCTTTAAATATACAGATCATATTAGACTGTTGGTCTCTATGTAGACTTTGGAAGGCCTCCTGGGACATTCTGATCATCCCAAAACCTCTGCTGAAAACTGAATAAACAAATCACAATAATGTTGCAAAGTTCAAAGCAAGGAGCAGAGATTTTTCATTTTGAAATAAAATTGATTGACCCATTTGTGCACAAACTGTCATATCCACCTGTTTGGAAGCTGCTAAATATGTATTCCCACTTAGAATTACCTGAAAGAATTACCTGAGGTAAGACAGAGAGAAGAGACTCAGCCTTTGGTGGCCTCTTCACATTTCCAGAATTGTCACTGCCTGGGTGTCCTGAGAAGCTGCAGGTGGATGTGAGCTTGATGAAGTTCTAGTGTGAGTGCCACCAGCAGCTGTCAGTCTCTCAGCCATTTTGCTGGCTTTGTCTTGTAGCTTTTCAGGGGGACACAAGTTCTTATCCAGAGAGCCCTCTTGCCAGGCATGCCTGGAAATGTCTGTCCTGGCCATAGAGACCTGATGGGCTTTGGTACACAGGGATGAGGCCCTGGTGGCTGCTACGAAACACTGGTAAGAAGCACGAGACGAGACAGAGGGGTCATTGTTGGCAGTGGCATTGCAGTAACCTCAGACACTGTTCTTCGTCCACAGTGCTCCTGGAGAGAGCACTGGGGGAGGATGGCACATTTTGGTGTAACCTAGTGCTGGAAAAAGGTGACTCCAAGGTAACTGATGTCACCAAGGGATGTACTGATGTTACCAGATGATAAATTGTCTACACCCACTGAGCTAACACAATGCTTATTCTTCAAAATCCACTGGCCTGTGGAATTGCATAATGCCCATTGTGTAAGAAGGAGAACTGGAAGTCCACCCGCCCCAGTGTTCTGCCAGTTCCACCTGGTGTCAGTCTGCCAGCTATAACATTGGGGGTCACCCCCGGTACGGATCACCAAAGAGATTCCTAGAACAGAAGAATGCATGCACAAAGGGTAAGAATATGTATTCATGATCTTGGGGAAAGGATTATCATATTTATGTATATTCTGGAAAAATCAATATGAATATGTATGTGAAATACAGTACACAAACAGAAAATTTCCTGTACTCAGCATGCACGGTGTTTGGAGGAGATATCCCCTTGAGCATCCAGCCAATTAAATGCCTGCTTCTTGGTGTATATTGGTGTTAAGGAGTTTTTTATATTTACTGAATTTTTTTGCAACACTGAGATGTCCCTGAGTGACAGACTGTGATGCTGGCTACTGACTTTACCTGAGTGGTAGATTGTGACCTTACTGCTTTACCTAGGCACAGAGTCTCACCCAGTCAGCTCATGCCTGGACTCCAGCTGAGTCAGCTTTTGAGGTCTGGAGTGTTCAGCGAGACCTTTGGTGCCAGTGTTGTTTGAGGGGAGTTTTTTTATTGCTGGTCTTAAGTGTCCAACACCATATCCATCAGAGTAATGTCCTCAGCCTTGACAGGTTCAGGCATCTGAGGCACCCAGGAGTGGTTTCAACAGCAGAGGTGAGCAGGAAAGGGAAATTACCTTGCAGAGCTGGGAGGGTTTATTTCTTGGGAGACCTGAGCACTTCCACCCTTCCCCAGGGCAAATGATGACTGCAACACCTCTTCCCTTCCTAGTGTGACACCCACTGCTGTCACTAGTGTGACACCCGCTCAACAGCTCCCAGCATCTCACAGCTCCCAGGATCCCACTGCAGTACCAAGCATGACCATGGAGCTGGGCAGGTGCTTTCCATGTGGCTGGACAGCTGGGGCAATGCTGCCTATCCACACATCCTGCAGCAGGCTGAGAGCAAGCCCAAGTGCCCCCTCTACAAGACAGAGATTCTCTCCATTGTGTGCCTGTGCATGTGGACCATGACTTTGAGGAACATGTTGTCACATCATCTGCAGTGTCATCAGTTGTTGGCCACCAGACAGGAGGACCTCATGGCCACCCAGCTGCCCACAGACCTGCAGTGGCAGCACAACAGCCGGTGGAGCACCATCTGCACCAGGTGTCCAGCAGGTGTCCTGCAGATACCTGGGCATCCCTTTTCCTCAACCACCTGGCTTTCCTCCAATCCTTTCTACTCTGGGTATGTCAGAAACTGAGACTGGCTTTTCAGAATCAACACTTGCACATAGTGGAGGACTCTGTAATGCTCACCTTGCATTGCTTTGGGCTAAACATAGATTTTTTGATCCAGCATCCAAGGTTCAGCCTCAAAAACCACATGGCAAGGTTTGTAGGGAACTTCATCTATGTTGCTGCGCAGCGGTGGGGCAGGGAGGCCCACTGCCTGATGGGCCTGGAGGACAGGAGGAGCTGAGGAGCAGGAGGGCAGACCCCTGGATGCTCCCCATCCTTGGTGCTGCCTTACCGAAGGGGTCTCTCAGACCTGGCCCAGCCTCCTCCGGCAGCCCTGCTGGAGCTGAAGAGGAGTGCTCCAGCACTTCAACTGCTGATCTTCATGGGGGTGCTAGCAGTCCCCCCAGTGCCCCTGTTCCCACATACAAGGAGAAGCTATTGCCTCAAGAGGGTCCAGGGAAGGCCATGCCAGGTCCCTCCATTCCAGCTGGGATAGAAACTATTCAACTGGCTGGCCAGCAGCTCCCAAGGCTCTTTCCTGTCCTGCAAGAGGCCAACCCACCAGCAGTACTGGAAGAATGCCCCAAACAATGATGAAAATGGAGCTGGGAGTTGGTCCACTAACTGGATTATTTGCCATCCCACAAGTCAGAAGGCTCTCAGTATTCTATCAAGGCAATCAAATGGATGAAAAATATAGAACCTTAGTATTTTTAACAATGCTATTGTATTGCTACCTCCAGCTGGGCTTTCTCTCCCTTTTCCTGGTGCATGGCCTCTGCTTCCTCTCATGTTGCTGGCCCCTGTGGATGAGCAGCATGGGAGAAGGGGTGAGGGGATGCAGCCCTTGACCAGGAGGACTGGCATACTAATGCTGCTGGGTCCTTCTATATTTGCCAGGTACTATTTTGTTACTCCCCCAAAGGCAAAAGCTCCCCAGCTTCCAACCTGCATCTCTGCCACTGACCCCAGGCAGATGTTCCCAGACAGAGGTCTTCAGGGCCAGCCTGTCTTCTAGTGCTTATCACTCCAGGCCTGTCCTTATGCTCACCACACCCTCTGATCCCACATCCTGAAAGGAGGTTGCAGTCAGGTGGGGTCGGTCTCTTTCACCAGTCAGCAACTGACAGAACAAGAGGACACAGCCTTAAGCTGTGCCAAGGGAAATATAGGTTGGACGTTAGGAAAAAGTTCTTCATGAAAAGAGTGACAAACTACTGGAACATTCTGGTGGAGTCACCATCCCTGGATTTGTTTAAAAAAAGAATGGATATGGTACTTGGTGCCATGGTTTAGTTGAGGTGTTGGGGCATGGGTTGGACTCAATGGTCTTGAAGGTCTCTTCCAACCTAGTGATTCCGTGATTCTGTGATCCTAGGGTTCTGCTCTCCTACCAGCCTGCATTGCTTGGTGCAAACTTGCTATAGCAGCAAACAGATCCCTCCTACATGGAGTCATAATTTGATGCTTCTCTCTGCATCCCCCCCGGGCCATACTCTGCCAGGACAGGAGCCCAAAAAGTTCAGCAAGGGGGAAGCACAAACTCCTGCTCCTGAGGAAAGGTCTCCCCAGGCGCCTGTACATGCAGCTTTGTAGAGACAAAGCCCTGGAGACCATGGCAGGCAATGTGCCCTTGCCTCTAATGGAGTCCTGGACTGCTTTAGGAGTTTTGCCTGCAGGATGAAGAAGCTGATCCTTTACCTGAAGCACTGAGTTTGGTTCTGAGCTCCCCAGTGCAAGAGAGATGCACATGCTGGACAGAGTCCAGCAAAGGATGATCATCAGGCTTGGAGGATAGCTCAGCAAGCTGGGATGGTTCAGCCTGGAGCATAGAGTGCTCAGAGAGGATCTGATCAATGTGCAAAAATGCCTGAACCTGAAAGGTCCTAAAAAGGATGCTGTTAAGGAGATGGAGCCAGGCTCTTTCCAGCAGTGTCATGTGAAAGGAGAAAGAATATTGAAAAGCAGATTGGCATAGTTCTGGGTAAATAGCTCTAACTGTCTCTGCTGAGCCAGAAACCTTGCCAAGATGACATCCAGAGATCCCTTCCAAGCTCAGCTTTTGTGTGATTCAGTGAAAGAATTTATGTAAATAATGTAGTCTAATAATTTCATTTTGGAGATACTAAATAAGAAAGTATGGAAGGTAGTACAATTCTGCTTTCCTTATACTTGTTAGTCATCTGCAGGACACATACTGGAATGTGTGATACAAGTCCAGTTTCTGCTACTAGGCAAATGACTGAAATCTAAGACTACTAGGAAACACTCATAGCCATTATGAATAAATGTTCTCTTTCTCTTCCACTGATCTTGTAATTCTTTTCCAGTTGAAACTCTTCTGTCTTCCTGACCTTACTTTTTACTTTCCAGTGTTGTCCTTGTTTTCAGTTATAAAAACTACCACCTTTTAAAAAATTTATTCATGAGGGAACAAAAACAGTAACAAAATCACAAAACACTACTTATATTATTAGAAAGAATCCAAATCTTGACTCAGCTTGACCCTTACGTCAAGCTATTTTCTTCATGTTCTTCTTCTTCTCTCAGAGATGAGTCATGTTTTCAGGCTGTCTGCTCCATAGTAATCTTCTTCCCTTTACAGTGTCTTTAATAGTTTTCTCCAGTCAGGATGATAGTCCAACCTTTCCATAAAGTGCCAGTATGATCACCTCAAAATTATGCCCTCCAAATGCAGTAAACAAAATAAAATATTAAGTATGTAAATGCAACAAAGTCCATAACCTTAAATAATACATTCTAATCCAGTTAAATAATGTAAGCTATTATGCACTTTAAAAAAAAAAAAAAAAAAAAAAAAAGTAGTGGCATACAGATTTTCTAATAACTGAATACCATAATTATGCCTCAGGAAATATTCATACAAATAGAAGATACGTCTTATAAAAGAATTTCAAACACACAAACAGGAATCAGGCAATCCACATGTACTGAAAAAGTTTTTAAAAGCTGTTTAGCTTGTACTTTTGAGTTTCAGAAATTAAAGGTTGATCCACATGATTTAAACTGTCAGTCAACAGTGTGTATACATTTTCATTACTGTAATCTTGCCACCTTCCTCAATCAAGAAGGCTGCCAGTGCCACATACTGTAGCATCCTTTTTCAGCATTTGCATTGTATAACAAGAATGTCCTCTAATATTTGTATGACTAAACTTAAAAAACGTGTGAATCATAAAAGGATTTTGTTCCCATTGCAGAGACTACATGACAATGTCAGGGAAATGTTACAGACATGTTTGCTGTGTACTGTATTTAGGAGCATATGGAAACATCACTAAGTGGCTTCTATTCTATTCTATTTTTTTTCTATTTCTATTGACTGAAACAGTAATTTCAATAGATTAGTCCTTTCCCTCAGTACAACCCTATGTCTTGCTGCTTATCATCCTTTTAAGCATATAAAAAAGAAGTGCATAATTGACTTCTTCATCTTTTAACAATTAACTCTCAACACAGACAGCAAATACACTTTGTTCCAAAATACACTGTTGCATTCCCTTTCACACTCTTCAAGACAGCTGCAAAACAAGGAGCTACAGAACTGGGGACCTGTGATACGCAGGAGACAGAAAGGAGGCTTAACCTGTATGTCTAGGCATGCAGTCACCAGCCACACACTATAGGTGAGGAGCTTCAAAAGATCATCTGCTTGGACAAAACGAGCATCTTCAGACAACCCATGCAACCTTCCAACAAGTGATACACAAGGCAGAAAGGATCCAATTGCATACAGGACAGATACACAGAAAAAAAAGGTTGGTAAGTAAATTCATTCATTTTTCATTCAAATTCTGGAAAAATAACTGGGTATAAACTCAGCTAAATCATAATGTCTGCCTTTCTTTTCTTATTTTTAAGATAATTTCTTATTTTACATGAAACAATTTGCACTGGATGCATCAGAAGTCAATTTAGAGATATCCTTTTGTTTGCTTGCATTAAAATTTTCTGAAGTATTTCTTCAATCAGAGAAACATCCCAGTATATTCCTTCTAATTATATACTAATTATATACTGAGCTTTAAAATTCAGATTTTGCTGCCTATTGGTTAGATTGCTTTTAGCAAATGTAGCATGTTGTTTCATCGAAAAAGCTCACAGATTACTAGGAAAACAGAATTTTTATCTTAATTCTTGGTAAATATTTGAGCTCCTTGTATTCAGAAACCTTCCCTGTTTGTCATTATTCATGTGGTTGCCAGAAAATACTGAAAAATAGTCCATTGTGTATTTTGATACCACTTACTACTTAATTTGAATTTTATTTCATTTTCTAAAGAGATATAAAGAATACTTAAGAGATACTTAAGAATATCAGTTTTCATTAGAAGGAAGTGTTTTCAATCCTTGTGATTGCAGAGGAACAGCTGAAAAGAAAAAAAAAGAGACAAACAAAGCAGAGAGTGTAAGTAAATAAAACCCCACTTTTACTGCTTTTTTGACTCTATAGAACAAAAAAGCCACAACAAACAAAAACTAGTTAGTTTGATGACCAATTAAAATTCTGAGGAAGAACAGTACAATTTCATATTATGGATCATATTTTTATATTTAATGATAAAACCAGATTTATCTATTTCGTATCTATTTCCAAACTCCTACTAAAAATGGAATACTCCACCTCAAAGATCTGAAGCTCCCAGATTGAAAATAAGGTAGTCTGTAGTCTCCTAGCTGAGAATATCTTTGAGAAAAATCCTGAAAACTAAGTCTCACAAAAGACAGCACTGCATTTATCAAAGCCACATCAAATATTCATGTGCCTGTGTACACATACATGAATCCATCTGTGTCAAAGTTAGCAGTTCTGGGTGGAAACATCTTTAACATCATTAGATTTAGAATGTGGATTTCATTATCTTAGAGATAAAATTCCTGAAGGTAGGGAGAGGCTTGTACAGAGGACCTAAATTATAACAGGTCATGATAATGTCAGATCTCAATGACATACAGTAGTATTGGTCTTCAAATCAGCAACTATTATTGCTTATCTTTGAGAATAGAATAGAATAGAATAGAATAGAATAGAATAGAATAGAATAGAATAGAATAGAATAGAATAGAATAGAATAGAATAGAATACAATACAATACAATACAATACAATACAATACAATACAATACAGTGCAATACAATACAATACAATACAATACAATAGAACAGAACAGAGCATATTCTGGTCGTAGTACTGGAAAAAAAAGTAGAAATCTTCTATTATTTCTGATAATACATAATTTGCTGATAATATCAAAAACAAAAAAAAAAATTCTCCTTTTTTCTGTAAAAGAGCGTGCTTCATCGCTACAGTTACATTAATAACTGCATTAAAAATTATTGGTTTCTCAGTGAAACCAGTTCATGACACGACTTCCCAGTTTCATGACACGACTAGAAAAATTTTGCATGTTGTTACACATAATTTTTAGATAACTCTGAAGCTGTCACTTAATATAGTGTGAGACAGTCATGACAGTAAACTCACAATTGGACAAGAGGACCCTCCTGTAAAATTGACTTGGAGTTGGAGCAACTCCTTTTTTAAATTCAACCTTTTTGTTTGGTTGTTCTTTTGTTATATATTATGCATCATATTTGCAGCACTGTCAGCTTCTCTTCTGAAAGGCTTGCATTCCATTTTCCACACTGAATGTTCAAAAACATGAAGAGCATTTAATTTAAGAGGCAGAAATACAGGTATGAATATAATTACTTACTTGAAAACATTTCCTTACATCTGCTGAGGGATGGAATTTTGAAGATGGAATTATATTTCAACCTCACGAGCATAGTGAGGATAAAGCCAGTACTTATCGCCAATATAGAATAATAAAAAAGCATGTATAAAAGGTATTCTGAATCAATTCCAGTGAAGTCAATGGAAGTTTTGCCCTTGTTAGAAATAGGGCTTAGACAGGCAGCAACAAGGAGTGATGCCCAGTAAAGGTATGCTTCAGACACCAAGGACTCCCTGATGGTCAGGGCCCAAACACGTTGTGGCTTACAATGTTTTTTTGTCATACCAGCACACCAGTCCTAGGGTGTCAGCACCCTTATCCCCTGGAAAACCTCAAAGCACAAGATCTTAGGTACTATATATTTTGCCTCTACATGTATTGTTTGACATCATCACCCTTTTCAAATGACACATGAACCCTCCTTTCAACAGATAAATGCTTCAACCAGATAAGTATGTACAACACACTCCAAAAATCTCTTCCCTGTGATCCGGATTTTTGGTAGAGAAGGAAGCAAAATTATGTTCCCTTTTCCACTCACCCATTTCTTATGTTTAGGGAGTAGCTAAGGAAATGTAGCAGTAAGACACATAGAACAGATGTGGCTTTCCAAATGTGGCTTTTAATATGATAATTTATGCTCCTTATAGCTCACTCTGTATATGCTTATTTGCATCCCCTTTTCATGGCCTGCAGGTAAACCTGGTCTTCTAATTTTTCAAGTCTCTGAGGATGCCCCGTTTTCTGGAAATATGTTGTAAATAAAGAAGCCTCAGAGAAGAAACTCCTGCATAATGTGTTTGTAGAAGGAGATGTGTATCTTGACACAGGGGACCTCCTAGTGATGGATAAGGATGGGTTCCTCCACTGACTGGTGGGGAGACACTTTCAAGTGTAGCACAAAGTTAAGAGTAAATCCAGGGAACTTGGAAGAAATCACACATACTCAGGAGTGGATGACACAGATCACACTCAAACCTGATGAATGTCAACTTTGTTTAAACAAAAATAATAAGGATAGAAATCAAGTTCACTGAAGTTTGTGGCACACTGGGCCTGGATGGCTGGGCTGGGTCCTACCTCAGGATCCTCAGCGAGAGGTCCTCAAGACGGTGACAAATAAATGAGGGGCGGGGATGAAGACCAAAAAAATACTACTTTAATACAAAAACAACAAACACATAGGATGGACAAGAGCATGGGGGTCCACTAAAAAGGTGAGGGCCTGAGTAGGTTACAAACTTATATAAAGTAGATTAGGGGCAGAGTCTAAAGAACAGGGCCCAGTCAAAACCAGGGATTAGGAATACGTAAAACATTGCAGCAAATTCTAACCAATAATAACAGATAAACTATAGAACTTTCCAGTACTATTAAGATAAAACTTTCCAGGGGCCACTGTGGGATCCTTCTTTCAAGGGCCTGGGGCAAAGTCTCTTGCCAATCCTTTGCCCTGATTGACTCCAACAAAAGTCCACTCCAATATAGTAGAATTTTTCAAATTTGGCTCTTCTTGTGCCACTGGGGTCTCAAGTGAGATGGTGCTAAACCAGAAAAAGATTTGTCCATCTATATTCTTCAGTTAAGAATGCAGCCCACATTAAAAGTAGTCCTCCTTCACATACAGAATAAAACTGTAAGTTAAATCCATATTAATATAAGAAATATTTTCTACAGGTGAAAGGAGAAAATGTTGCCACTTTAGAAGTTGCAGAGATCATTGTTATGATGGATTTTGTCCAAGAAATTAACACTTATGCTGTAAGTGTAGTAAGTAAGACATTCCCTATAGTTTAAGAATATAAAATGAAGATAGTAATTTCTTACTGTAACTTTTCTGTTCTTGCAACTGCATGCACAAATACATGTAAGGATATAAGTGGTTTCAGCTTGGCAACTCAGGCTTTTCCACAGTGTTTTAAAATCTCAATTTCAGCAAAATACTGTATTTAATAAACATGATGTGCTGAAATTTTGTAATTAATGGGAGAAACATTGGAATAAATTAAAAATTGTAACACTGTGACATGAAAAATGTGAAGTGAGGAACACAAAGTTACGAACTACATGAGACTTCTCTTAGACTATAGGCTTTCATCTGAAAAATGGTAAAATAGAGTATATTAAAATATAGCATCTGAAACCATTATCTTTTGAGTACTGCCCAAGAACATATATATTTTTCATAATTGGAATGTTCTCAATCATATATGATGCTTCATAAAAATATACAACACCATGCTGAAAAGCTGAAGGAAACCAGATTACATAATCAGAAAATTTCTCAGATGTAGCCATTGAAGAAACAGGTTGAGTAAGACAAACTTTTTGTAGTGCTGAGTAACTGTTCATCATTTCCTTTGGCAAATGAAGCCTAGTATTAAAAGAAACTAGTCACATGAAGAAGAAGCTGTCAAGAGAAAGCACTGCAAGATGGGAAACACAAAGGGTTCAAAGAAAGATGATACATAAAAATAAAATTAAAAGGCCATAATCTGAATGGTTGATCAGCAGGTGGCAGTCATGCAGTGCATGCAAACAAAACTGTAGTCTAATGTTCAGAGTATCTCTCATTTTCATCTACAGCTGGAGCTAATGGGAGCTCATTGAAAGGGTTATTGCTACCTCAGGCAGTAAACAGCACATAAAAAATGCTTCAAGATTCACATAAACTTTTGGTTGTAGTGTCAGTAAAATCTAGATAGCATTGTCTTTCATATTTCTATACTGACTTGAGTCTCAAATATTGCCATAACCAACTTTACAGCATATCACCACTTCAGTAACTCAGATTCATTTTCAGGAAAAGGAATACCCATATTTTTGCTTTCCAGTGCCTTTAGGCACACTTCAAGGCTGATCTTTTTTTCTGAACAGATTTAACTGCAGCAGCTGATTTCTTCCAACTTAGATTTTTCTCCACTTGGAATTTTTACTTGTGTTTCAGTAAATAGAATGCAGGAACTGTGTCTGGTACATATTTTTGAAAAGGGTTTTATTTCTGTTTGCGTGCCAAACATAATTTGGTGTCTGTAATCTACTAGGGGCCACTCACCCTTTTTGTCACAAATTTGTCTGTGGAATAGATTGCAAAGCAGTGTACAATATATAGAGTACAATAGGCATTTAACTTTATTTAGAACAAGTACCATCTCATACATGTCTATGTACATCTATCACATTAGTCTTTGTGTGAGTGCAGTTTGTGGGGTTTTTTTTAATTAATGGCCCCCCTGATTTAATTAGGGCATTATGTTACCAGTGTTCAGGTAGGAATAAAACCTACCAGCCAGTTTCTAGCTACAGAGAATTCCTAGTAAGAAGACATCAGTGACATTTCTTTAATTGAATAAACCAACTGAAAGTAACTTTTAAAATCTTCCAATGCCATGTATAGTAAATAAAATATCATATACCTTATAAATAAAATATCATGTATGTTATACTCGATGTCAGAGAAAACAGGACAGATATTTCACAATCTCAATTTATTTGTTCTAATACTAATTCCCCCCCAAATATTATAAAACATTCACATACACTCTTACTTGTTGTACTATTTTTCAATATTTTTAGATTATGAAGGAAGAATGGGGATGGCAACTATTGTGCTTAAGCATTGCCATGCCTTTAATGGAGAAAGACTTTATCAGCATGTTGAGGACTTCCTTCCAAGTTATGCCCAACCACACTTTGTGAGAATCATGGTAAAACAATCAATTGTCTCCCACTTGTATTTATCTCCTCTCTGACTTGAGAATTGGTCTCTTCAATCATGCAATGCAGAACGCATTTTACAAACAGTTTCAATAATTGAAAACAAAAGCTAATAGTAGCTTAAATTATTATTCCTATGGTTGTTATTATGATGAATTTTAGCCAATATATGATGAATTAAACTTCTGTTTTGCTTTAAGGATCCATCCATACCTAAGAATACTAGATGGGATTAATAATTTGGCTGTTGGATTTTGCTTCAAATTTCTTTAACTAGTGTTTTCTTCTAGCCAATAGAAGACGAAGAAAACACGTGTAGTCCTACTCATAAGAGTGCCTTCTTTTATAAGGGTGGCATGATCCATTTCAAACCTATTCCTGATGTGGTTGTTCTTGAAGTGATCATTATTCATTGTTGCTGACAAGGCATACTAAAGAAACACCAGGTTACTTACAACAGACGTTAAAATAAAAGTTTTATGGAGAAGATTTCCTAATATGAGAATTAAAATTATCACTCACATGTTTTAAAGTACAAAAGCAGAACTGGGATACAATCCATCTGTAACATCCACTTTAAAAGTGGCAGGATTACACCCTTGTGAACTCCCTACAGGCTGATCTGCAAACAGGCAGAACAGCATGGACTGCAAAGGGTAGGAAATGGCTCCACATTACATCCTCTGAAAGTTCTGTAGCTCACAGATTTCTACTGTTAAGGGACGCTGAGAAGGATTTGGCAGTTTTACCTGTCCTTAAATATTGACAAATTGTCTATAAGTCACAAACTCAAGAATTTAGAGATTGAGAAAACCTTTTTTTTCGCTAACAGATTACTGTAGTAAGCAAATGTACCTTCACATGCAGTAAGCATAGGTTATACTATCTATGGTGCTTCAGCAAAGAAGTGGTCTCTTCTGGAAAAAGCTTTTGGAACAAATCTGTCTTTACAGTTCCACTAGACTGAACAAATCAATACAGAGCTCTAAAGTTTCTGTATGTGGAACCGATTAAACCTGCTTGCATTTGTATGCTCTCTGACTAAAGCTCTCTTTAGGTAACTGAGGGGAGCCAAAGTAAACAAAGTAACTAGCAGTACTAATTATCTAGTATTTACACATGTGCAAATTTTTATTAAAGGAGATAAATTCAATTTTTTTAAAAAAATATCAGAATGAGAAAAAAAGTTTTTACTTTATAAATCATCTTAGGGGAGTATAACAGGATAAATGCTGAACTCACAATTTTCTGTTTGGAAGAAAATTATTTCCCTTCTCTAGGTCCTGAGAAAGAGGGCACCTTATTGAAAGACCCCCAAGCTGTTCACCACTCTTCACAGAAGTAATTGTGAATGCCGTTTATTTCTATCTTTAGCAAACCTTTTATAGGGTTCTACAGGGTCTGCAGGCAGAGCAAGCTACTATTGGCTAACACACACAGTTTACATTTTTTCTCTTACACACAGGGATATTGTTTTGCTTTACTCTCTCTTCTGCATGAAGGTTTCAAGGACTTTAGCCCTTAATATCACGACTTATTTCAAAGGCTGGTTTGTGCATACAGGCCTTTACTAATATATAAAATATAGCAACAATTCCCCCTTTCTCTTTTTGCACAAACCAGGCTTTGGATAAGATAACATACAACTTAGACTGTCATCTCAATTAACACTGTAAGTAAAGTCTGTCCCCCTTCTAGCACAAGAGACCTCAACCATCCAGTGATGCCCCAGCTGGTGAACCAACTTCCAATGGGATCACTATCTTCCTTCAGGGCATGCAACCCATCCTGTAGCTGTTGTAGTTGCTCATGGATGGAAGCTGAATGATCAGTAAGATCTAAGCAGCACATGCCTTCAAGCTCCCCACAACCATGTCCTTGTGCTAAGAGCAAAAGGTCAATTGCAACTTGATTTCATAGTACTGCATGATATACACTACTCACATCGGCTGAAAGCTCACTTAACATTGTGGATGTTAAGTTCAATTCTTCCTTAGTCTAACAAGCGAGCCTTTTTAGAGTTGCTAGGCCTTAATTCATTCAGGCTTCGCTTTGACTGTTTGATGTTCTTCATTTTGCTAGCTATATTCAACAATAGATGTAAGCTTGGGTGGAACAAAGTGAGTTTCCCAAGATAACAGGGTCTTCCATGTGGATTAGCAGGAATCTAATTCCATGCTCTATCTCCACAGATTAGGAATATGGAACTAGGTGATCATTTTGGTAATTGTCCTGTGAGATTGCACCACAAATAAAGGCTTTACTTACAGTGGTAGTAACGAGATCAGCTATAGGGTTGACTGCAACTCAGTGCTGTATTACTTTGTTAGAATGACTTTTTGTCAGGGCCTCAAACATTATCCATCCACCTGAGGTATTGGTGGAACATAACAAATCTAATTCTTCTGAGGGTTGTAACATTAAGAACTTTGGTAATTTTTGCTTGCTAACAGGCTTCAAGTTGTCTTAATGTGAAGCCAACAGTGCAACTACACTCTTGCAACATTGCCAATCGATTCAGTCGAGTCTCGTTACTAATTAAACCTTTAAATGCTGGAGGATCCCATTCAGGGACTCCTACGAGACAGGTGCAAAAGGATCTCCAGGGGTAGCTAGGCTCAAACACATTGACCTTTGGCCAGTTCAATGTGCCAGAGTGACCCATATGTTCTGTCACTTTTGGATGTTAGTTAGCAGACAGTTGGTCATGACTATACACAACACAATTACCATAAGCATTTTACCATGTAAATGACACCATATTTGCAAACTCACAGCTAGAACTTCAATCGTTAAATGAACTTTCAAAGATGCTTACACTACCTCTTGAAGAGGGAATACTTATACTTTATACTAACATAACAATTACTATACAAGCTAAACACTTAAACCATTATCTAACTACTTTTAACACATGTGCTCTGGTACATGTGTAGTCTAAGCGTGAAAGCAATTTGCTGAAAGGGTAAACACATAACTACAGTTTGCTTTATATACAGTTAAATGAAGTCTCTACACTTCTTAGATCTTCTACAGAATTTCTCCAGCACGATTCAGTCCTGGAACGTTCACTGCTCTTGTGATGTCAGCTGGCAGCTGATCGGTGACTGAGGGCTTTGATGTTCAAGTTGTTATTCAAATCCTTCTAAATCTTAAAACAAAGGCTACCTGAAAATTGGTAGAGACACAACATCATAATAACAACATAAAATCTCTGTTGGCAACTGTTTATATAGTGTTCAGACACAACTGTGTCCTGACAGGTCCACTTCTGATCCATGTCTGGAGTACCAAGGCTGTGTGATGACTTCTCTGTTCACTGGATCTCATGTGTTCAGAGGCACACAGTCTGGTCAGATGGACAGGTGACCTTTCTGAACCTGCCAACAAAACACAGACACTTCTCTCCTTGAAGTTAATGAATTACACTAATTAAATGCTTTTAGGGCATCAATCTCCCCCGTTTTCTTAAAAAAAATAAAAATGAGATGTACTTCTGTCATAAACATCAACAACAACACAAAACCATATACACAATTAATAAGAACCTATACCAGTTAAAAATCAATTAAATCTTAAACATTATTAATAACATATATAATATAAAACTGCTATTAATTACTAAAACACTGAACTAGCATCCCATAGTTAGCAAACAAACAGAAACAAAAAATCAGTGAAGGATTGGGTAATCACCTCCGGAAATGATTCTCCAAGCCCACTTCAAAATTGATCCAGCTGTCATATTAATAGGGTCAAATTGTTGAGTCAAAAAGTGACTCAAATACAGTTTTGGTACAGAAAACATCTGGATCTGCTGGCAAACATTCTGTCCAGGTAAAGTCAAGGCTTGGCCAGGGCCTGGCTTTAAACTGGAAAGATGCCTCTTAACTCATTTCTAAAACAAGGTTCTCAATAGTAGCAGCTATGAGATGCTTACAGCACAGCAAACTGTTAAAATGCATTTGTACAAAGCAAATGATCAGGAGCCTCAGGTACCAGACCAATTAAACCATGCAGCAGTTGGTTTAATCTGAAGCCTCTCCCATGGCAGCTGATCCTCAGCAATGGTACATCTTCTTAAAATTCTGGAAACACTGGAAAATAAGAAAACTCTAACAAACAAAAACTGCAGAGATTGCAACAACTAGTAGAACTCCTAATGGAGTCAAGGGTGTCACAGACTGCATTCACTTCTATTCACAAGCAGGTGTTCACCAGTGTTCCATCACAGCTGTCTCAGCTGTGGCCGTCCTCCTCTCTCTAGGAAAACAACTATACTTTGCAGTTTAAACAAGTGTCTCTAACAAAACATAAAACAATTTAAATTAAACAATATCTAAACCCAACAATAATTACATATGACAAAAGGAAATAATAAACTTAACCTTAAAAGAATATCTAAGTTAGAAAACTTAACTTGAAAACATTCAAGCCTAAACATTATAAAACTTTACTATCCTTAATTCTATTAGCACTTAATCTATATTAAATGAAAACATAACTTAATCTTATTCTGTTACTACAAAAGAGCAACTAAAAGTTTAATATATACCTTTTAAACACAATATAACAATAACATGGATTCACTATAAAGATTATAAAAATGTAACAAATCCATCACAATTCTATGTCATCTAGCTTTGAGAATAACCCACAATAACTGCAAATGTTACTAAAAATACTTATTCATAATAGAAATTTGCCTAGTATATGCTTAAATTGGTTAGGATGTTAAAGTGCAGTTTTTCTGGAGAAAAACCACAACAACATGGGATTTGGCAAGTTGCCATCCAGCTTTTGTAGCACTTTTCAAAAACATTAAGGCCAATTTTTAAACTAAAACCCAAAATCCAAATTGGTATATATGCAGTTATATGTGTTTTATATAACAAAAGGACTCACATTAAAATTACCTTATTAAAATTGTGGAAAAAACGAGCAAATAGATAATATATACTTTAACTTAACTTTGTCTTATACAGTAAAATTCTCTTGACTAATTATTTTTTAAACCACAAATCTCTTCTGTAGATAACATTAATTGGAAGAAGGTTTTCCTAGAAGTTGTAAATCACACCATATTTTAACCTTGGGTTCTAAAACCAATTATTGCAAGGCAACTTCTGTTAAGCACTTTTTTCCCCCTTTTTTTTTTTTTTTTTTTTTCCAAACCTTCAAAGAACCACAATAATTTCTCTAGTAAAACTCTAAAAACTGCAATTGCATAAACTCATAATTACTTAAAACACAAAATTAACTCTACAATGGTATATAAAAACATTTTGAAAACCCAGTAAATCATGACTCTGCAACAAACCAGGCACCATCCCAGTGCCCCCAGAGGGAGCGGGGGGGTGGACTGCCCACTCTGCTGCTGCTGCAGCTCTGCTCTTATCTTTCTTCACATTCTCCACATACTCTCGCAGCGAGGAAAAACGGAGAGAAAGAAAAAAAAAAAAGCCTCACAAAGTTAACTTTAATAAATGCAGTTTTTTCTCTCAATCTCTCTTGTTGTTCGCCGATAGAGGAAGAAAGGGCACGATTTTGCAAAAGCAGGTGATTTTACATGAAAAGTCTCTCACGGCCAGGTGCTAGCAACGGTGATCATTGCGGTTTATCGGCTTCTAATTACAAGGATGAATTTTGAACTAGATACCATATAGTTTGAGATTTTTTGACTAGTTTGTCTCTCTTTGAAGCTGTCTGAGCCACCTGTTTCTGCTCAGTTGTTTCTGTAATTGTTCAGAGTGGCCTTGGAACTTTTCTTGCGCTGCTTCTACCCCCAGGGTGCCTTTGTTCTCTGCACCCACCTCGCTCCCTCATGTCCCGCTGGTTCGGGTGGAAACCAGTCCAAATCCGGCTTCTTTTCTTCCAGGGTGGTAAAGATGGAACTTAAATAAGGTTGTAGTGCTAAAAGTGACTCCAAAAATGAAGCAAATAGTTCTGGATCTGGGCAGCATGATAGGAGTACTTGCCCAGCAGTGGGAGGTAAAGGCATCTGCCACTGTGACGCAGGTAGAATTACGGGGCTCACAGCTTCAGCATATCTCACTTTTCTGTTTTTTAAGGTATTAATTACAATCTGCCAAGTTCGACCGAGAAACACAGTGTCCTTGCTCTTTTCCGTAATTGCCGTTTCCCATATCAGAGCCGATTTATCAGTCCGTTCTTGCCCCGCAAGAAGCAGTGAGCACTGCAAATGCCCAAGACAATTAGCCCATATAATGAGCATATCCAGGTCCTTTTCCTGGGCTGCTTCGCCTCGTTTAACGAGGATGCTAAGAAGCAGTTTATCTGCCGCCACAAATCCCACATCCATGCTGACGGCAATCCGCAAGAGGGAAGGTTGCAACCCTTCTACAACGCCCTTGCCTGCCTGGGCCCCCCCCAGCAGCCCTACTTCCACGTCTAACTGCTCCGCATCTCACCGCGCTCAGGCTGCCTATCTGGTGCCGATCCGAGCCCGCGACGATTAATGCCCAGATCCACTCCGCTGACTCCAAAGCCCCTCTGCCCGCAGGGGTGTCTCTGGTCGGAGCGCCAAATATTGAAAGACCCCCGAGCTGTTCACCACTCTTCACAGAAGTAATTGTGAATGCCATTTATTTCTATCTTTAGCAAACCTTTTATAGGGTTCTATAGGGTCTGCAGGCAGAGCAAGCTACTATTGGCTAACACACACAGTTTACATTTTTTCTCTTACACACAGGGATATTGTTTTGCTTTACTCTCTCTTCTGCATGAAGGTTTCAAGGACTTTAGCCCTTAATATCACGACTTATTTCAAAGGCTGGTTTGTGCATACAGGCCTTTACTAATACATAAAATATAGCAACAGCACCTGAATCAAGAGTGACAAACAAATACTTGAAATTCTCATGCAAAAAACAAAATCAGTCTTGAAAAAATTTCAGCAACCCGTATGTGTTGTGAATTCATGTTGTAAATATTGGTTTTTTGCAAGTATTATGATAAATGTTATATGCTATATGCTTTTGCTATATTCTTCTCTCTCTTAGCAAGTTATAGGCTTAGAAAGGAATTATGAACGGTAGGGATATGTTTCATCCGGACAAGGCAAGATAACTCCAACAGGCAGGACAATGGGAGGACCAAGCTGTTTCCAGCAGAAGGACAGTGGAAACCAGGCTGTTAGCAGCAGGAAATGGAGACCAAACTGTTATCAGAAGCCAGGACCAGGCCGTTGGCAGCGGGGGAAGGATATGAAGCCCAGCTGCCCCCAAAGGGAGGATGAGGGGCCTGGACTGTTATCAACACTGACCATTTGCAGAAGAAAGGAAACCAGACTCAAAATAATGTTGGTCAGCAAGAATAATGATGACCAGCAGAAATAATGCTGACCAGCAGAAAAAAAACCCATTCAGAGCATGTTCTAAGAAGGCATAACCAGGGAGGGTTTTGAATCTCATTTTTCACAGTATGTAAGTATTTTCTAATATGACTTGCAATTTTGGTTGGCTGGTTTTGTGCAAATCAGAGAATGATTTTCTGTTCTCAATATCTCCTACTTGATTCTAAAAGAATAGCAGAGGCATAGGGACAAGCTGCAAAAAAACCAGGGAATTATGTGGCTCTGTTCAAACACCACCTGAGTTTTTTTTAACTTCCTTCCAACAAGAACTAAAAAGTGTTTCTTTTCAGCATGAGAACTAAAAGAAAGTGTTCACTACATTGAAAACACCATATAAGTAACAACAATGCTTGAGAGTTGCACAGTCTGTTTTAAACTTTCCTCTTAATGTAAACAACATTAGAAAGAAGATTTATTTATACACCACTTCTGCTTGGATTTGCCAACAACTTGTTCATGAATTGGCATTTGAATAACTGCTGTATGGCAACTACTTACACAGACAAACAAGAAGGCATTTAATGTTGGTGTGAAAAACCACATTCACTCTTCTGGTGAATTTTATAAGGTTTAATAAAAAAGACAGTAGGAGACAAAGACAATAAAGCAAAGCCTTAAAACATCAGTGTGCTTGGCATCTGCAAAGAGCACACCTGGTGTTTTGGAAACACCCTTTATATACCATTTATATTGCATTAACCTAACGTATATTCAAACTCTTCTATTAACTAGATTACATTTTCCAGGAACATTTTAGCATGGCCACTCCTTGGGTCCACCTTTTTAGAGCATGCATGTTTCTTGGCTTGTGGTTTTAATGCTCTTCTTATCGTCTTTTAATCTGGGCCTTGGCTCCTTCTTTCCACAGATAGTGAGGGTTGATACATCAGCAGGGTCCTCATCATCTGTTCACTGGAGGGTATCCTAACTAAGCAGACAGTTCAAATATTCATACTGTTACAGCAAAACCATTTTGACATTATGCATATAGCATTCATCTTAATACTTGCGAAAAAATAATATTATACTATGTATTTATAACATCAGGTTTAATGTTTTAAATTAAGTTTAGCAGTAGGAAATCAGAAGAGAGCCACTACCACAAAATCAGTCAGGTCTCTGCAGTGTCACCGAGTGCTCCATACTCTACTGATTTTGTGGTGGACTGCCCTAAGGAAAGTTAAAAGAAAATGCATATTTTGAAACAGAAACTTGCAGTCTTGTGTGTTTCTTTCGTAGGCAAATGAATAAAAAATAAAATATTAATTTAGATTTAGATTTCACGGTGCTTGTGAGTCTGATAATTGTTTAACTGAAGAAACTGTATAGTAAATTATATGATCTATTTTACTCAGTAAGTACATCATATTTTTACTGATATACACTGAAATGGAATATAGCACCTTACTTTAATTATTTCTTTTGTAGGATGTTATGCAAATTGCTGCAACTTTCAAACATCAGAAAATGTATCTGGCAAATTTCTGGATTTAATCCAGAAATTATATTTGAACCTCTGTATTTCATGTATGAACCTTCACGTTCCTATATTCCTTTGACAAGAGAGTTATACCAGAAGGTGGTTTCTAGTGAAATACATTTATAAAGCATAGAATTAAAATTATAATACAGAAAATTTTAGATATACTCTTGAAACCATTTCACAAGGAGCCACTATGCTGTAGTGGTAGTAAAAATACAAGATATTCAAATGTCTCGGTTTTAGAAGACAGGTGTCTGCTAGGGACGGGAGGAGCCTCCCCTGGAACGAAAAGGTCCTGGAGGGACCCCCTCCCTCCGAAGTATTATAATTTTGAAATCAAGGGGCTTTCAGGCAGAGATCAGGGAATAGGAATAACAGTTCTTTTCTAGTATATATAACAAGGCACACAAACAACAATAACTACAGCGTTAGCAAGAAAACAGAACCAGAGACCCTGTGACAGCCTTTCTCGGCCGAGACGGGAAGGGATGGAGGAGAGGTTTTGTTTTCACAAACCCCACGGGCAGTCAGTCCCGGTGCTCCTGCAGGGCTCTGAGGAACACCCAGCTGGAACAGCAGGGACGAGCTGAGATCTTGGGCTGGTGGATGAGGTGGATCAGCAGCTCCTGGCACTGGCACGTCCCGGCAGGACAGGGGGTGTGAGGCCCACCACTGAAGAAGGAAGAAGGAGAAGAAGCAGCAGCAGCTCTGTCTGGGTGATGGCAAATTCCCTTCTCTCCACAGCAACAGCTCCCAGTGAGAGTTCCGCTCTGAAGCTGAAGAAGGCAGCCAGCCCCCAGCTGGCCCAGCCCCCCCCCCCGCCCCTTTTTCCTGCCCCCCTCTCCCCCTGGGCCCAGCCGAACTCTTTGTGTTTCTCAAGCACCCGCTAAGTACCAGCAGTCAGGGGTTTCCTCACCCCTAATGGGTAAAAATTCTGTAGGTGAGAAGGAACAAAAGGAAGGACACCTAACCCCCAACATCAAATTAATCTTACTGGAGAAAATCTGTCACTTCCAAAGACACCATAGTTATGTGCATTCTGTAGTTGCACTGCATTTGCTCATATTATTTCCTCCTACATGGGCTCACATATGCAAATTTTTATTTTATATTTCTCACTGATTCAATTTTATTTTCTAGAATGAGCAGAAAAAGAGGATATGAAAAGAAAACTAAGAAAGTGAACAACTCTTTTTGTTACAGAATTTTTAAAAAGCTAATATTTCAGAATTTAACCCATTTATACCAGTTAATAGTGTTCCATACAGAAAACACAATTGAAGAAATCAGTGAGAGGGAAGACAAAGAGCAGCAACATTAAATGAAATCTGGCTTTAGTGCTGATCATGAACTTACAAGGCTCTCCAAGTTTACAACTCCTCCTATGAGTGGCTACTCCTCTCTGGAAGGTCAAACTTTTTTGATGTTAAAGTCCTAGATCAATGGTTCCACAAAGCAGAATACAGATTATGCCTGCTAGTCTCCTGTATTACTCCATTTTGATCCAAGACACAGAAATAAGTTTTCATATTTGACATCTATTAAAAAACTAACCGGGATACTATTCTCTGTGTATCATCATAAGAATTATAATGTTATATATTTACTATATACTATATATGTGTGTGTGTATATATATGTATAAATTTATATATCAATTTAAATAAATAGCTGACACTTCAATTTCATTTTTTTTTAAACAAACAACCAGTGATCTCTTACATCTAAAATGCTTTATTTAAGACAAGTTCTCCCTTCTTCCTCAAAATTTTGAAGTATTTCACTTGCCTGGTGCTTGTGCTGCTAAAAAAGCATTGCCATTCCCTCAGGCATATTAGTTAGGTACAGAGTTAATGCAAATACACATACACATATGTAGAAGTAAGGCCTGGCGCTCGGAAGATATCGGGATGTAACGGAAAGATAGTAACCCCCCCACCCCCTCCTCTTTAGTATGGTAATGCCTCCTGCAATTAGCCAGTAGCACCTAGCTGTGATGAAAGCAGATGGGAGTAACACAGTGAACCTAGGTTATAAAATGTCAAATTCTCCAGCAATAAACGCCATTTTCGCCATCCATCACATTGGTGTCTGTGGGCAATGGACCGAGTGGCCAGGGGAGGCCACCATGCTGTTCCTTGAACCAGGGTGTTTGCCTTGCTTAAAAGACAACACTGGATATTATCTGGATATTAAAAGGAATAATGTTGACATGGTCACCAGGTGCAACATAGTGTCTCAAAGTTATAATATCAAAATTACTTTTTTTTTAATTAACAAAGCATTTCAGTATTTGGTGAATGTTTCTTTGCTACAGCGAGAGGTTATAGGGAGATTTTTCAGTTTTATCTAATCACATTTTTTAAAATAACTTCACTCTAAATTTCAGCAGAGGAAAATTTAACTCCTTTGTATTTCCTTACTGGGCCATACCATACTCCAAGGAATCAAAATGTTTTGAAGGGAAATTGAGCATAATAATTACAGCAGAATAAATTCATAGCACTGCGGTATGAGTTTATGAATTCTACATCTGTCAAGAATAGAACAGATTCCAGCTAAAGTCATGCAACAAGAAGACAATTAATGGATACATTTATTGTTACATTTTGGGGATTTATTCACTTAAAACCAAATATCATTAAATTTAAAATAAAAGATGTTTTAGAGACTTCTTGGAGTTAACCTTTAGAACCATCTTATAAAGGTTTCTTCACAACATGAATTTGCCACTTGCAAGTATGTGTTACGTTAGCAATTTTAATCTCAAAGTAGCACACAATTTTCCTCAGACTTCTTGTCTTAATCAGTGCATGTGGCAACTTGAACTTGCCTAACAGTTCAGTAGTCTGTGTTGCACTTATTGACCCACGCATGCAGTTAATTTCATCTTCACTGACGATAGTAATTGCTTTACTTGAATTAAAATCATTCATTTATTTGTAAGCCTTTCAAATCCCATTCTACTTACTTTAAAAATATTAATAAATATGCATACATCAGCACTGGAAAAAAGTCCTGAAAGTATAGAGAACAAAAGTACTGAAGGTGAATTTAACCTATCTCCTATAGGGGTTAGACCACCTACCTAAACTGAGGCATCTTAGTACCTCTTGGGATGCAGGAGATGGGCAAATATGACTCAAAAATTCTCCATAGGTACCTGTAGTTAGGTAGGCATTTATTTGCAAGGAATCTTGAATAGCCGCTTGAATAGACACAGTCATGGACAATTGATTCAAACCAAAGATATAGACAGTAAGTTTAGTGGATGTGATCTTCTCCCTAGGACTCTAGACTTGAGCAACACATGAATTTTCTTATGTATTTCCCTGAGATATATCACAGGAGGAATACATTCTTCAGATTCCAGTTAACACCTGACATGTTACCAAGAAACAGTGCTTCAAAAAACAAAATAAAATTCTTAGTAGGTACAGTCTTCAAGGAAAAAGACATAAAAATGCATTACATTTTATGCGCCACATTTGAAAGCAGTCATTATATATATATATATGTATATATATGTGTACATACACAGATTACACAGATACCTGTTTTCTTGGGTGCTGAAACTAGTTTTCTCAGACCGGACTTCTAATTGTAACATCCCAGAGTAATTCCACTGCATTTACCATACCAGAGACTTATATAGTGATATAATGCCAAATTATTTATTTCTGTGTTGTTTTTTTTCATTTTGTACTTCTGGGTGAGATAAATCCTACCCACAAGGAAAACAGTGGCATTTATCAAGTGCTTGTCTAACAAGAAAAGACCTCTATACAGAAAAAAAAAATCCCTTTGCCTTGATACCCTTGTTTGCTTGGCTACATTGTACTTTTTTATGTAGGGGCCACTTATGAACTGAGCTCTTAGGAAGAAGAAATGTTTGGGCTACTGGCATTCTTTTTCTTTTAATTCCCAGTGCACAGGTCAGTTTCATTTGCTTCAGTATGAGCACTTAAAAAAAATATGGAGATTGAAGGAAAGACTTTGGTAAGAGTGTCACAGGAGTGGTTACTTCTATTTGCTGGTTATGAGAGATAAGTACAGAATTGGCCTTTGGCTTCCTGAAAATTCCAGCCTTGAAACACATTTTGAAAGAGATATATATACAGACGAAGATGAAACTGTTTATGTATGACCACTGAATTTATTTTAAAATATAATTTTTTAGAGAGATGAATTAATTAGTATTAAATACTGAAATTATCAGTCAGGCAAACCTAACACATAGTTTTCAAACCTGGTTGAATACCATCTCAGAAAGAAATAGTATTACATCAGAAGGGACAAATCTAGAAGGGACAAATCTAGGAAAATCAACTTTCTCACATTTAAAAATAAGTTATAAGACTTCTACTATTAAATATTTTAGATGGCTATAACATTACTTTTTAATTATTAATCTATAATTTGCTAAATTACAAGGCACATTAAACTTCAGGCAGCTAAATAACATCACAAAACAATCAATCTGTTCTTACTTATTTCCTAACAAAAGAATTCTGAATTTTAACACTTTGATGTTTACTTTAAATAAGGTATTTGAAGCCATAAAACATACATCTATTATGTCTACATCTGTGAGATTAACAGTAGAGGATTTTAAGGCATGCTTAAACGTATAGGTTATTGGACATCACCAAAACTATATTAATGAGCTTCAAAAAATATAAGTATTTCTATTGTTTCTACTACATGAAAAATAGACATATAAAGAAACATCCACTAAAATGGTCACTGAAGTGCTTGAAAGTATGACAGGACGTGAGCATGTAGATGACCGTTCTAGAAGGACTTATTTCAGTTTTTCTTTGTCCACTTAATTTCAAGTGTACTTTGTCCCATTAATATTTGTCACCAGTTGTGTTCTTCATGGAGTAGAAATATTTTTCTTCCTCTTTTGGATTTGAATGACTGCTATGTGCGAATTACCTGTTGAAGGTAAATGGGCCTTCCAAATTACTAAGTTTTATTTTAACTACAACTTGGAGAAAGACAAAGCAGACTACAAATTCTTATGTCACCACATAGAAGTGCCCAGTGATTCTGCCTCCTTCCTATTCCAGCTTATATGTAGGTCAAACTCTACTGTATTTCTATAGTTTTGAACAAAAACTAAACCTCATTTCAAACATGACAAAATGGAAGAATTGATTGTACATGTTTTTGTTGGTTTTCAATTCTATAAATTCAAATCACAGAATAGTATCACGTCTTAGAAAGTTGGCAGAATTAACTAGGAGAAGGGTTTTAATTCTTTAGTTCCAATCATTATCTTGATTTTATTCTTTTTCATGTAGTAGGTGGTGTGTGTGAGTGAGCGAGCGAGCGAGCGAGCGAGCGAGCGAGTGAGTGAGTGCGTGAGTGAGTTTGGGCCACAGTTTCTTATACTATTTTTGGTTATCAGTGGATTTTTAGAAGACTTTCCAGGCTGACTTCCATTTTTATGACTATCAGTAAGGGAATCAAGATTATTTCAGCAGCACAATGGATGAACTGTATTAATCCTTCTGGTCCACTCCTGCAATAGTCAGGAAGTATTTTCTGATCTTTATTGTTGCTTCGCACACCCAGTCATTCACTCGTGTAATCTAATTCTGAATTCTATTACTAATTCTGAATCTAATTCTGAATTCCGTTGCTGTTGTGTAGAGTCTAAGAAAGAGCAGATATTCCTTGTTGGTAGGGGAACCAACATTCATTCTTAAAACAGAAGGGTAAAACACATAAAGTAGTAGTACACATTTCAAGCATTTTCATGAGTGAATGAATAACTTTGTGATCCTAGCAGAAAAGGTAAAAAAATATCATAAAATCTGGCTCTGCAGAAGACACCAAATGTGGCAGTCCTAGCTTAAAAAAAAAAAAAAAATCACTGCTGTAGGCACATGAAAGCATAAATATTTACCCAAAACAAAGAAACAGCACCATGCTATTCTTTTTCTCCATGTGACTCACTCTTCTGAGTTCTGTCTCAAACATGCTTGCAGGTGGAATACTTCCAGCTGAAATCTGGACAAATCTCTCTAGCCACTTGGAACCAACTTTTACATAGGAGGCTTCAAAGAAAACTGCTGTTGCAGAAAGAGGTGATGATTTCCTTTGCTATGAATCTATTCCTAGCTTGTGCTGCAGTAGAATATCAGGATATGACAGACCAGCGTAATTTTTTTCTAGTATGAAACTGGAGTCATCTGATAAAACATATTCCAGAATAGAGAAAAAACCCAAAACAACAAAACAATCCTACAATTTACAATACAAATATCTATGATCAACCATGATATATCACAGCACAGTCCAGAAAAAAATTCATAGGTAAGAAAACAGTATGATTGAAGGTCTTTTTCAACAGATAGGTTAGCACAGGAAGTATGGGCAGCTTTGGGGACTGAGAACTTAATTTTTCCAGTTCAGAATTGCATTAAATTAAAAAGCTGTGTTTCCTTGTCACCCATTTTGTGTGTTTTCATGGAGGTATAAGAAGGTCTAAAACAAGAATGCACTCATAGTGCTATCAGACCAAGCAACCTACCCACACCTTGCAGTAATGAGATCTCTGTGACTATTTGGAAGGTTGTTACTGTCTTCCCATTAACAAATTCTGAAGCAATTTTCAGGTTTTGTACCTAAGATTCCCAAGAACCACAAAGAGTTTTAGTGCTGCAATAGACTGACTGGGCAGAGCACAGCAGTAACTTCTTAAACCTTAGCTCAAGAAATGGCACAATGTGATCAATTTCTTGGTTTCCAGGAACAGGAGATAAGCTGTATGTATGACAAAGTAGTCAATGTTCTGATAAAGTCACAAGAATCAATGTGACAGTAAGGCAGAGCCTGGCCTGAACAGGATTTTTAAATAAGTTTAAATGAAAGGAAACCATATAGAAATGCCCAAAGAAACAAACACCAACCAACTAGAAACTACACATATTAATAAAACCAGCTCAGTAGGTCTGAAACAGTATATTTTTGTATTTAAAATTCCACAAGAGCATAACAATAATAAAATGGAGTGGTCCATCTAACGTAAATACTCCATTTATAGAATGTGGTTAGTTTACAGTAGCCTCTGATACATGATTGCATAAAAATTTCAGATTCACCCATCATAAACATGGAGTTTTTTACACATTTCACTAACAACTAGAAGAGGTACAGACTGAACTTTTTAAACAGAGACTTACAGGATCCTAGAGTAAAGCATGGTTGTAGACATTGTAGAAAAAGTAGAACAAAAACAGTTCAACAACAAAGACATGAGTAACCATTCGTCTTTACATGCAAGAACTAATGAATGATAGGCTGGAACACAAGAGATGAAGTCTCCAACTGGCAGTCTTCCCATGTAGGGAAGAAACTCTGTTATTAATTAATTAGTTCTTCTGCAGCATTATGCAACAACCTGTCATACTTTCCTGAGTAAAATTTTAACTGGCAAGTTAAAGATCTTTATGTGACTAAACTGAGTCATTTGTTTTCTTTTAGCAATCATTCAAAGGCCAAGGATAAACATTTTACCTGTTCATGACTAATTCTCTTTGCAACTTCGTGAGCCTGTTTTGGCAGAATCTCTAGTTATATTACTAGAAGTAATACCCTGCACACGTTTCAGTAGGAAAATCTTCTGTATCACAACTGTTCATTCTATAAACTTTTAGACATGAAAAAAAATTTATTATTTCTTTTTAAATAAAAGAAAGTCTAATTCCACTCCTTTTGTTGGCAAGGGAAGTGCACAAATTGTGGCATTTAAATATATGTATCTGATTGTAACATTAAAGACTGTCACTCGTGAAACATTAAGACAACCTGCTTGTGTATGTTCCCCTCTGCAGGTGATTGGCAACAAGTACAAAAAAAAAATCTTAGGATTTACACAGCGGTGAGGATAGAGAAATGGAAAATATGAGTACTGCTCAACACAACAAAACAAAATTAAGATCAAACATCTTAGGATATTCCTTATATTCTTAGAGATGGCATTTAGTAGGATACTCTGTTCAATATGGTCATGAAAATATAAAGCTAGAAAATAGTTTCTCAAAATCTGGTGACAGTGATTTTCTGCATCTCATGCGAGTGATGAGAGGTCATCAGCAAGTTTCTTTGAGTGTTACGTGTATAAGCAAGCTAAAAATGTTTGTGCTAACACAGCTAGATATATGTAGAAGCTTGAGAGGGACTTGGACTACACTCTACTCCCAGGGACATTAAGACAGACTGGACTCATTGAGCCAATGTCATCAGTCAATCATTGTTATGTCTTAATCTGCTCTGTAAAAAAATGGAACTTCAGCAAGAAAAGAAAAAAAAAAAGCAAACACAGACAGTATGTCAGAAAGAAAGAAGTGATCTAAACTCTTAGGACCTTGCCAGTGCAGGAAGCCTTGCAAGACATCCACATCCTTCCATTGAAATCAGCTAAGGAAAGCAGAACAAAATCATTCTCCCCAGGAAGTATGAAACTTAAGATTAAAATGGAAAAGGCATTTTAAAAAATTTTTGTTGTCTCTAGTTCTTCACTATATTAGTGGAGCTAGTAGTACTACTAATCTATATCAATATATTTAACTAATACATAGAGAGGCTAGTCAAAGCTTTCTTCAAGGAATAATGGGGCACTGGGGCCGTCTCTGCAGCCCCTGGATGCTGGGGATGAGTCGCACCCTCAACCTGCTCTTGCCTTGAGTTCAGATGGCAGGATGAGTTAGTGAGACAGACCACACTGAATAGTACTGGGGTTTTTTCCCCTAGGGTAGTCAGCGATAATTTTGCTAATACTCTGGTTATAAAGATTCACTAATCTTGTATTTGCACTATTACGTCTAAAAAGTGAGACTTTGAAATTGGTCAAGTTACTGTGCTTCCGTACCCACTATGTTTCATCCCCACTACCTGACTGACTGGTGTGCTCAAGTGAACAATATTCCATTCATTCAGAAAGGAGGAATAGAAAAAAAAAGCATAACAGAGTGGGGATGAAGTGTTGGGTTCCTATATGCTAGACATTTGTTCTAGCTGCAGTCTTCTACCAATCCTGATTTCTACCTCTCAGAAAAATTTGCCAGTAGCTCTTCAATCAGACATTCTCACCAACATCCCGGTAAACATGCTGCACCTGGATCCAGTGACTCAGATGACTGTTTCCAGTCTCAGGGATCTGAGTAACTGCTTTTCCTTCCTGCTGCACTGCCCTTCTCCTTAAGCTAGCATCTTCTGACTCATCTTGCTCCACTACTGCATTGATGTGACTCCACCGCTGGGTGGCCCCAGAGAGGCGCAGTTCAGCTCCTGAATGCTCTTGCTGCTCACTGAAACTGACTTCAAGTTCTGAGTGCCCCGATCTGCTCTTCTTTTGCCTCTGACCTCACCGTGAGAGGCAGACACTGGTTTGCTTGCCCTTAAAGCTCCCCCACTGCACCACAATTAGCTGTGGCTGCCAGGAGAAACTGGAGCCTACAAGAGAAAATAAAAAAGCCGTGTAATCAGCTTAGAGGATAGAATGGCTCTATGAACGTAATTGGTTAAGGCTATGAAGAGTTTTTTGCAATAAATGTCTTGCAACAGTTTATTTCCTTGAACAAAGACCAAAAGTCAATGAAGCATATCAAATAGAAACTTCAAATGTTTAGTATAGCTTATAGACCAAGAGAGTTGTATCGCTCTTGAACTCCTTTGCCATTGCTCTCTTCCTTTCAGACCCTCAGTTGAGCAGCACAGGCTGTGACAGCTGAGACACTTTACTGGTGGTCTGCAGAGGCTCAGCACTTTCACCTGGGTTTCATGTCCCACATTTGTCCTGACAGTCTGCATCTTTCTTCTGTTATGTACATTATATGAAGAACCCTGACAGGACTCTGTAAACTCTTTGGGACCCCTCTTGAGGGCAGATGATAGAATGATAGCAAGGAAAACCAAAAAAGGCAAAAGCCCATCACAGTCCTTGCAGTTCACAAAGAGCTTTTTCACAGATTTCAAAACACCCAAAAAAATCTGCTTTGTAGGTACACAGTTTCAAGACCAGGCTCAGGATTCTTTTTTTTTTTTTTTAATATTGACCTTCTGCTGGAGACCTCACATGTGATTCTTTGTGAAGACAAAGGTGCTCAGTGTGTATTTGAAGGGAAGTTAGATGACTTTTTTTGTTGTTGTGATATTGCCTTAACCATTTTTCTAGGAAGGAAAGCATTTGGGTGTGTACCTTGTTCATATAGATAAGGTTTATTGGGTGAAATGTGCAACTCAGGCTGTTTTGCAGATGAATACAAAGTCCAGGAGATACCAGGATAAGAGGTGACCATTTGGAAGCATTTTCTCCTGTGATTTATACACAGGAACTTTTAACTATTTATACTTTTAACTATTGAACACAATGTGAACAATGGAGAATATTCCTGTAAGGATAGGTTACCTTTTAATGTTCTTATTTTTGTTCTTCTTGTGTCCAGGTAACATACCACTGTACAGTGAAGAAGGCTACTGCCCACCTTGCTGTGGTGACTTCCAACTGGCAGACAGCCCAGGTTTCTTTGAAGCAAAAATCCCAACGTATGACCTTGCTGAGGAGCAGTACTGGCATTTAAGGCCTTTATGACTGACTAGGCTGACATTTAAAAATGAAAAGCAGGAGCGAAAGTGTGATGCTGAGCTGCAGGTAGACAACACAATGCCTCTACTCCATCACCAGAATAGGCCAGGCTTACTTGCAGCTGATTTGTGACATGTTACCTTTTCTCCTACGTTTTTAAAACACCCATGCTTTTTACAAAACAGTTGACTAGAAAGTACCTATTTCAATGGATAGCAATCTATATCATCATGCCAAGATCACCTCACTGGCATTGAAACAGCTACTGCAGCTTACATATAGATTTGTGGAGTGAAAAAAATGCAATTAAACCAAACAGATACAATTGGGGAAAAGCAGGCTCAGGCCACACAACCAGTCCTCAATTTTTTTCTAGACACTAAAGTTAAAAATGTTTCTGAGTGTTGTGTTTCTAGCCTAAGGTTATATATATAAGAATATATAAGAAATATATATATAAGAAATAAGTTGTGTTTGTGTCCCTGCTAGCTTCTCTGCTTCTATTTTTAATCTAATAAAAAACCCTATAGCTGCCCTACCAACCCCCTTTTCTTTAGCCTTATACCATCACCATCACCTAGGTACCAGAGTATAATCGTAGTATTGGAAGGTTAAGACAGTATCTCCAAAACATTAAAACATTAAAAATGGTACTCTAACCTACACTTCCACCAGGACATTTAAAAGAAAGACTCCTCCTATATAACTTCACATAATTTCAGTTTTTTTTAATTGCTGTTATCAGATGACTTTGCACTATAATCCATTCTAGTACCAGAGAGGACAATCCACAAACCACTTACTTTCTTACCAGCTAATTTGGCTTTTCTTTTTACTTGGAACCATGGATCTGGAGAACAAAGCAAGGCAAAGCCACAGCTGTTAATGGAGGAGGGTATGAGAGGATGTAAATCAATCCAAAGCCTTTCTTTCCCACATAAGCAACTACTACAAGAACATCAAGTGATTGACACTGGAGATGAAGATAAAGCATATATGGGATAAGATGGCAACAGTTCAAAATATATTTCAAAATGGACTTCTGGGGACAAGGAAGGTGAGCGTGAATAGGAGGGAAGTCACTGTTCTGAAGAAATTCTTACTACTTTGTGGATTTTCTATGCTGCACTTCTTACAGAATTACTGCACTGTATTTAACACTTTCCTAGCATGCTGAGCTCAAGATTTCAAACAAACATCAAGACAAAGGCATGGTTTCTAAAAGCAGTTTTTCTAAAGCTTTACCTAATTACTTTGTAGGCTTTCAGATGCACACTGCTGTAGGAGAACGTATTTCTGTTCACTCTTTAGAGAGCATATTCTTTGCCAGTATGCAAGCGCATTGTAACTACTACAACCTTCCACCCAAAGACTTTTACCAAGAACCACGCCAATCACTACCAAAGCACACAGACATTAGCAAGATTTACCTAATGTCACTGGGATGGCTGCCAGTAGTTTACTACAGTGGTATTACAGTTGGGAAGCAATTCATAATATAGCAGGTCTTGTACTCAGACTTGTTGGTATCATCTTGTGCATCTGTGTTCCTCAAAGCTGATGTTTTTCATCATAATCTTGTAGGATATTTCTCACTGGAACTGCATTTATGACATGACTTCTTTCACCAAGTACCTCTGCAGTATTCCTCATATGAATGAATATTGGAAATATTCTATACATCATCGGCACCTAATTAATCAAATTCCAGTGGTTTAAATAGTGTTTCATCACAGCAAGTTTGAATTTATTGCAAAGTGGAATATAGTCCAGAAGTACACTGGCAAAAAGGACTTCTTCTGTCTTCCATCTTCTCGGGCTACAGAGAACTAAAATAAGCAGAGATCATTTACAACAGAAACTTTCCACTTTTGAAGTGGTTCAGCAATTTCAAACTATGCCAAAGGGAATAAATAGCACTCAGTGAGTAAATTACCTGAAATGGACACAACAAAGCAATTTTTTGGCATTGCTGCATACAGGATGCTCTTTATAACCTACCGCTGTGAAGAACAAAGTCTTTACACAAAAGTGCATGAAAAAGCTGTTATTTGTTGTCAGTATGGTCACATGGCTAAGAGAATAGACTGAGTCTTAAAATAGTTCCTTCACATTTTCGAAAATAAACAGCTCTAGAACTGTTAATCATTTAAGACTTACTTCTAGAAAGGAATTAATTGTGAAAAGGACTAATTTTTAAGTCGTAATTCTTCAGTGGATTTTTTTTTTTTTTTGTGTTAGATACTCCTGAAGACCTCATGATCACCCTGGAACTTTGACAGAGTTCTATGGAACCCACTTGGGATTTATTCATTGCACCTTCAGTAACAAAGAGGAACACAAAATCATGTGAAGATTAAAAAGTTCAAAATAAGACAGTCACACCCTTAAAGCTTTGCCTAAAATTGAGACAACTAACATTGCTAGGAGTGGCAAAGGAAAGGAAATCCAAGACAAGAAGGGTAACTTTATAAATTACAGTTCCTTTAGTAACAGTACAGTGCAACACCATCAACCAAAATACAGTTACTTGTGCATAATACAAAAATATAACCCTCCATAAAGTTTATACTGTGGTAGGAATTATGTATTAAGCTTAAAGAGTGATGTACAACATTTTCTCTTAAATAATATGGTCAGGTACACTAAGCCAAATGGCTATACTAACATGTTCTCTTTGAAGACAAACACATAAAGAGCAGTTTTATAGTTCAGTGTATCAATACATCATACCTCAGCCTGGATTTGAGAGCAAACTAACTCTTTCAAGTTTTCCCTTTGCTACTGTTCTCTATCCATAGCACAGCAGTTCTATAACCAGATGGTGAACTGAATTTTTGATAGTGGCATTTATTAGCAGACACAGAAAAGTATTATTCAGAACCAGCTTAAGGCACCAGTTTCCACAACAGACCCAAGACATTACTGGCAAAAATCAATTTTAAAGGCAGCTATGAGTGTTTGGCTACAGTACCAAGACAAACAAGCTATTGTTGACAACATACTCTGTTGACTAGTGTGGCTTCTGTTTATTCTCTAAAAGGATTAGTAAAATATATGATTTTAATGTTACTACAAACTGAAGAAAGCATAAACTCTTAGCAATAAAAAATTCTCCTTTCATCTCTTGTTTTTAAAATCCCAATCATCAATCTTGGAAAGAAAATTCTTTTGCAGACTTTTTAGAAATTTGAAATGAAACAGTTTCCAACAAGTTACATAGTAAAAAGCTCATTAAATTATTTCTCTTCTCCTTTAAAAGAAAGTATATCGTCCCATGTCCCTCCCAAACATCCTGTATCTGCCTCTGCTATCAACAGCACTGGCAAACAATTAATTTAAGCAAAATCAAAGTTTTCTCCTGAAGTCTTAAAGAGAAAACATGAGCCCTTGATTTCCTCAAGACCTCTTCCCTAATAATAGTCCATGATACTGAGTAGAATTTAAAGCAATATGAAGTGAAGCTATCATCTTGACAGCATCTGCCACAAAGACCCAAACCGCAACCTTGCTAAAACTCTCTTAAATTCTACAGTGAAAAGTAAAATTAGAATAGGACAGGACGAGGAGCAAATTCATCAAATTTCACTACAGAAATTGTGCGTTCCATGTTGAACATCATAGTTAAGAGAGAATCACAGCTGAGACACATTTATAGAAGTACTTTGAATTTCAGAATATGTCCCAGACATATTCTCAAAGCTGACACATTTTTCACCAAAGAGGGTGACGTCAAAAAATAATGAATGTGACAGTCACTGTAGCTAACCTGCTTCCATTAACCAAGGGATAGAAAAATTTATCAGAGAAAAAGAAGAGTAGGTAATGAATCACACATTACATACTTTGTAAATAATTTTTCAAATTACCATCAACTCACACAGTACTCCTTCTACTTCTCTGTCAGAGAATAGTTAGGGTTGTAAGGGACCTTCAGAGATTATCTTGTCCATCCCTCACTTGTATCCCCACATTTCAGAGTAGGACTGTCTGCAACTACTTGTAAAAAAAAAAAGGCAATATTCACTATAGTGTTGATATATTATGCAATAAATCCCCAAAGGCTTTTATTTGTGTATTCATCACTTGGTCTGCCAAAACCTTGGCTCTTACCTGCACTTAGTGCAGAGTGTTGATGAGATTTTTCTAAGCCTTACAATAATGACAACCTCAAAGTCAGACTTTTTATTGCCAGCACAGTGAATAAACTCAAGACTTTCCAATGAAAAACACCAGCAGCACATAAAATGCAAATTTGTGTCTCACTACCCATTTTCCTTTAAGATTCAAGGAGCAGAAGTCTTGTTTTCTGCATCTATTGCACCTGAACCTTAAAGTTCATCAGCTTTCACATTTTTGTTCATTTTTTGAAATTAAGTGAAACACCTTTTCAGAATTAGACTACAGAAATCATGTGTTATCATATGTTCATTCAAGTGTGAAAAAGTATAGCTCAGATTCTAGCAACACAATGAGCAACAGCGATTTCTTCCATTTCAAATAAACTTAAAATAAATAATTTCAATTAAATTAACAGTTCAAGCACAACAGCTGCGTAGTATATAAAAACCAAAAACTATAGAGAATTAATCCTGCTATTGTTATCTAATCATATCTAACAACAGGAATTTTCTGAGTCAATCAATACCAACATTTTCTAAGCTAAAACCCAGATCTAAGAATGACACAAAAAATGTGAAAAGAAGCTGTAAAAACATTATGTTAAAAACAGACATTCTTCATTAAATGAGCTAACTAGACCTTTGCGTTACAATTAACTTTGGTCATGTTCTCAATGTGCTCAGATCTCCAAAGGCCTGGTAACTTTATGATACATAGTTTATCTATAACAATGTAGTACAGCCTTCTAGTTCTTTTGTACAACTCATCTAATGATGGCTTAACCAAAGAAAATTGGAATCATCTTGTATGGTGGTTCTGATCTCAGGCACGTAACAGACTTATGACACAAAAGGATCTATGAGAGCAGTGCAAATACAAAAGCTCAGTGACTGAGGAGAAAATAAGAAAAAGAAATTATAAAAAAAAAAAAAAAAAGAAAAAAGGCTGTATGGGTTTTCTCAGCGGCTGTTTACTATTTTGCCTTCTGGCTGATGAAAAAAGTTATCTTCTTTGAGTTTTAGATGTTCTGGTAGATCTAGCTGTCTTTTTGCTTCTTCAATGTCTTCCTGAATTGCCAAAATGAGTGCATCTGAAAAGGTAGAATAGGGATATTTAGAAGTTTGTATTCTGAACACAGTAACGAGTGAAAATAAGGCACCACAAAATATCAAACAACATTCACAGAAGCAGATTAAAACTATGAGGTTTGAAAGGCAGAATTCTTTTACTTTTAAAATGTCCTTTTTTTAACATGCTAAAGTTACATTTCTACCCATTACCAGCACTATCCTCTTTGTTTGCCAAAAGACACGTTAGCAGTTCTGTTTCTATGCTAACAAAATTGCATTTTAAGAAGAAATTAGTACACTTGACTTTTATGACAAGCCCATGTTTTTAACATTACTCATCAGACAAGTGAAAGAAAAGTGAAGATTTTAATGTGATACAAAAGAAGGTGTGGGGATATGTTGGGTTTTTTTAAATTATTCATTTTACTGAAATTTCAAAGGTTAACCAATAGAACATCTCATGATGGAAGGAGGTAGAGTGAAGACACAAAACTTGCATGAGCAAAAAGAAACTAGTTTGAGGGAGACCTCCAATACTGACCTATGGAATCAAAGTTTTTTTCTGGTCGAATGTATCCAGTTATGACTATACTAAGAATTTCTCCATAAAAGTCTTCTTTGAAGGTGTGGATAATGTGTGTTTCCTAAAGGAAGATAAGTAAGTGGACATTTATTATTAACTTAATTTATTTCCCTCTCTGTAAGCATTTAGGCCTAATATCCAACATTCAAATTCTCAACAGATAAAAAATAAAAGGGATATTTAGTATAGCATGTATAATCCAAAATTAAAAGACCACGGCTTTAGTTTGTATTAGGAAGCAGAATTGTACTCTGCATGGAACTAAAAAAATTGCTCCCTTAAAGACTGAAAATTGTGTAAAGAGAAAAAGAAAAAAAAACAAAACAAACCAGCCAACAAAAAAAACCCACAAAAAAACCTGAAAAACAAACCAAAACAAAACCAAAAGAACAAAAAGCCCCCAAATCAATTAAAAAGACCAAACAAACTAATTAAAAAAAAAACAAAAACCACAAACCAACCACAGTCCCAGACATCAGGACAAATGCTTCAAACCTTCTCAGAGGTAAGATTTCCGAGGCAGGAAATGTGAATGTTTCATCAACATTCAAATAACTATGAAGATTTTCATAGAAGTAATTGGCTCAAGGAGAGCATTTACAACTACCTCCTAAGGGAACTGAATGAGAAAACTGAAGAGCAAGTCCAGACTAATCCCCGGTTCCACCTGCCACTCAAAACCTTTTCATGCACATCTTCATCTCCAAATTAGGCCAACTCATAGCATCTACCAGCAGCTGTAATTTGGGAATCTTTTAACTACTTGCTCAGAAAAGTTATCTGCAAAAAAAGTTTTAACTGTATGTTTACCTATGACCAACACTTAGAAGTCAAGACTCATGTACAAATAAAATTGTTTTCAACAAATAAAAGAGAGCACTGCAAGTCTCAGGAAAAGCACCAGCACCTGACAGCAAAAAAACCCACAGCTGTCACAGCTCAGGATTTTAATTTCTCCATCTTTACATCCTTTTATGCCTTCAAATATTTATTCTGTACATTAAGATGAAGCATCTCATGTATGGATTCCATCATTTAAGAGAAGAATTAATTAAAAAATAATTACAAATTCAGCTGCCCCAACATCTCTTATCTGAAATGCAGATACATTGCAGAGAACAACAGATTATTACTATGTTCCAGCTTATGCTAGGGCTCTCATAACCAGTAAATTCAATGCATTTACCAAGTTTATGCTCAATTTGCTATCAGCAAGTTAAGCAATCATCATTTCAAGTACTGTTATATTTTAACTTTGGATGCAGTCAAGAAATGGTGGAATAAAAGAAAGAAAAACTTTATTCCATTTCATCTGCATGCTTTCTGGTCACAGAGACTACAATCCTTTCAGAACATAAATCTTATATAGATAACAAATGCATTTCTCATGGTGCACAAATTCAATAAAATTCTGTCTTTTGTTACAAAAAAAATCCCACAAAAAGCAAAATGCTTACCACTGATTTCTTAATATTCTTATAGAAGGGATTCCATCCTATGCTCAAAACCATTTTATGCACATCTCCATTTCCAACACAGGCCCATCCATAGTATATACCAGTAGGGATATCAGATGGAAAGCTTTCAACTACTTGCTCAGAAAAGTTAGCTGCAAAAATTGTACAAAGTGTGAGTGATTTTGTGTAAGTCAAGTATATAACAGCATCTTCAAATACTTAAAAGCCAAACTCTGGCTACATACTATTTACAAACGTTAACACTGGTGATGATAAGAATAGTGCAACATACCATTGGCAAAACATAATACAGCTGCATAAATCAGTCACTGTGGCAATACCAGAGTTATTATATCTCCTACATACACACACAGTGTATTGTATAGTTTTCTTTCTCTTCTGCAATAACAATTAATAAATACACAATATATACAGCCAGAACACATTTCATTCTTAGGACAATTACCATCATGGCTTTACTATGATGAAAAATGAGAGAGAAAAAAAATCAACTTTCTTCTGCACTGTAAAATAGCATCAGAATTATTTATTACTGAAATATTTACTGTGCATAATATAAACAATGCAAAAGCAAATGTGATAATTATTTAGTTATCTGTCAGTTTTGCACAAGTTCCCTTTCAGAGGCATTTGTGCCTCTGAAAAATCCCTGTAGATTTCAGATTTCCTTTGAAAACTACATATTTAGAGTAAAACAAAATCCTTTTGACTGAATTTAACCTTCTCTCAATATTACTATCCTACCTCTATTTCCCAGCAGAATAGATCTCTTCATGCAAGGTATCAAACTGATTTCAAAGAATTTACGGTTACAAATTTTTATCTAAGCTCACAGACAGTAACAGCTTCCTTTCCCTGTTCCCTAATACCAACACATCAGTTATAAACAATCAAGAAAAAAAATGTGAAAAGTTCTCAGAAACAGATGTCAGAAATCCAGCACCACAAAGAGTCATCTAATAAAGTTTCATGTCTGTTAGATGTAGCGCAATATGACTACTGACTTCAGTCTGATTAAGCAAGCTCAAAATTCTCTCGCAGTGGTATTCATTTGCCTGCATTTAGACAACGGAAACAGAGATGGGCAACAGGAAAACATATTCCCTGTAGGCCAAGCCCACCTGCTCTGTTTCAAACTCTGCTTTATTTCCCTTAAACTTTCTTCCCTGTAGGGATTCCCAATGCCTACTCCCTTTCTTAATCCTATCGTAGGTTTATGCGAAGGGATATTTCCCAGGCTGCCACACCACCGCACCGAGAATGTGATACTGATCTACATCCTATACATCGTGACGATCACTAGATGAGAAAAAACCATCAATATTCAGGGAAACATCTTTACATTGGGGTGCAGGGGAAAATACAAGGGAACGTGCAAGACTGAGCAGTGTAGGAGGTTTTTCCTGACGCTTTCCTCCCCGCCCCCCCAGGAAAACGCTGGTAGGTGACAAGGCAGGGCCGTTCCCGGAAAGCACAAGTCACGACAATAGCGCAACTGAGTAGGGCAGCCGGGCGGCCGCCGAGGTCAGGCGAGCTTAGTCACAGCGCTGCCGCACCGCTGCTTGGCAGAAGCACGGCTCGGCTCCGCTCGAGGAGCGCGACAGCCACCGGCTGCGGAGCCCCGGCCCAGCGTCTCGCCGGCGGGAGCGCCGCCGGGACCCTGCGCGGACCTCCAGCCCCACGGCTGGGCCCAGCCCCGCGGACACCCCGCCCGTGCTGTTCCGGGAAGGTGTGCCCTCCGCGCCCGCTCACCGGTGGGGATGCCCAGCTCCTTGGAGCCCCTGCCGAAGCCCTTCACCACCTCCCCGCGGCAGAAGTACGGCAGCTGCCTCATGGCCCCGCGCTGAAGCGCCGGCGCCCCAGGCCCGCGGCGCCGCTCACCACCGCCTCCCGCGCGAGGCGCTACCAACGAGAGGGGAGGAACTGGGCGGCACGCTCGGGCCTGCGATCCACACAACGCTTCGGCGGCTCCTGCCCACCCTCCAGAATGGACGTGCCCGCGCCGCACGCCCAGTGTGCCCTCCCTCGCCGGGGGACGGCGATTCCCGGGGAGCGGGGCGGAGCGGGCTGCTGATGCCGGCCGCAGCGGGACGGCGATCCCCGGGGAGCGGGGCGGAGCAGGCTGCTGCTGCCGGCCGCAGCGGGACGGCGATCCCCGGGGAGCGGGGCGGAGCGGGCTGCTGATGCCGGCCGCAGTGGAGGTGCGGCGGAGGGCGGGCGCTGTGCGCTGCGAGCCGCTGTCACTCGTCACGGCCACCGCCGTGCCCTTTGCTGCTGTCCACGGGTTTCGTCACTCTGGGCTTTCCGAGGGCAGCTGGGTCTGTCCCGTCGTGCAGTTTCTTCCATGGAAACCTCAGTGACTCTTGTGCACCAGCTGCCGCGTCCCAACCCTCTAACCCGAAAGGCTGGACCTCGCACCCCGCGCCCACGCGTGGAGATAGGGATTTCTGCTCCCTCGGTAGCCCTAGGTTTGCCTTTTCGCTCAGAAAAGGCCAAACGCTTCAGTGCACAGCAGACATTCAGGAAAGCCGCGGGAACAGGTCTTTTTGTGACATGCTCCAGCGAGCCGCAGTCGCCTAAAAAAAACAATAATCCGAACAACCAAAGCCCAAACAAAACAGCAAACCAAACTAAAACCAAATAAAAGTCACAAACCATTTTTGCTCACCTCTGCTTTACCAACGTGCTCACGTCTCCCACCGTTATCGCCGCTAGTGTAGAGATCTTAGGGAAAAAAGACAGCAGCGCTCATTCTGTGATCGCTCAAAGGAAATTGGAGGGTAACTGAGCATTTCTCTTCCTTCACTTCTGTCTCCAGCTGCTCTTCATGTTGATAAAGCTTATTACTGTATTTAGATAATTAGCACTCTCTTTTCTATTGCCCTGCCTGATCCAACTTAAATAAATTTGAGATTGCATGAGTTCAAAATAGTATAATTGTCCATATTCTTGGTAAAGAATAAAGATGTCCATAATCTTGGTAAATTACAGAACAGCCAGCCCGCCAGCAGACAGTCTCTTAGTATCAGTGATTCTATAGGCCATTTTCGTTCTGGGGTCTCATTCAGCACTGATGTGCTGCACATAAGCATATTTGTAATTAAACACATAACTGTTTTCCAGCAACACCATCCAAAAAATCCCTGAAGTGAATTGGCACTTTCTTTTCTTTCTCCCCTTCTAAAAGGCAGTTTCTAATTTCAAGAGTTTGATATATGTCATAAAAATATTTCAGGACTTACCTATAATTTGGTTTACTATTTTTTAATGTTGAAAAGCAACGTAAACATCTATGGCTTGTGCTTGTATTTAGATGTATTTCAATAAAATAACTTTTTAAAATGGGAATTGTTCTGAGAAACTGACATATATCATATTATAAAACACTTCATGGAAAGTGTGGACACAAGCTGTTTTATATAAGGCAAAAAAAAACTGTAAGTGATTTTGCCTCAGACTTATCCTCCTCTTTCTTTGTTTCATTTCTCTTAATTCCCTGCCATCCTTTTCATGATAACATTTAAATTCATTACTTCAGTTTGAGTAGTTTTGACTGTGTTACAGAATGACCGTATGTGTAGCTGGAACTATATATATAGTATATATGTAAGAAGAAAAAATGGAAGAGAAAGATATCCTAAGTATGCTACTAGCAGGTCAATTCTGTTCTGCTGCCTCTGTGTGTGTACAGAATAATGTTACAAAGAGTGTTTAAAGTGATATTTCATAATGGAAGTGTCTTGGATACGAAGTTTAAATCATGAAGTCATTGCCTAGTTGCTTAACTAATGACAGACCATTGACAGACCATTAACATTCGACAGTGTGACCTCATGGCCAATAACATTCCTAGTTTAACTGAAAAGCAAGAAATGTAAATAAACCCCTTCTATTTTCTCGAAAGAGTTTCCTCACAATATTTGTATTCAAGGACATAAACATTTGTGTTCCTCCCCCTCCTGCCCACGCTTTTTTTTTTTTTTTTTTTTTTAACCAAATCCATCTTTTCAGAACAGATGTTGTTTTTGTGATATCCACACGATGGCACGCAGTGACTTCTTTTTCAGGGTCTGGGTTTGGGAACGAGGTTTACAATCTCAGTGACTGAGAAAACTCTGAATAGCACTAAGTCAAGGAAATATTTTTAAGAACTATGCGGTTAAGTGATTTCACAGAAATCTAACTGACGACTTCTATCTCATTCTCTCAAACAATTCTAACATTAATGATTTTTAACAGTAATCATGATGGGCTGCCATGACCCAGCTAAAACATTAGTCATCCTTCATGCTATGTCCTCATTTTTCTTTTGTTAAGTAAACTAAGTTAATTCTACTAAAATTTAGTACAGTTTAGTACGTGTTTGTTCCAAAAACATCACCAAATGTTAGTGATGAGCATGTCTGCTAGGGAGAGAAGAACAAACTGATACTTCCTACCTCCAGTGAGAAAACTCAGGTGCTATTTCAGACAGCTAGGGAAGAATGTCTGTTCCCTACTTATGCTATTTTACTGATAATTATTGTCAGTGAACAGCATTTTTCTTTTTTTCCAGGATATGCATACAGCCACAGAAACCAGAATAAAGAAAAGAGAGCACATGTTACATCACCCGTGTGGGACCCATATCAGGTTACCTAACTGAACATAAGCTTTGAGAACTCATCATACTTGCCAACATTTAATGCAGAGTAGAACATACTCTGTTCATCTTGTTTTGCAGTAAAACGTAAGACTTGTATCACATCACAACACTGTGCCTGAGTCCCTGTTTTTACTACTGTGCTGCAAAAGCCTGCATTCTTATGCAAGGCTTAAGGTGAGACCAGGAATATCCTGTTTCCTTTCATGTGGTGTGGAAAAACAGCAGAACCATATCTGCTGGATACTGGAATATTTTATGTCTGTCCCAGCCAAACTGGAAATTCTGGTTACACCAGGCTCATTGAAATATTCAGGACCTGACTCAGAGAAAAGCGTGACATGTAGTAAAACTAGTAGCATTTTAACCAGTTCCTTGGAAGTTTCCATTCCCAGCATGACAAAACACTCATTCATTCAGGAGTTCAATTCAAGGACACTCTGGCACTCCTTGCTTTTAGTGTGCTGAAACCAGGTGATGAAAACACAGATATGTACAAAACACTCTTTACTGAATGTCTAACAAATACCTGTTTTGAAAGTACTTTTTCTGTATTTTAGTCCAGAATAGAAAACCACAGAAGTTATTTTACTTTTTGAAAAAAAATTATCTTTATTTTTAGCAGTCCGAAGTTTTGTTCTAATTGAATAGACTTTCTTCTAAGAAAAATACCTGCATATTAGTATGATGGTTCCAAGACTGTGTTCAATTACAGTGAAGTGACAGGTGCTATGAATGTCTGTTTAATAAGGCATAGCTGATATTATCTGCTGAACATCTGATAATTACATAGAATTCTAAGAACTACCATTTGTATGTTACTAAACTGTGTGTGAAAGACAGAACTGGTGCATTTCTGGTATTGCAGAAATATTACATAAAGCCACAGAACATGTTGCTTTTTGAAAGTTTATGTCGATTCTGAAGAATTCCTCCAGCTTTTGAATTCCTGTTTCTCTCTCTGGTGTTTTTTCTCCACACCAAATCATCAATTAGCTCCTTGAAAAATACACAGCATTGCTTTCAGCTAGCTTCCCATTGTCTCTGCACAGCACTGTGTTGTGCCATCTGGACATGCTTCATGTTTAGTGCTCAAAATTCTCAAAATTTTAATACTTCTTAAGCAACCAAGCTTTTTTTTTTTTTTTTTTTTTTTTTTTTTTAAGAGCCTTTAAATATATTTTAAAGTCCTTCCCTCTTTGTCCATTTTCAAAAATGGTTTAATAGATGTCTCAGATTAAGTAACTGTAATTACTGATTAGGCTGAATTATATGATGGCCATCTGAATGGCAGGTGTTTCATCACACTTTTTTTTTTTCAGCTGCAGTTGACCCAGATCAAAACGTTTGTGACTGGTCTGTTCCATATTATAAAAGCAACCTTCAATTAATTGTTTGGCAAAATATTCAGAAGAATCCTACCTACAGAGGCTTTGGCAGCACAAGAAAAGTAACACAGGGCAAGGCAGCTCAGGCAGCTTACCCCCTTGAAGATAACAAAATTAGATTCTCGTATGTTTGACAGACTCTGGTCCAAAATATCTTACATTTCTCAACAATCAACAGAGACTGCTATCAGGAGTCTCACAATGGAATGTAGAAGAACAAGACTGGGGATCTAGGTGACTAAGGTTAGGAGATGTTTACTGTTATTGTCATGATGTTTGCAGATGAGTAGATATTAGGCAACTCAGAGGTCAGTGTCAAGCTACATCTGCAAAAATGGTATGCAAGAACTGTAGGAAATTATGTATAAGAAATGTGTTACAGGAATTAATTGAGATAGCTGAGATCTTATAAGAAACTAATAAACAATGGGACAGGCAAGGGATTTTTCAGCTCATTAAATTTAAGAAATACTAGGAATAACTTAATTACAGATTTTGGTGACTCTGCATAATTTCTGCTTCTCATAAGTTGTAAAGCAAAAAAAAATTAGATACCAAAATATTTTGTGACCTAGACCTTAATATGACTTGGCTCTTATTTTCTGCTTTTTATAGGAGAGAATAGAAGACAAAAGTGCTAAATGTTTATAGATACAGGAAAAAAGGGAAAGGCCTGTTAGAAGGGCATAAGCTCAAGTGGGAATGAGTATGGAGATGAAAGGAGCAGATATTTGATGTTCATGAAGCTTCTTAAGTTTGAGAACACTTTACAAAAGAAAGTAAATCAGTTTGTCAAAACTGGTTGTCTTTACTGCAGGACTTGGTTTCACAAAGACATAAAGAATAAAAAGATTGAACCAGTGACCACTGAATTAATTCATGGAAATACCATGAAGGACAGTACACTCTCAAAATCACAAGAGATGTATTGCCCCAGTGGTAGATTTGCTTTTTTTATGTCCACGAGTATCCTGGTCAGAAGGCACTGACCTCTGTTCTGTTTAAAAGGAGTGATTTTGTTAGTTTTCAACCTACGAGGGATAAAAGTTTTTCACCTATGCAGTAATATCAGAAAGAGCAGAAAATGAAAATTACTGTCCTAGTGACTGACATTGCAGGGAGGATGTAATGAAGGAAGTAGCTACAATGTTTTTCTGTGCATGCTAATTATAATTTTTAAGATCATTTACTTCTTTCCTTCCCTGGACTTGCTGTTCCAGCCTTGATCACAGAGTAAGCAACAGGTGAGCAAACAAGAAAGATTCTGGTGAAAATTTCTTATTGCTGAAAGGAATCTGTATTTTGTTATATTCCCGCTGCCATCAATATGTGATGCACTTTCAAGGCATGCCTGTGACAGCACTGTCATCTGTATAAGGCAACTACTCTTTTAATAGCAATCTTCTACTTCTTCAATAGCAATCTTACTACTGCCTATTAACGAAATAGCCCTAATAATTGCTTGTGTCTGCCACTGCAAAGAAATTATTTTCTCTTCAAATGTGCCATTTGACCACAAACTCGTGTTTTCTTAACACTGGAAGTATTTGCACAACAGCAATGGAAAAGTGTTAGCCATTATTTCCTTGATTTTTGGGCTCCATCTCATTTGCCGTGCACACAATCCCTCTAGTCCTGCAAGCAACCTGTGCTGGACACAAGAGTGCTGCAAACAGAAGAGTTAGGATGGATCAGTCTCCCAAAAATTGCCTCACTATGGGCAAAGTGCAATCACTTGTTCTTGCTAGTAAGCCTAGCTGGGTGCTGCCCTACACATTTTCTTAATCACACCAAAGCTATGAATACAAAAGGCATGTACAGAGAAGAATCCCAGAAGTAATACAAGGCTTGCTCAGAATAACGCAGCAGGTATGTTTGTTGCTAAATTAATTATATTGTGGTAACCCTGTGTGCTGCTTCTTCGATTTTGCCAGTTCAGCTGCATCCAACCGCAATGAAAATGACTGCTTTTCTCATTGGGAATTATAATTAAAAATCACTCTTCCCTCCATCTCCCCCCCAAACCCCACCCCCTCAAAAAAACAACAAAAAAGTTTTCCATCCAAAGAAAATAAAACCAAACAAAACCCCAAAGCTCAGGATTGTTTTATGACATCTCCTATTCCACTTACTTTCTCAAGGGTATCCTGGGCTGCAGAGGTTTAAAACAAGTCATCTAAATAAGTACCAGCTTCATGTGGAGATGTTCTAACCACTTTTTCTACATCATTAATATCCCTACCTCCTGCACACAGATCACTCATTCTGCCCCACATTATTTACACTGGGAAAGAAATAGCAGTGGGAACCCATAACTCATGCTGCAAAACAGGTTGAGCAGAAAATTCAGTAGAGCCTGCTTTATATTACAGAACTAATTACCACCAAAACCAAGGGTTTTTCATAGACATCATCTGTATAGTATCAGATGTGTTTAATGAGAAGATTAATATGATCCTTCATTGCCTAAAAAGTAAACCAGAAATTCATGAATGCTGTCAACCCTGTACTTGCACATATACTTGCCAATCAGAATGTACTAACATGGAACAGATATTTTGAGATATTGCAAAACATTTACTAATGAGTGAGAAAGGGCACCATATTCTGGAGTGGTTTGAATAATCTTCTACTTCCTTCCTTGACAGCAGAGAAGAAATAGTATTTTCTCACATCAGACAAGTGACTTCAACTATCATTAACCGTCTCTGTAGATAAGTAAGAAAGTGTCACAAAAGCATTCAGACTGTTTTATCTGATGCTGAGAATATAAAAAAACCAAACCTAAGTAAACTAACTCTTCTTTTAAGGAGAAATCAAGCTATGGAAGATAATCTATATAAACATCTGTTTTGATCCACACATTTGTTTTTTGAAAATATTTAATAAATGTTTGCAGCCCATAGTAGGCCTATAAACTAGAATATAAGTTTCTGAATCTGTTGTCTTTTGAAAGAACTTAGAATCATAAAATGGTTTGGGTTGAAAGGGACCTTAAAAATCCTTTAGTTCCAACCCCCAATATAGGAGAGGATACCTTCCACTTCGCCAGATTACTCAGAGCCCCATCCAACCTGGAATTAAAGGCTTCCAGGGATGAAGCATCTGCAGCTTCTCTGGCAACCTGTTTCAGCACCTAACCAGCCTCACAGCAAAGAATTTCTTCCTTATATCTAACCTATATCAACAGTTTAAAGTCATTACTCCCTGTCCTATCACTAAATATTCCTGTTAAAAGTCACTCTCACCCTTTTTCATAAGCCTACTTTAGGAATTGAAAGTCTACTCTTAGGTCTCCCCAGAGTCTTCTCCAGTTTGATCAACACCATCTCTCTCTCAGCCTCTCACTCACAGGACAGGTGCTGCAGTCCTTTCATCATCTTAGTAGCTCTCCCCTGCATTTGCTACAAAAGGTCATTGTGTTGGGGGATCCATAGCTGGATGCAGCACTCCAAGTGGGGCCTCATAAGAGCAGAGTAGGGGGGCAGAATCCACCCCCTTGCCCTGCTGGCCATGCTGCTTTTAATGTAGCACAAGATACAGTTGGCTTTCTGGGCTGCAAGCACATGTGGCCATGTCACTTAAACTTTCTTGTTGGCCAACATGCCCAAGTTCTTCTCTGAGCTGCTTTCAATCCATTCTCCTCCCAGCCTGTATTTGTGCTTAGGATTGCCTTGATCCAAGGACATTGTGCTCAGCCTTGTTGAACTTTACAAGCATGGGCCCACCTCTCAAGCCTATCAAAGTTCCTCTGGGTAGCAACCCTGTCCTCCAGTGTGTTGACCACCCCTAATAGCTTGGCGCTGTCAGCAGACTTGCTGACTTAATAGCAAATGACCCAGAAGTTTGATATATTTTGAAAAATGTTTCAGAAGCTGTGAAATAACACATAGCTTCAGCAAATACAGTTACACTTTTTCTAATCTTCCAGTTCACCACACTCCCCTGTTTCTCACACCTCACTCTCCACACCACTCCTCAATCAACAACTAATAATCCTCCAGTATGTTGAATTTAGCAACAAAGAAACAAGCAAATTTTGTAAAGCATGGTGCAGTGACCATTTCCCTCAGGAGCCTGTTCCAGTGTCCAACAACCCTCTGGGTGAAGAACCTTTTCTTGTTATCCAACCTAGACCACATCTCACACAACTTCATGCCATTCCTTTGGGTCCATAGAAAAGAGATCAGTGCCTGCTCTTCTTCTTCCCCTCACAAGAAAGCTGCAGACTGCAATGAGGTCTGTCCTCAAGTCTTTTCCAGGGTAAACAGACCAAGTGACCTCATCTGCTCCTCATAATACAGCTTCCTCTCAAGGCTCTTCAGCCATCTTGGTGACCCTTCTTTGGACACTTTCTAGCGGTTTAATGTGTTTCTCATACTGTTACACCCAAACCAGCCCCCAGCACCTGAGCTGAGGCTGCCCCAGCTCAGAGCAGAGCAGGACAATCCCCTCCCTTGCCTCGCTGGTGATGCTGTGCCTGATGGCCCCCAGGACATGGTTGGCCCTCCTGGCTGCCAGGGCACTGCTGGCTCATGTTCAGCTTTCCATTGACCAGGACCCCCAGGTCCCTTTCCATGGCACTGCTTTCCAGCATCTCATTTCCCAGTCTGTCCATACATCCAGGGTTGCCCCATCCCAGATGAAGAACCCAGCACTTTCTCTTGTTGAAATGGTTCATGATTTCCCAAACCTTTGTTGAGGTCTCTCTGCAGGGTCTCTCTGCCCTTGAGGGCGTCAACATCTCCTCTGAGTTTTAGATCATCTGTGAACTTGTTCAATATCCCTTCCAGTCCTACATACAAGTAATTTATGTTTATTTAAAAGATGTTGAAGAGCACAGGGCTGAGGATGGAGCCCTGTGGAACGCACCAGTGACAGGTCCCCAGTCTGATGTCACCCAATCACTGTAACCCCTTGTGCCTGACCCATGAGCTAGTTGACCACCTATCACATGATGTGTTTGTCCAGCTGTGGGCTGCACATTTTGTCCAGAAGGATACTCCAGGGGAAGGCACTGAAAGCTTTGTGGGACTCCAAAAAGATTGCATCAACTGACTAAAGGATACTTAAAGATCAAGTTAATTCTGATTTCAGATAAATAAGCAGTTGGTTAGTTTAAATAATCAGTAGACTTTTTAAAAATCAATTTAACAGTAATGGTTTAAATAAAAATAAATTACAGGGGTGCCTCCCTTTATACTTCACTTTTTCACAGTATAATGAAACCACATCAGTTTTGCTCCCGGGGGCTAGTTGTCCATGTATACATTTCCCAGGAATATGGATTTTTCAGTTTCAAACTGGTAAAAAAACTAAGTGATTTTTATTCATAGATTCCGAAGTTGAGGTAATTATTTCCTGCGCATTATTCGGTATCATATATAATGATTTTTATTCAATCAACTTTTGTTCTTGAATGAGTATCCGAAGAATCATGACTGACACAGTAAAGAACCTATAACGTGTACTTGCTTTAATGCCAAATCCTCAGTATGTTCAGCACTTCACTTTATGCCTCTTCACAATTAGAATATGCAATGCAATATTTGCTGTGGGGGGAATTGTTGCAGTGCGTTTGTGTTCTTTATGTTGTTAATATTATGTTCCTGAAATTGGTACGCTCTGTCACCCCTCAGTTCAGTTGGTTTATTCCAAGTTGTGCCCTCCTACCCTAGTTGTCTATCTTACCCTAGACCTGCCCCTTTTACCCAGAAAATTCCTTGTCTCTCCTCCCACTGAGTTGTCAGTCCTACTTTGTGCCGCTTTGTGTTCTGGAGACTTCTATGCCAATCATATGTTGCTCAAAGCCCCATTGGTTTATGTAAGTTGTTCCCTCCCCCTCTGTATGGCCTCGTTGGTTTCTATATTGTAAACCCCGCCTTGTGCTCCTCCCCTGTGTGTTCCTTATTGGTTCAAGAGTGTACCCTCCCCTAGACCCTCCCCTCTTTAAAAGTCCCTGCAACTACCAGTTTTTCTGTCTTTTGTCCCTGGACCGTCCCTGGACCCTCCCTGGAATAAAACCTTCTTTGGAACCCGTACAGAAGACCTCCTCCTCATCCCTACCTCCACTTGTACCTGACGACCAAACTGTGTCCTAGAGCATTTGGTCTGAGTCCCACCTTGGGTCATCCTGCTCCCAAGGGATGTCCCACTCTTGGCATGGAGCTGTGGGAGATCTAGCCAGCTCTGGTACCACGTCGGGGAGTGAGGATTTTTAAAAATCTTTTTGTTGTTGAACACAGCTCTTGCCATGTGTGTGTAGGAAAGGAGAAACAGGAAGAGTGATACACAATTGTGTCTTTATTTTTGTGTGAATACCAGACCAGTTTCCTAGAATAGTCTGTCAATACACTAGTTCATACAGAAACCCCACAGCAGTATGTCAAAAGAAACAAAACTGTCAACACTGGACCTTACTCTGAGATTTTAATTAATATTTGTATGTTTTGTGTTCAGACCATAAGTTTTCTTGATTATATCTTGAAATATTACTCAGGAAGTAGCTGCAAGAAGCAAAAGTTGCAAAAGATTTGGACAGTAATGTCAACGACTGCAGCAATGCAATCTCTACATCTATGCAGAACATTTAATCAGTAAACTTAAGAGCACTTCACTGAATAAATAACTGCCCTTCTCTATTTGATCCAGAAACAACAGATACAAGAAAATCCATACATCAAGTCCTCTTTTGTCTTGGTTTGCATTAGAAACACGGTTTTGCTATTTTTTCAAAAGTTTTATTCTTTTGAGCTTTTAAGATAACTGAACTGCTACTGGGGACTAAGTACACTGTTGATAACAAGAAATGAAACCCTTTCTTTCTGACAAGGTTCTTACCTTGTCATCATCATGGGACAAATATTTAACTGCTTTTTTGGTTGTTTCCATTTTTTAAAACACTTACTTCTATCACAAAACACCACCAATGTTTATCAGAGCACTACATGATAAAATATGGCTTAGAATTAGAAGGACCGATGGAAAAAACCCAGAGAGATCCAGCAGGAATTCTGTCCGTCAGGATGGTTTACTGAAGCTGCCAAGAAAAAAAAAAAAAACAAACCCAAAGTACAAGAAGTGTGTTTTTTCTTCACACTGGCTTGCATGGCGCTATGTTTGTGCTGGAAACAGTGTTGGCAACTCAGGGGTGTTTTCATGAGCAGCACTTATCCAGTGTCAAGGTCTTTTCTCACCCCAATAGGGATTCAGCTGGGCATGCATAAAGAGTTGAAAGGGGACACATCTGAGACAGCTAACTCCAGCTGACCCAAGGGATACCCCAGATCATATGGACCATGCTAAACACATAAACCTACAAGAAGAAGATGTCCTGGGGTGACTTTATGATACTGGTATCCCCAGTCATCTGGTTTATGTTATATATTAAGTTCTGCACCTTTAAGACTGGCTCTGAGAGCAAGAGAGGGGGAAGAAGAAGCGCGCAGTTTGTGTTAAAGAAAAGCATCACTCCCCCACATCCCGCTCCTGGACTGTGGTGTCTGCAGCACGGACAGACAGCGGGACAGAGCTTCTCTCTGGTTTTTAGTTAGTTTTAGCTAGCTGAGGCAGAGGAGTTCCCTGGACCTTTGTTTTTTTTTTTTCTTTTTTTCTTGGATCTGTGCAAGCCTGCTCTGGACTGAACACCCAGCCAAACCCTGAGAGCTCACGCCTGTGGCCCACCAGGGCCTGGGCCTCGGCACTTTCCAGCGCCAGAGGGACTGATAAGAAACTGAGTGAGCCGAGCTACACCACATGAAAAGGACTTTTCTTCCTAGACTTGCCATCCCATCAAACAGCAAGAGGTTTTATTATTTAATATTATTCAATTTTCTGTTAAATAAACAGCTTTTTCCACTTCTCTCCAAGGAATTTTTTTTCCCTTTCCCGGACCAGTTGGTGGGGAGGGGCATTTCCCTGGGGAAATCCCCATTTGGAGTTTTCCTCCCTAATTTGCCCTAAACTAGGACAGAAGAATAAAGGGGGTAATATTCGGAATGATGACATTTGATTTTCCCAAGTCACTCTCGTAAGTGATGGGGCCCTGCTTTCCTGGGAATAGCTGAACATCTACCTGCCAATGGGAAGAGTGGAACAAATTCTTGGTTTTGTTTTGCTTATCTGTACAGTTTTTGCATTACCTATTAAACTGTCCTTATCTCAACCCATGAGTTTTCTCACTTTTACCCTACTGATCCTCTCCCCTACGCTGCTGTAAGGAGGTAAGTGAGCAGCTAGATGGGATTTGGTTCACAGCTGGTGTTGAACTGGAACACGAAGAAACTTGTTTTGTCCTGGATATTGAGATTACTTTACTAATTGATACATGAGTGAAACTACATGTTCAGCAGACTGTACTAAAGAAAAGTATGAAGTATTCTTGACTTAGAAAGTATGACACTGTTAAAAGGTATCAGGTATGAAGAAGAAATTTAGTAAGTTTTCACAAGAGACCTCAATAATAATAAGCAGTCTTAAAATCTTAGGGAAGGTCTTGTTCAGCATCTGTCTGTGACAGACAGGAGACAGGCAAACCTTAATAACATATTTGCATAGACAGAGATTTAAACTTCAGAAAACAAAAAAAGGAGTGGTGAAATGCAGATCATGAACTTAGTCTGTAATTAGAACCTCACATGTACCCTCCAGGGCAGAACAATAACCAAACCACTAACTCTTGGGAACATAAAGAAACAAGGCAGAAACTTGGAAACTGGAGTCTGAAAAACCAACAGGAGAAGTTTGGAAAGGGCCCTCTGAAAGATTCTACAAAGGTACCGTACACATCCAAGCAATATCCATCCTTTTGATAAAATTGCTCAATTTCCAAGAATTTACACCATCTTCAAAAGCCTGTGGACAATGATGAAATTCATCATAAAAATGAAGTTACACTCTTACGCTGCAGTACACCACTCCAGGAACTACTCAACAAGTAGCTGTATCTAGTTGTATGAATAAACCCATTGTAATTTATGGTAATGTGCAGTTTAAATGATTGTGTGATGAGCTTACAGTTAAGTCCCAAAAAGGAAAGAATTGAATCAACAATTCTTATTATAGATTCAAGTTACTAAATATACAAGTGAAAGACAATCTTGTGCTGCAGGAATTATGCAGCTGCCACCTAGTCCATGTTAGGAATCTTGCAGATGCCACCTCAACAGGGCTCCACCCGAGGTTCCTGCCTGAAGGAGACAGGCCACCAATCTGATGAGTAAATAACATGTTTCTTTATCTGACATATAGAGGAGCTTGAGCTGTGTGGTTCAAGGAGGGACCCCCATTCCAGACCACACAACCCAACTATACTTTGGTTGCTGAGCTGACATTTGCCTAAAAAATTCGCATGTTCCCTTATAAATGTTTCCTTGGTTCTAAGCTTCATTTTGATTGCATCTGCCACTTTCAGCTAGTTTTGTGGTTCCACTGTTAGCTTTATTAAAAGGTTTAGTCTCAGAGAGTTCTTGAAGCCTAAGGCCTCAAGTACTTCAGCTTCAAGAGCTAAGCAAGGCTATTAATCCTAATTCTCAACACTTGGAAACACACAGTTTATTATTTCATTAGGGAATGGAGCACCGAGTCCAGTGATGGAAAATATCAGTCTATGAATTTTATCCACACTTGACATGATACAAACGATTTCCCATTGGAGTACTGGAAAATTCATGTGTTCAGATTTCATACTTCCATGCAGTTTCTCAGGAATCACATATACAGTACTTTTACGAACATGTTATATGGAGACTGACTTCCCAGAGGGACAGAGAAGGATATTCTGTATCTGCACAAGTTTTAGTAAAAAAAATCCTTAAAATTGAGATCTTGAAAAATTTTCAGCTGATGCCAGTAGAGCAAGGCTGCTATAAAATGTAACTCACAACAATAGATAACATATGGTGAAAGTCTAACTGAAAAAAAAAATCTGGCAATAATAAGAATACTGCCTTTTTTACAGAATTTACACAAAATGTCATAATGAAAGACATATGGGGAAATTATGAGTAGATATGGGGAAAGCTTAATGCTAAAGATAGAACAAAGTGAAAATAAGAGGCTTATTCTGTACATACAAATAACATTTAAAGGAACTTTAGGTTCATGGTTCTAAGCTACTATTTTGGACATATCCAAGTTTGGATATGCTAGGAAAAAGTCTTGATACAGAATTCTTTTTTCCTTCTGTCTACAAGTAGCAATACCACACAATATAGCATGAAATCATACTAAGTATAGATTTTACACTAACGGTGAAGTAGCTGTGCCCCTACAGCCAATGGCTGTCCATGGCGGAGCAAATACTCACCTACTGCCCCTGGAGAATCCCACACCAGAGTACCTGAATGCCTGAAGGAGGTTGTGTCCCCATGGAAACAAGCCCACACTGGAGCAAGTTTGCTGGCAGGACTTGGGATGCCAAGGGTGACCCACAATGGAGGAGGCTGTTCTGAAGGACTGCACTCTGTGGAAGGGACCCATACTGGAGCAGTTCATGAAGAACTGTAGATTGTGGAAAGAACTCAAAATGGAGAAGCTTATGGAGGACTGTCTCCAATGGCAGGGACCCCACAATGGAGCAGGGAAAGACTGTGAGGAATCCTCCCCCTGAGGAGGAAGGAATGGCAGAAACAACACATGATGAACTGACCACAGCCTCCGTCTTTGTCCCCTGACTCACTTGCAGAGAGAAGATAGATGAAATTAGGAGTGAAGCTGATCATGGGAAGAAGGTAAGGGGGAAGGTGTTTTTTAAGATTTAGTTTTAGTTCTCATTAACATGACATTACTCTGATTTGATCAGTAATAAACTTATTTCCCCAAGTTAGGTCTCTGTATTGCCTGTGACAGTAATTGCTGAGTGATGCTTCCTTGCCCTTCTTTGACCCACAAGCTTTTTGTTGCATTCTTTTCCTCTCCTCTGTCCAGCTAAGGAAGAAGAGTGATAGAGCAGATTTGGTGGACACCTGGCATCCAGCCAACATCAATCCACCACGCAGCTGTAACAACAGCTTCAAAAAAGGAGAAATGAAACAAACTTGTGAAACTGACTTGTGAAACTGTCAATAGACAATCAAAGGAAGGGCTTGAGCGCAGCATTTTGCATACACAGTCTGCAGTGCTTGCAGAAGTCTGCAGTTGGATTACCTGTAAGCAAGTGAGACCAAGCTCTGAAATTTGTGAAATGTTTCAAAAGTGTAGAGGACAAGTGAAAACAATTCAAACATTAGTTCAGAATTCCTGATGTATACATATTCATAGATCTGCAAATAGGTATTTATTTATGGTTATATATGTAGTAGCAGTATTGATTTATTATTACTTTTGGAGAAGGGACTTTCTAAGACAAATGATAATTTTAATAAATACAATTTTAAATAGTTCAGAGGTTTGAAGATTTTCTCATTTGTTAGTCTTAGGAGGACCTTGATGGATTCTCCATCTGGTTAAAGCTTTGTCTTTGCCAGGCTACACCAGGCTGAACTTTCACCATTCTTGCCAAAGCACTCAGCAAGAGAAGTTGTTCATTCCCCCAGCAGACATGGTAACAGGCTTGCTTCTCACCTTTTCAGTGCAATCAGCAAGTCATACTCCTTAACTGGCTCAGAGTAACAAAAAATAATCTAAATGGCTCAATTTAGTTTATTTGGCAAAGTCAGTGGGGTAAGGTGGGAGGCCTCTGCAAGAAGAGTTCAGGGGATGCCTCCTATGGGACACAGCTTGTTCCAGACAGTTCCAAGATGGATCCACTGCTGGCCAATTCTGAACCTGTCAGTGACACTGATGGCACCTCTGTGATAACATATTTCAAAAAGTGTAACAACCACTCTACAGCAGCTGTGAGAGAAAGTGAGAAAAACGTGGAAAAAATAGCCCTATGGATACCAATGCCAGCAGTGAGGGAGGGAGGAGGAGGTGCTTCAGATGCTGGAGCAGATGTTCCTCTGCAGGCCCTGGAGAAGAACATAGTGGAGCAGGTTGTCCCCCTGCACCCCATGGATGACCACAGTTGAACAGATATCCACATGCAGCCCATGGAAGATCACATAAAAGGAGGAGCTGGGTGTGTGTTTTGAGGAAAGCTGTAGGCTGATGCTCCTGTTTGCTGCACTGGAGCTCTAGGCTAGCTTTACAGTGCCACTCCAGCACGGGCAGGTGCCAGGAGTGGGGAACTGCAGGGGAAAGATGACCCCACTGCAAAACCTTCAGAGCACTGGTTCACTGCGAGCTCTACTAATTCAGGCATCGCAGGTAGTCATAGAAAGACGGAGGAGACTCTTTCGGTTGAGATTCCCAGGAACAGGTTTATTGAGGAGAGGGGAGGAACACGATGGTCTGGGCTGGAAGAGTCCAGGACCGAAGAGAGCCCTGAGCTTGGTGCATGGGGTTTTATCCCAAGAGAGGATACAGTTCAGAGTCCAATGGGAGCTCATGGGGGGAGGAGTGAGGGGAGGAGGTTACAATCTCAGGGACCAATGGGGATATGTCGTGGTTTTGAAGCACTAACTAAAAAATCACTAGAAAACTTACTCATTTCTTGCTGTGAGATATGGATTAGAACAAGAGCAAAACAGGCTTAAAAATTAAAATGAATAAAGAAAGTTTATTAACAAAAACTAAAAGAATAAGAAACCAGAATAAAACCTCCAGAAACTCTTTTATCCCCCAACTACCCAACCATCCCCTTGTTCACATGACAACATAGAAACAAAAAAAAAAAAAGGTGGTTAAAACAGTCTAAATTTTTGCTATAGTCCTTTCATCAGTCTTTGTAGAGAAAAAGAAGTCTTCTTCTGCTAATCTATGGAGTTTTTCACAAGAAAACTATTTTCTTCATAGCTTTCTATTTCTCTGATGCCAGCTGCCCGGAAATTCTGCCATCAGTTCTCTCCTTCCATTTCACATTACTCTGAAGTGTGTTATGGGTCAATCAGTCTAGGGATGTAATTTTTAAGGATGAGTTATTTAAAGGCAAAAGTTCTCTTCATCTGTTTTTGTGAGCCTCTCTGGAAACAGAAGTTTTCTCTTTGCCTTTTAAAGGCCACAAACCTTCAACTATTACCTCTCTTTTTCTGTTCCAGCATTTCATAGGATCAAAACTAATTCACCATTTGCTTAAAATACACACTTTGAATACTCCATTCCTCCCAATATACTCTGTCATGAATTAAAGGAGGTTTTTTCAGAACACTACTGTCCATCTCCATAGCTTTAACAGAAAAATATTTCAGCTTATTAAAGAATCTCCTTACTTCTCTCCCTCCTCTGATATATATTATGGCGTCTCTTTACATGTTGATCACTCTCTCTCTCTCTCTCTCTCTTCCCCTCTCTCTCTGGGGAAAAAAAAAAATAAATTAATCTGCAAGTCTCATCCGGGTAGTAAAAGAGTTAAAGTCTTGCTCAAGCTGCAGATGTTCATGGTGTCAGGTTTCAGTTCAGCAGCAGAAACTGCAGCCCAGCCAGGAACCGGCCTGGCCCTGCCAGCCCCACTTTTCAACCCCCCATCCTCCGCAGCCTTGTCTGGCATGGTGGTGGCAGGGGGAGGAGGCTGAGCCAGAGCCTGTTACTTCTTCAGAAGCTGGAAACTAAAGAGAACAAGAAATTCCCAGCCTTACATCTTAAGGTGGTGTTCAGAGGTTGATCTCACTTTTCAATGGTTAAATCCACTGTCAGTTCTCAGAAATGGCTAGGAGAAAAAACTCCCATCAGCCTCCAGCAGTTTCAACTTCCCTAGCTCTCAAAGCTAATCGTAAAGGTGCAGAACTTAATATATAACATAAACTAGGCATTTGGGGATACCAGTATCATAAAGTCTCCCCAGGACAGGATACAAGGAAGGTGGGAATGTAACACAACAACCAATAAAGTATCAAGGAAGGGATGATATACATGGAAAGGTCTGGAAGGAGAGGTGGGGTTTACAGTGATGGATAAGGGGTAAGGGCAGGGCTAAGGTGATTGATAGGGAACGTTCAGAAAAACTAGGAGGAGTTTACATAACGGACGACTGGAACATACTAATGTAATCAATGAAGGAAACCAGGAACATACCAATAGACTCTTTAACAACTTCAACAAAGTTAAATAAACATACTACAACAGTAGGGAGTAGAAAGGAGGCTCCTGGCAGGAGTAGCTACCTGAGACAGGAACCCATGCTGAATCAGTCTGTTCCTGAAGGACAGCAGCCCATTGAAAGGACCCACACTAGAGCAGTTTGTGAAGGACATCGAAGGAACAAACAGCACCAGAATGAAGGATTGGCAGAGAGGAGCAGTTATGGACTGATGACAATCATTATTCTTGACACCCCTGCAGTTCTCAGGAGGGAAGGAGTAGAAAGAGTCAGAAATGAAGTGATGAAATTGAACCTGAGATGAAGCCAGAGGGACTAATGGAAAGATGTTTTTAGTTTTGTCCTTTTTTTTTTTTTTTTCCTCACCACTGCACTCTATTTTTAATTGTCAGTAAATTAATCTTTCCCAAATTGAGTCTGTTTTGACCATGATGGTAATAGGTGAGTAATCTCCTTGGCTTTATTCCAGTTCATGAGCTTTCTCATCCTGTTCTGTGAAGTTAGCGAAGTAAGAGAGCTGGGTAGGCATCTGGCAGCAAGCCAAGGTCAAATCCACCACAGTGGTAGAACAAGATGCCCCTATTTTACCCACTATATGTTTTACAGGAATTCTGGCAACTCAGTGTTGCAATCCACACCACATTATTTTCAATTCTGTAATTAGTACTAACTGCCAGCCAAGGTCTTGGAAAAAATTTGTCCTGGCATGTCCTTGATCATACAGTACTGACATAGTCCATTCATATTAAACTTATGTGAGAAATTTTCCTCTCAAACAGTATCAGAATTCTGTGTACGCACACTACAGGTAAAGTGAAATAGTATTTTCAATATGTATTACACATAGTCTGAGGAAGAAAATATGACCTTCCTTAATAAACTTTAGGCATGGGCTGCTCTTGCCCCTACCAATTAGTACTGACCCATATCAGTAGATATTTTGTTCCAAAGAGAAGCACACTACAGTGTACTTTAGATGTGCTTTTCTTTATTTTCAAAAATGGGTTGAGATGTCTTTCTTCTTCAGACAATGTTTTGTGTTAAAATGATTTTGACAGTTGCGATCATCTTCTTCAGACCTTTTATTTCAGCACATGATATTCACATTTTTGGCCCACTCCACCCCCACCCCTGATTTAGGTGGAAGCTCAGCAAATTGAAGATTATTTTTTCCCCTATTCAGATACAGAGCAAGCAGAATTGGGAATCTAGGACAAGAACATTAAGTCTCATAAACTTTGCAACAAAGGTAAATGTTGCTATGGATGTTTATGGAGAAGATAATAAAAATTTCTGGATTGGAGCAACTCTTTCCTTAGAGAAGGCTAGTGCAGTAAGATCACTTTCTTTATGAAGAAACCTTCAAGCCCTAGCAGGATTCAAGACTGAGGTTAGTCTGTCTGAGGACAGGACAATAGGACCTTGCCTCTTTCTAATGTTAGGTCTGAATTATCAGAAGAAATAGATATTTGGGTTACATTTACATGATAAATTAAGACAAGTCATTTTTTACAAAGGTTAGTAGGGAAGCTCTTATTACAAGATGCTGGACCACTGTCGGCCTTTTCAGAAAAAGAAAACTTTTATTTCCTTAAAACTAGTAAAATTACAAGAATTAGCAGTAAGCACAAGGTTTAAAAAAATTCTCTACCACTTAAACTTTTGACATAGCATAAAAAAATCTAAGCTATTTAGAAACATTTTGCATACTTTATGTTTTCCAAGAAAAAGCCTAAAGCCTGGAGGCAGCTGTCAAATTACAAATGAGATACTAATATCAAATTAGAGAAAGCATGGCTGTGAGATAGCTGTCCTCATTATTGGAAATATATTTGAGCTGTATTCTCCTGCACCATAACTTTGTAAGTTTAGCCACAGAAAACTATTTTTGAAACTTTCTCTATGTAGTTTGCATGTACTTTTTCTCACTGGATTGTTAGTCTTACCACATCAATCAAATATTCATGTATAAACTGATTTCACTCATACCAATCAAAATTCACAGCAAAATAATATATGTATTTTAAACTTCCCATATTTGTAACTTGCTTTTTGTTTATTTTTGTCTTTATTTTGCCTCTAAGGTCCACTTTTTCTATTGTTTTGTCTGTCAGCAATTCCAAAATTGTGAAAAATGTAACTTTTCTTTTGTTTTACAGCTGCCATACAGTCACATCTATCACTGGCTTGTCACATGGCAGAAAGGGCAGCTTGTGGACCCTGTCGTCTTCATATTCCAGACTAAAGAAGAGTAAAAACCAGGCACAAACCCATTTCATCCATTTTTTTCAGGAAGAGTAAAAAAAAACTGTCCATGAATGGAACCACAAGTAAAACACTGTCCTTGAAATGTCACAAAGCAGCACTAAAAACATGATGGGTCTCTGCCAGCATGGTCAGCCAAGGATCACAACCTCTGTAATTATGTCAGTCTATAGAGAACTCTGATGCAGTGCCAGGACCAATTTGCCAGCTAGGCTGTCCTGGACTGCACCAGGTGTGGCCTCTATCAGGCTATGAATAGCCTCAAGTAGAGGTAAAGCAGGTCTGCTCAGCTCAGCAGCAATAAGTCTGCTTTTCAAAGTGCTTTTGTGGTCAGCATTGAGGGCCAGGGCAAAGACTAGGGAAGGGTGTTTTGTGTAGGTCTCCAAAGAAGTTCATTCTCCAGAAGGGTCCAGGGACAAAAGACAAAAGATACAGAGCTACAGTAACTTATATACAGGGGAGGAGCAAGGGGTGGGGTACAAACCATCAACCAATAGGGAAGACTTAGAGGAAGAATTCAAGGCAGGGTTCACAAAACATGGACCAACGAGGAAGCCTGAGGTAACAGTTTACCTAATCTAATGGAGCATCAAATGACATCAACAGGGAAGATTTCAGAACAAAGGTTAGGTACCAAGTAAAACTGACAGGGAAGGTTCCGGATAAAGGGGTAGGGTTACCTTGACTGGCAGGGAAGGTACTGGTAGAAGGGGTTGGGATACAATGATTGATGGTTCGGGGGAGGAGGATTCAACTTGGATTATACTAACGAAACAGGGGGGGTAAGCGAGTGAACCATCTGTATAAGAACCTCAAACTTATTGAAAGAAAAACACACCCCAACAGAACTCCATTTTTCACTTGTGCCAAAGTTGGAGAATAACAGGCTTCTTAATTTCAGTCCTCTACCTGAAATAATTACATGCAGTAATCACTTTAATGCCTTTTTTTTTTCTCTCCACAGAAAGTACTTGTTAGATGGTACTTTGTTAACGCACCAATATATATCCGCTCTAGCTGGTGCCTTTGCATTAGACATCCTTGCATCTGTAGCTTTGTAAGGAAGTAGGGGAGGGTGAATGGAAAACTGAGAGGAAACATCTGCCCCTAATGCTTACCTAATTCATTCTCTTAAGAACACTGGTATGTAGCTCTACTACTTGTACTGTGATTGCAATACTGCAATGTTTTGCAGGCAGCTTAGCAAGAGAACAAATACTTAAATTTACATTATAATTTAATTTTCTAATTTACATCAAAGACCAACAAGACATAGTCACTGTCTATAATCATAAATCATTAGTAATTACAAAACATTACTTTTCATGGGGAAAATTAATAGGAAATCTTGCCCACTCTCTCAGATTTCTGTCTCCTGCTGGAAGCTTCTTACCAGCCTCTACTGGGTTTACAGATGAAAGGCCTTTTTGGCATGGTGCTTCATGAACAATCGGAAGTGAACAGAAGTTCAGCCCTATAAATAAAAGAAACACTAGAAAACCATCGTTTCCCCCCACATCTGTCAGGAAAAGAGGAAAAAGGGAGAACTGCCAAGCTGGCATGCAGCTACACACTAATTCTTTACCCAGCATATATATTTATATATTTATATATTTATATATTTATATATTTATATATTTATATATTTATATATATATATATATATACATATATATATATACATTAAATATTCTCTTGACAATATGATGATGAAAATTTGAGATCTTGCTGTCCATTCCTAAAATAAGCTGTTTGATCCATGTGGTAATATGTGGAGGCAATTCCCTCTTCTGCTTGCAGTGTGTTCCAGTAAGAGCCTTGAAAGCTAATCTCATTTTCTTGTTACCTTCCAGCTTCTTGATCAGTGCAGATGCGGGACCTCTCAGTACAATCTCACAATTGAGATGAGAAATTGCCAGGAAAGTCCACAATTAAGTGCGCCTCCAGCTGCCAAATCAAGCTGTATGCCAGATAATGCATGAGATTCCAAGGAATTCTGGAAACACCATTCAAGCTGCTGCAGGCTGCAGCACGTGGGGCTTTTTAATGAGGCACATGCTCTCTTTGAACTTTTTATTTCCTTGAAATTTAATTTTCTGTTTTCTTTCAAAGTACTTTGTTAAAATAATAAGAGACTTACCCCTAAGCTTCACCTTCATATTTCACAGCTCTCCAAGCCCCGTGTACTATGTTTATCGTCGGGCAGATATTTGAAGAGACAAAGTGAAGAAGAAATCTGAGTCTTCTTCACGCTCTGCCTAGACACGTCTTACTCCTCACCGCTTCAGGTTTCGTACACCGCTTCCCAATGAGGTCTGCTGCCCTTCCACCCCACCCTCCCCTCCGTATCTCGATTCTCCCTCAGGGAGTCCTTCCAGCTCACATGTAGCAGCCGCAGGCGAGTCTCGGGCTGCCGCCTCAGGAGCACCGGTCCCGCCGGCTCCCCATTGACAACGCTCGGCTGCCGCAGCCACACCGGGCCCGCCCAGCGCCTTCGCCCCCGTGGCACCCGGCCCCCAGCGCGCTGTCGTTTGGGGCTGGGAACCACGAGAGAGCCCTTCGATCCTCCAGCAGAGCAGCTGGTTCTGCGTGGGTGCCAACGTTACCGGTACTGCCGGAAGAAGCGTTAGAGCAAGCAATAAAAAAGCAATACATGCATAGTCGCCAGTGCTGCCAGGGCACGGTGTGGGCGAGATCCGGGCCGGGCGGGGCGCGGAGAGGTAGGGGCGGGACCCTGAGCGCGGCCGCGGCGCCGCGGAGGGGCCGGGCCGGGCCAGCTGGACCCACGGGTGTGTGCGGGAGGGGCGAGGGGCCGGGCAGGGACCCGCAGCCCAGGGCAAGAGCCGGAGTCCGGCTCGGGGCCGCGCCCGCAGGGGAGGTGGCCGGGCTGCCTGGCTGCCCCGGGCTGCTCCGCACCTGGGTGCTGAAGGCGTACCGGGAGCGGTGTGATCCCGAAGCGGGTGGCCTGGAGCGTCGCTCTCCGCGGGCGCCGTACCCTACGGAGTAGAAGCCTTGCAGCACTACTTCAGGAGCCGCCGTATCTTCGGGCAGGTGCTGCACTGGAGGGCAGGGAGACGCATCTGTTGTGCCTCTGTCCTTTTCCTCCTTCTTTGCTTCTTTTTTTCCACACCTCTTTTTTTCTTACCACTTTTCCTCTCTCCCCCTCCTTTCTCGCCTTACCTTCCTCTTCCCCCCACCCCCCCTCCCGTCTCCCCTCTTATTTTTGATTCCACTTATGTCCTTCTGCTTCTTTCTTTCCCCTTTTCTTCTCATTTCCCCTTTCCCTTTCTTCCTCTGCTTTTTCCCCGCCACGCCTCCTTTTTCCTTAGTTTGTTTTGTTTCCCCAGTTTCTGTCTGTCTGTCTGTCTTCCCAGCCTCCGTCTGCCTTCTCCCGCGGCAGTGCTCGCAGGTACCCCGGGGCAGGGTCTTGCCCTCCGGGGGGGTGTTGGCTTGGTGTGAAATTGGCTACGGTTTAGGACATACCAGATGCTCCTGAGGTGTTGCAGTCGTAGGTGGTGCTTTTTCTCTCTCTCTCTCTCTCTCTCTCTCTCTCTCTCTCTCTCTTTAACTCTCTGTAACCGGGGAAACCGTGAAAAAAAAAAAACAAAACTTCTTTTTGGTCAGAATAAAAAAGAAGCAGTTTAGAAGGTTGTAAATAGTTTTTTTGTGGCCCAGGTTGGGTGAGAGGGCTGAGAAGGAAGCCTGACAGGAGACTCAGCTATGCTCTGGCACTTTGCCTGCTTTCAGCGTTACTCGGAAAAGTAGACTTTGTGGGAAAGAGGAGTGGCAGCAGGAGGGAATTGCCATTTTGGAGTCTGCTATTTTAAATATAATTTTTAATGGAATATGAGGTATTTGACCATTAAGCTGGCAAGAATGAGAATCAGAAATGGTAGTGAGAAAAGAGGGGACAAATCTAGTTTTTCTGTCTTTAAACTTGAAAATCTTTGTGAAAAATAATGCAGTATTTGTAGCTCAAGTTGGAGTTCACTTACATTGCTTTTGAGAGTAGGTGTATATAAAAGAAAATACTTTCTCTCCTCAATGATTAGCTATTCTGCCTGTAGTGTATACCAGTTATCAGCATAATACCTTTCCTATGAAATCTAAATTTTTGGAGTGATACTTCTTGAGGCCAGGAGAGCCAATAGTTGCTAAAAAACCTGATGAATACCTTTGCCAAATCTGCCTTTTTTTCCTAACATAAACCAAATTCAAGCTAAAGATTTACAGTCTATTTGCTGAAAATATTATGTTTACTGAGCAAAATCCTGCTCTCCAATTTTATTTCCACATTGGAAAACTCACTGCTAGTCTTACTGAAAGATTTGATTTCACTTTTTTTAGTCTTAGTTTTGCTTTGGATTTTAACATAATTCAAAGGTTCTTCCTTTACTCTGGTCCATAAACTTCTGAAACTGGAAAACACCTAACTTTACCAACATAGAATTTCACCTTAGAATAGGTGAAAAAAAGGTAGTGCCACAGAAATGTAACATACCCAGTACTACAGCTGAAGTAACTTTCACTGTTAGGTTTATTTCACAGCTCCAGAGACACGGCTTTTTGAAATGTGGAGCATTATTCTACATGGGATAATTATGGTGCTATTAGAGGAACTGAATAAAACAAACAGAATCCTCATCTTGGAAACTGTGATAGAGTATCTCAGGAAGTTCACTGATGATTCTTTAGCTCACTGATGAGCTGTAACTGTAGATATGGCTTTAAAATGCTGGCTTCTCCATATGGCTAAAGAAAATCCCAGAATATTTTCTATGTTGTGCTTGAAGACAGATCCAAGTACTCAAAAATTTGAAAACCTCTTCCTTCTGCCTTCCTTATGGTTTTATAGATTACATTTCCTGCTATTGAGTCCTGTTATAAAATACAGCATTGTCACAAAATTAGCAAAATTTTTTATGTGGGCATGAGGAGTGTAGCAACTGCTCTCTTCCTGGTGATGTTATAGGTCCTCCTTTAGAATAATGTGAAAAAAATAGGTGTGCATTTCACCTTGAAGTAGCCGAAATTACTTGAGGAACCCCAGGCAGTTCTACCACATGTTAAATTGGCCAACATTAGTTTAGATTTAATGATTTTTTGTTTTCTGATTTATCTGTACTTTCAATGTTAGTAACCTTGAGGTAAAACATATATTTTTGTCCATAAAGTCACAAGCTTCCTGAGGTAGGAGCTGGTCACTGAATGACTTCACCATAACACCTTTACTCTCCTTACTTGAAATTTCCTACTGTTATATCTATCTGGGAGGCCTCTAAGGATGGACAGGACTCAAAATAGGAGTCAGGCTTTGAACTGCTCTGCAGAATGTTTACATGATCCGGTAGTATAAGAGAGTACTAGAGAGGCTAGTAAAACTTACTGCTTTTTCAATTTACAATCTACACAGACCGTATGTTCATGTGAGTGTTACTCATTTTTTGAAACAAAAATACTTTAGTATGTTAGATTCCTAAAAATTGAATATAAGATCTTCAAATAACCTGGAGGTCTGAATTTATTTTCATCTCTCTTTTTTAGCTCTGAAAAAACATCTGCCTACTTTCAGCTACTCTCAGTATTTAATTTCCATGTAGTGGTGGATGTAGCACTGCTAGTCACTTGTGGAGTTTTGTTTAAAGCCGTCTTCCTAGTTAACAAAGGACTGTAAATGTGTTGGGGTTTTTCTGCAAAAAAGGGAGCATATTTTTCCCTTTTTATTGTTTTCTTAAGCACCTCTGAAGGAAAAGCATCTACTCTTACAGAGCGTTGTCAGTTGTAGACAGCTGTGCCTGCATGAAACCCTGCTGCATATGATTTCAAAATTAAGGGTCCCGTAAAGGCTTATGGTAAACTAACTACGCAGCCTAGTCCTCATTTTCATGTAGACTCAAGACTGAACACTACCTAACAAAACAGATACAAGTTCTTTGATTTAGTTACAGGCAAATCTGCTTTCAAGATTGTGCTGCTTGGTGTGGTGGAAAGCTGAGTAAATGACTTCTGTGTCTGGCAGATCTTTGCAGATGATACTGCAGTCCACGCAGTCTGTCTTTGTGTTCATGGATGTGTTTATACAAGCTGCTTACTGCTTTAAAAATCACTTCCCCATCAGAATGCATGTTCTGCATAACTGCAGCTGAATGGAAGCATGGTCATTGTAGTAACTGTATGTGCTCTGCAGCCTTCTGGATATATCTTTGTAACATGTTAGGACTTCCCAGCAAATCCATCTTTGTGGCTCCTCTGGCTGGAGAGCTCCCCAGAGGCCGTCTGGTTGGATCTGTTGTTGCGCTCCTCCTGGCCCAGTGAGTGGGTACCAGAGATGGGAGCAGGGTTCCTCCTTCATGAACAGCACATCGTGGTGCCAGAGCAGAGGTGTGGTGAAGCCACAGAGGTGGCCTGGTGGCCTGGCTACTGGAGTAGCAGTGTCCTGCCACCTCTGCATGCTCACAAACACCCTCATTTGTGGGACCAGCAGCTCCAGTCCAGCCTGTCTGCAAAAAACCTCCACACCGGCTCTGATCTCCCTCCAAGCTGTGGTATATTATTGGGAAAGTGTTTGTTTGGTGTTTTTTTTTTTTTTGTTTGTATGTTTGTTTTGGAGATTTTGGGTGGTTTTTGTTTTGAAGACCTAGGTTTCTCATTTGATTTTGTGTTTACTAGAAATCAAGCTGAAATTATCCTGGTTTTGTTTAGTCATACCATACAGTTTGTGTACGGCAGAAAAGAGGGAAGTGGGCAGCTAACTCGACCTTTGTACTTGCTCCCCAAACTACCAGCAACTGCTGTAAATTTCCCCTTTCAATGATGACTGCTTCAGAAATACAGACTTTTGACTTGAGGAGAAAGCAGTTAAAAAAAGGAAGTGGTTCAACTCAACCTCAGTTGAGAGCAAGACGAAGGCTGCCAAATAAAGCATTTTCTCCATAGCTTTGCAGACCTCCATCTCTCCCACAGTGCAAAGTGCTGCCTCTGACAAGGTAATTCTCTATCTAGTGTGCACATAAGACTATGCAGATCTAAAGCTTACTGATGGTAAAAGCTTAACTGAATGCAGTCTGAAACTATATTAATGAGTGTTCTAGGCTCAGTAAATGTATTAAGTGTATTATTAGATGAAAGGTAACAAATCTTACTGTGTGAAAGATCAGCTTTTGGAATGGGATATGATCAAATTTTAGGACTTTGAAATTGTGAGCATTAACAAATAGTAACTTACTGTTAAAACTGGTCTGAGGAAACAGCATGCCAATGAGAGAAATTTGCAGGGAAAAAAAATCCGCATAAAGATAAGAGCCATGTTAATGTGTAAATGTTTGCAGATCTCTCATTTTGTTATAATGAAAATGCCGGGTCTGATTATTCTGAGCTCTGAACAATAGAGGAATTGCACCCAGCTGGGTATACAAGATCTTTATGAAAGGATTTTTTTTTAATTCTTTATCCTACACTAAACTAAGTTTTCTTAGTTTTCATTCTAAAATGGGAGCAGGAAAGACTTCTTAGCAAGCTTTATTCTTTGAAAATGTTAGAAGGTGAAGGCTGCCATGGTCACTTTCAGTTAAGACTGTCTGCCTCCACTGGAACAGTGATGGCTTGGTAATCTTCTTGAGTGTGTGTTATTTCTCAGTGGTAGTGCTCCTATAAAAACTAAGAATAGGATAAAATAAAAGTGCTAACAACCTAAAGAAAGGATTCCAGTGTCAGCTAAAGTATCACAAATATAACTGTATTTGAAGCACACTTTAAGTTCTAGAAATGTCTTAATTTTTAAGTTTGTAGGCAGAATACAGTAATTGAAGGTTAACTGGTATCACAAGCTTCATCCTATGAAAATATATACCGAATGGACATTATCATATATTTAGTCTCCTTCCTTTGTTAATTTAATATGTGATAAATATTATTTTTAGTGGATTAGATCTAGTAGTGAAAACAAGCAGGACATCAAGTACAAAAGTCTGTGATAAGTTACAAAGCATGTTAAAACATGTTCTAAATTATGTTAATTCTATATTATGTTATTTGATGTCATATTGCAAGCAGAAATCCAGAATTTTGGAATTTTTCTTTTAATCTTTTTTTGATTCAAAGTGTGAGACCTTAGCTATTTCCCTCTGTGTGCTCTCAGCTGAATTGTATACTAGCTCATGGGGCTACTTAAGTTTTAAAATTGAAATTTTCTTCCAGTTTGACTTCAGCGTACACCTAAAATACACTGTGAACAAATGTTTGCCTTCCTTAAAATAAGAATGCAGGGTAAAATACTTACAATTGTAATTCTGAAAACAAAGTACACTTCAGCATAAATCAAACATTTATATAATGCTGTTAGTCACATAAATTTGTGTCTCATTTGTGTCTCTGCCTGCTGTTGGCTTGAAATATAAAATATTTGACTACAGTACTTAAAAATTGCTGATTCCCATAGCTGTGCTAGATGTTTTCGCAGTGTTCCACACCTTCCTCCCACCTACCTCATTCCCCCAGTCAGTTTGCAGTGTGACGGGCAAAGTGGTGGACCCAATGTATGATGCATCCTGGGCAGCATTACTAACAAAAAACTCTGTGATGCCATCCCTTAGTTTCTAAAATGCGTCTGTTCTGATATCTGCGAGTAGTAGCTTAAGAGCCACAGTTTAGGAATTAAAACCTAAAATGGAGCTGGGGTAGCTTAAAGAAAATAGGTGGGAAAAGGAAAAGTCTTACGCTGAATAGCTTATGGCAGAACACAGAAGTGGGCACAGTACATAATTATTTTTCTTAAACAGAGTTTCTTACCAGTCTTTTTGAGTAGCTGTTATTCTTAGAGCTATTCAAAAAGTTGTTCTGAGGCACTGTCTTTTTTCTTGAAAGTAGTAAAAATGTAAGGAACCTTGTATCTCTCAAATATTTTGTATTTCATAAACTTACACATTCATGTTTTGGAAGACATCTGTAGGCTTTTGCATGTAGAGGCTGGTTTGAAATTCAAACCTGCACTAAATTGTTAGGCAGTGAGTTTGTGATTAGATTTGGCATTTGAGTAGCAACGTAAGTTATTTAAGGATATCCTGTTCTTGATCAATTTACCTGCATAAAATAGCACCTTCAGAAAAAAAAAGGCAGCCAGTTCTGCTGTTCTAGAGCACGGTTTTCTCAACAGCTACAGCTTTAGCTGCTGCATAACTGCAGTGATTCTTTTCAGAGAGTACTGAAACAGAAAACAGGTGCTTAAAGAGTAACAGAACTAACAAACAAAATTTACCTAGTGCTTGTGCCGTAAAGCAGAAAATAAAATTGGCTAGAAATCTTGTTGAAATCCAGCATTGCAGCAAACGTCCACATAAAAACAATTGCTGAGTCATAAAAACAAGTGTGTTTAAATGATGGTAATACAACACTGCTGTGCACTTAGATTTGTGCACTTGCAGTGACTTGATAAAATCAGCTGGAGATATGGGTCAGAACTATTGCCTCTTACCTTATAAAGCTATTTCAGCAATCCAGTAACAGTTTTTCTCACAACTGTGAATATTGAGGTGCCCTGCTATAATAACTTTTTTCTTTCTCACACTTCTCATCAGCTCTTTCCTGGTGGTATTTCTAAGTGCATATGCAGGATGTTGACGAGACTATCTCACACAAAAATCTTGAAAGACTGCAGTGGCTTTTTGCCAGTGAGAACTAAAGCATGACTACCATCCAGGAAGTGAGTGGTAAGTTTTAATGATAAAGAAATCTATGTCAACCCTGAAGTGGGTATTAAAAATTCTTGTCAAGCTCTAAGGCATGAATTAACAAGAAATACTTGCTTCTCAGTAGTGTATCTGACTTCAGTTTTATAGATCTATAAAATCTATAGATACAGCTGAATCAGCTCTGTTTTCTTACCGAACTTCAGTTAGTAGCATTAGCACTGTGAAAGTTTCATGAAAGTTGTCTGCTTCTCCCAGTGTTTTTCTAAAAAAAATTGATTAGTTTTTAATTTTCAACAGAATATTTTTGGCTGAACTATTCAGCTTTTTACTGTCACTAAATGAGAATGTCATTATTAATCACTGATTTTTTAAAATAAACTTTTCAGTCTAAGAATGACTGTCATATTCCATTTTATTTTAGGATTTTTCCTTCCATTTCCCTGAACGACTTGCCAAATTCCTGCAAAACGCAAAATTTTTTTCTGAGGTTGTTGAAGCTCATATGAACAGAGAAGGAGGACCTTTTTTTTTTTTAAGTCCTGCAAAGCTACCTGGTATTTGAAATGCTGAAGAGGAAATTACGGTTTTGCCACAACTTGCGCTTTAAGCTTTTCTTGGGTCTAACTCTCATTTTAGTAATAATTTCAGTTTTGAAAGTTAACCAGAAAGAAGACTTCCTGAATCGGAGACATCTGGAGCTAACAAAGGAAGATCCTATTAGCAGTGTTAACTGCACCAAGATTATTGAGGGGGATATAGAAGAAATACAAAAGGTACAGCTTGAGGCATTATCAGTGTCATTTAAGAAACGCCCCAGACTAACAACAGATGATTATATTAACATGACTGCAGACTGTGCCTCCTTCACCAAGACTAGGAAATACATTATGGAGCCTCTCAGTAATGAAGAAGCAGAATTTCCAATTGCTTACTCAATAGTTGTTTATCACAAAATTGAGATGCTTGATAGACTTCTAAGATCAATCTACGCTCCACAGAATTTTTACTGCATTCATGTAGACAAAAAGTCTCCAGAATCCTTTTTTGCTGCTGTGAAGGGAATAGTCTCATGTTTCGATAATGTCTTTATTTCCAGCCAGTTAGAAAGTGTGGTATATGCTTCATGGAGCAGAGTGCAGGCGGACATTAACTGCATGAAAGATCTCTACAGAAGAAGTTCAAACTGGAAATACCTAATAAACCTATGTGGTATGGACTTTCCTATAAAGACAAACCAGGAAATAGTAGAGAAATTAAAAGCCCTTAAGGGTGAAAACAGCTTGGAAACAGAAAAAATGCCAGTTTATAAAGAAGTAAGGTGGAAAAAACACCATGAGATTGTTGATGGTAAAATAAAGAACACAGGCATAGACAAACAGCTACCACCTCTCAGTACTCCAGTTTTTTCTGGTAGTGCTTATTTTGTAGTTAGCAGAAGCTTTGTAGAATATGTACTAGAAAACAGCAAAATACTTAAGTTCATTGAGTGGGCGAAAGATACTTACAGCCCAGATGAGTACCTGTGGGCAACAATTCAGAGAATCCCTGAAGTCCCAGGCGCATTTTCTTCCAGTGACAAGTATGACGTTTCTGACATGAATGCACTGGCCAGATTTGTCAAGTGGCAGTACTTTGAAGGTGATGTGTCCAAAGGTGCGCCCTACCCACCATGCAGTGGAGTTCACATTCGCTCTGTCTGTGTTTTTGGAGTAGGAGACTTGAGCTGGATGCTACGAAACCACCACTTATTTGCTAATAAGTTTGACACTGATGTCGACCCTTTTGCAGTGAAGTGCTTGGAAGAGTATTTGCGGCACAAAGCTCTGTATCTGCAAAAGAACTGAAACGTATGCTGCAGTTAGGTATTTATACAAAGGTGCAAATATTCTACTGCGACATACTTCAACGTGTTACAGCAATGGTGGTGATGCTGACAATGGGTATAATGACTCTCACCGTGTTGGTGTGGTGGTGCTCATGCCCTGCCTTGTCCATGGACAAGGGGGAGAAAAAGAAATGTCTCGAATATGCCTTGTGGCATACTGAGGCTTGGAGCTTTAGGTACAAAATCAGACAGCAGTTTTTGGAAAGCCAACTATTTGGAATATTTATTATCTAGAAGGCATAATTAATGGACTTCCTTTGGCTAAACTGTTTTAAGGCATAGAAATGCATATTGTTAATGGTTATTCTCATATTTTTTTCCCCATGAATGTAATGCTAGCTGGAAGAGATAGATGAGGGGGTAAAAAGCAGCTGGACTGCACTTCATGTTAAGTACTGAAAGATCTCAGGAATATAACATTAGAAATTATCTAAAAGCTGTGCAAAAGGGGATATGCAAAGCCAGCTATTACCATTTTACTTAGATCTGTTTGCTGCAGTTCTGTTACATGGAATTGTTAATCCTCTTGAAAATTTTGTCTTCAGCATGGAGTATTAAGGAATTCAAATCTCTATTTTGTATTCTTAAAGCACCCTGATATTGTGATATATATTGTGTAGGTACTTTATACACTAGTTTGTAATTACATCTTCTCAGGGAAACTTCAGTCTTGTGCCTGATGAGATTTAGACTTGCAATTTTACATTTCTTACTGTATGGGGAGTTTTGCTTTTGTATCCAAAATCACTCAAGCTTCTCAAAACTTAAAGAACTGCAGTAGTGTCTAAATATTACTGATGGAACTGCTGGTTTCTGCTTTCTGTTAAGCTCAACTTGTATTCCAGATTATTTTAACACTAATTTTGGAAAAAATAAAATTATTTTTTTTAATTATATTGTCTCTTCCTACAATTAGAAGTTGTAAATTACAAGTAAAGTCCCTCTGAAAACACCACAAGTAACTCCTCATGATAAAGGCCAAAGATATTTTTACTATGGTTTTCCATACATGACTGAAGCTGCAGCTCCACATTAATTCAGTCTGTGCTTGTTTTGATTTAACTGGTTCATCTGATTTTAATTCCAGTTAGGCCCTTGCTTAGTTTAGCTGCTGCAGTGTGGCACAGAAGCTTGGGCATGAAAGAAGAGGGCACTGTGAAGGATGATATTTCCTTCTGTATCAATTCAGGTTTGTCATGCATAGTTACTGCCAGATGTCTCATTCCTGAGATGGCAGTGGAATTCAAGCATTAGCAATGGGCAAAACAGACTCAGTTTTTTTATTTGTGAACTGGTGCTGTGATTGCAGCCTGTGTTTCTTACAAAAGCAGTTTGTTGTGAAGTTTCTCAGAAGAAACTTAGACATACAGGACTGCTTACTGTTGATCATGCAAACAGCTAGGGAGTCAAGCCGTTTAATCTGAAATGGAGCCTGGTTTTGGCAAGCCCTGCCTTCAAAACCACCTGAAAGTTGATCAGGAAGTTTTTAGAGACTTTCACATTAGCAGGTAATTAAAGCCTGTGAGCAAAGGCAGTTGAGGGAAATACCCCATCTTCCCCACCCTTTGGCTTGTCTCCAGGAATGGTTTTGTAGACAGTTGTGCTTTTTCGCCTTTGCAGAAGCTACAACAAACTTCACTGCATATAGTAGTGGGAATTTCCAGGAAGTCATTTTTAGCAGAAAGCAGTTTTTAAGAATTTGCGCCTAAAGACAGTCTACATGAATATCTTCTATGAGGCCAGAACTTTAAGCCTTCAAAAAGACTGAAAAAGTAATGAAAAATAATAAAATATTCTGTGCACCGGGTGGACTGCTGACTCAGTTGCTTGAAATCTACTTGACAGAGCATTTTTACCCTACCTCTTTCAGTCTTCTTTGTACTCAGTCATTTTTGTAATACAATGAATTCCTGCTTGTATTTATGTTGGTAATAATACTGCTGCTATTGATAGTGAGGATGCTGCTTGATGAGATGCATAAATATCACCCAATATTACTATTTAGATGAAGTCAAGAGCAATCCTGTATATGCTCACTGTATCTTCTGTTCAGAAGGAAAAGAGAGCATTGCTGTTAAGCATACATTTTTCCCTAAGGTAGGGAAGAATTTTTTCTGGGAAAAGTGAACTACAAAAAAACCCACCTCTCCAAAATTGACCAGAGCAGTGACCCTGCTCTGGTGGAATTTAAATGTTCTAGGAAGATGTTTTCATGGGAAGAACTCTATTTCCTGAGCAAGTACTGAATATGCCAAAGGAAATTACTGAATTAATTAAAGGGTATTGCAAGTACACCTAAAGAAAAAACACTTTCACCAGCTATAACAAGTAAAGAAAGCAATCCAGTGTAAATTAGTGTTGTCCACAAAATCAGATTTGTTACCTGGTGAGCAACAAGCCAATAACCACACAGCTGAGAGGGACACATTGATTGCTCATTTCACATCTGTGCAAGCTTGGGTCCTCAGTAGTGTGACACAATTCAAGCACACACCTACAGACCCTCCCTGCTTACTCCCTGTGTTACTTATACACAGAAGTTCAGAGTTTATAACTTCTCAAGTACAGCCTCTCTATTATGCTTGCTTAGTAATTTCCATACAAGTTACATAATCCCAGCTAATTTATACACATGCTCAGGGGAAGTCTTCACATGGATAGGGGTCTTTTTTTTCTACTTGTAGGCACAATTTTTAGTATTGAACATAGTTCATAGTTCAGCTATAGTGTGAAAAATGAAGTTCACTCCTGTAAAATTTTATAAAAGGTTTAATAAAGACAATAAGAGACATAAAATAAAGCAAAGAGTTATGGCTGGTGCCTTGGTGCGCTGCCAAGAGCACACCTGGTATCTTGGGAACACCCTTTTTATCCCATCCTGCTGTGAGGGTTTAATGCAAATTCAAAGCATGTCCCTTCCCTGGTTCCACCTTCTTAGAACATGCTCTTGTACAGTTTTATTTTCTGCTGGTCAGCATTTTCTTTGCTGGTCAGCATTATTCTAGCTGGTCAGCATTAATTGGAGTTTGGTTTCCTTTCTTCTGCAAATGGTCAGTGTTGATAACAGTCCGGGCCCCTCATCCTCCCTTTGAGGGCAGCTGGCCTTCGTATCTTCCCCCCCTGCCAACATCCTGGTACCGGCTTTTTGATAACAGTTTGCTCTCCATTTCCTGCTGCTAACAGCCTGGTTTCCACTGTCCTTCTGTTGGAAACAGCTTGGTCCTCCCATTGTCCTGCCTGTTGGAGTTATCTTGCCTTGTCCGGATGAAACATATCCCTACCGTTCATAATTCCTTTCTAAGCCTATAACTTGCTAAGAGAGAAAAAAATATAGCAAAAGCATATAGCATATAACATTTATCATAATACTTGTGCAAAGCCAATATTTACAACATGAATTCACAACAAGAGGATACATGGGCCTTGAGTATTTTGCCAAGTTAGCAATGTGTAAATAGACGTACATCAAAATCCTGGTTTACTACATTCTTAAAGCTTGTTAGTTCCAGGTTGTGCTTGAGTAAGGTTGCTAACTGCTATCTGTTCTACTGACATAAAACAAAAGCTTGATTTTCTACATCCTTGAAGCTTGTTAGTCCACTAAAGGATGCTGGCTACTCTCTGTTACTCTGGTTAGCTTTCCTTTCTTGCAAATTACACTTGAAAGTGTACAAAGACATTGGATCAGAGAATATCTTAAAATGACCTAAGATAATCTTGGCACATTCCACATTTTGCAGCATTATTATTCTGCGGAATCTGCCAAGAAACTTAGCCCAAATAATCATCATTCTTAAATCAAGCACCTTTGTGGCACCAATAAAACAAATAAAATCTAGACTGTATTCCTTACTGATGTTAGCAGTTCTTTTCATAACTTGTTTCACTTTTCTACTAGATATTTAGAAAACTGGAGTAAAAAAGTCTAATATTAACATAAGTGAACATGAAAGAAAAATGCTTCACCGATACTGCACAACAAGCTAGTCTTAGTGCTGTGCTGAAGACGCTGGGCACTTGTCAGGAATAGCAAAACAGTAGTAGTTAATTAATTGATAAGCCTTTCAACCATACCTACTGAATACAGTAATGCTCTACTGCTGATTTACTCTGATCACCTTCAGGTTCCAAATGAAGGAAGAAGGCAACATACAGACCTGTGCTAAGATGGACAGAGGATAGAGCAGTAGGTATCAAAGCTGTGATGGTGGGTTCAGCTATGGTGCTGCCTAAGTCAAACACCCAGCTTACACCAGCCTTCCCACCATGATCCTGTCATCCTGTGGGCTGCTAGGAGGGAAACTGGTTTGCATTTTGCCTACTGAATAAACTTTTTTTTTTTCTCCTTTCTTTCTTTTTTATTTTTTCTGTGGTTTAAAGCTGGTTCAGTTTCTCAGTTCAGCTGACCAGCATGGCTGGGAAGCAATCAGTAGCCACTGAAATCGTTGCTGAAGTGCCAGGTATGCTAGTCAAAGTCCCTTAACATCATTTAATTTTCCATAGCAGAGCTTTCCAAAAGAGAGCAGTGCATTGAAGACACTGATCTAGTTCAGTCCCCACTTAACACATAAACTTTTTGAGTGGCATTACTAATAGTAAAAACAATTTACCTGTTTACAGATAACTGTGGTAACAAGTAGCCTATATCACTAAGGATCACCTAAAGGCTGAAAGCCTTTAGGATCAAAGGCTGATTTTATCCCAGAAACCTAATACTTGTGCTTTTATCTCCTGCCTGACTGAGGTTTGGTTTGACAAGGGAGCATGTGTTTGCCTCTTGCTTCTTCCTATCAAGCACAAGAAAATGACAGAAAACGTACACTGCAGTTATAATCAAGGTCACCAGTCAGATCACCATTACTTGGTGCATTTTCAAGGGGTCTGACAATTAAAAAGTGATCCAGGTCATGATGTGAATGCAGTACAATATAAAAATAAAACAAGAGGTCATCTGCTTCAACATACATGTACTGTGCTGATCAGGAGGATTCAGATTCAGGTGCTGTTGCCAGTTCTGAATTGCTGCAGCAGTTATTAAAAATAATAAACATAATTTAATACAACTTCTGCAGCAATACTTCGGTTTTTAAATTTATATCTTCTTTCATTGAAAATTATAGTAGTTGTTTTCTTTTAGTCACAGAATAACTAGAAGAGCTAATATTGTAGGGAGTACCTCTTCAGTAAATTTAAATAAGGAAAATTATGAAATGTAAAATGGCTTCCAAATATCAATACCATTCATCCTTAGCTTAATGTTTCAATAATCTAGACAAGTTTCCATAGTTTTCAAATTATCTTTTCAATAGATCATTTTAGTGCATTTTAATTCCCTAGATTACAGTGTGACAAATTAACAGTAACCTGCTTTTAACAAACAACAGCCTTGCAGGTGCCTTAACAGACATGAAAAGCAATAACCTTTAGATTATGTTCTTCATCTGAAATCAAGCCAGCAAACTTTATACAGATATACTTATTCAGTTTTTAAGAATCTAACTGTTGTTGCTGGAGACGAATAGGATCACATGAACACGGCTCAGGGTGTGGTGAAAGAAGAGAGAACTTTATTTCTTCTCTCAGAATTTATAGGTTTCTGACCACGCCCAGGGATTGGATGGTCAGGATAACACCTTCCTAACTGCACTAGCTGTGAGAGGTGTCCATCAAAAGACGTGTATCAGAAAGAATGTACACATATCTATGTTTACAGTTACTGTCCTAGGAAAGTTTTTAGAAAACGATGTCAGCAAGCTCAGAAAACTGAGTTTTCAGGGCAACATCTAACTAATCTGATCTTTCAAGTTATTTAAATATGTTACTACTATCTTTCTGGAATATTCTAATCTTTCTGTTTTATACCTGAAATGAGTTAGTTTGTTACTCTGCATACAGATAATGGTTTGGATTTTTTTCATCTTGGTCCCCCCTTCCTTCACCACCCCCTCTCCCCCCTTTCTTTTTCCCCCCCCTTTTCTTTTTTTTTCCCGTTCCCTTTCCTGGATCTGACAATTCTTCATACGGATGTTTGTGTTTGCATTGTCTGCCTTATTTGCAGTGCCGTATATACACAGCATATTCAAAGCAGGAAATATTCTGCTCCGTGCCCTCATTTAAATACTGTGCCTCTCAAACTGAGGTTTGGTGCTGGAGTCTGAAACATGGTTGCATTTTTCTAGGATCTGCCAGTATTTGTTCTAGTTTGTCTGTTTTCTATATCTATAATAGAGCTTGACAAGAGGATAAGAACACAACCAAATCCTTGAAGTAAACCAGAATATTTAAAAATATATTGTTTTCTTTAAAAAAACCCTGAGGTTCTCAAAGTTTCCTAAGGAAACCACTAAGTTGTGTAAAAGATTAAAAAAATCCTGCTAAGAACGTGTCAGGATGGCTCTTGGGCAGATGCCATCTTTTAAATTCCATGTCACATATTCCAAGGCAGGATGCTGGAACTTTTTCTGACAGATACAGATCTAGCCATATTTTAAAGAAAAAGTATTTCCTCTGGGCTTGGAAACCTAGGCCTTCTGGGAGATAGAGTCATATACAACTAATGGTGTTTTGTTCTGTACCATGAAAACATATTAATCTTGCATATCTTAATTAAAAAAAAATAAATTCAGGGACATGACCCCCTTCATTCTCTCATTTAAGCAAGCAATATTTCAGGAATATTTTAGTAGAAAATGTTTTAATTACTAAAATCTTCAGTATCTTTGATGAAGTTAGTTTGTCTGCAATCAAAATCCTTTATCTCTTTTTCTTTCAGACAACTTGCCTTTGCTACACATGGGAGTGGGGAGCAGAAATTGTCATAAGGCTTCAAAGTGTAATTTACTGACTGGTGTGTGATAGGGAAAGTGAAAATTGTGGCATAGCATCAACAGTTATGAGTGAATCTTTAGTATATTTTGGCAACAGCTGTGTGAATTCCAGCATTAGTGATGCTGGAAATAGAGACTTCCCAGTGTTGATGTGAAATCATGATAGTATGGAAAATGTACTAGAAGAGTGCACATGACATGTCTGTAGGTCATAACCTAGGCTCATAACCTCATTTAATAACAGACTGCTGTTAATTAAACATTGCTTTCACTAGGCAGTTAAATCTTAATTACCGCTTTGAACCTCTAGATTATTTGGATGATTTCATAGTATCTCATCTAGAAGCAGGAGTTTAAATGTTGTTGACAATTTTGAGTTAGTCCAACCCACCCTTTAAGCCTTTTCAAGTTCTGCAAAAATAGCAGACCTGTTTTTAACAACATACCAGGTGATGTTACCCACGTGGCATGTCTTTGCTGGGCCTGCAGAACAAGGAGGTGCTCTCAAGAGTTAACACAGGAGACACATGCAAGCCTTGTATCCTGGCACATTCAATTCCTGTTGCTACATGGGCCCCCAAGAGCAGAGGGGATTTGCTTTTACACCAGAGCAAGCCCAGGTGAGCCTGTATTGGGACATTGAGGGCAAAAGCATTTATTCTTTCTGCTGTGCCTGTGGCACTGTAGCACTGAGCAGCTGTTGCCTCTGAGATACATACATCCTTAACAACGAGACAGCAATGAGAGAGCAATGAAAAAAATAAATATCCAGACCACACAATTAATTTATATCTTCTTCAAGCACTTCTAATAGAAGGCAAAACACAAGTACCACACATACTCTTCCCTCCCTCTCTTCTTCCTTCCTCCCCACTAAATTTAAATTAAATAGCTGCCATGCCAGGAAATACAGCGAACAAAATGTTTCACTGAGATAATGCCCCTGCTCTCTAGGGCAACAGACCTTTGGAGAGCTCTTGTTCTTTTCAAATGACCAAAATCAGAAGAGCCAAAGAGAAACTTCACTTTGATTTCACAGCAATTACTCAAAGTGTTTTCCTTTGCTGCTTTTTAAGCTTTGCTGCCTGCTTGTGTAACTGAGGGCACAGAGAAGGAGGTCTGTTCGTCCAGTCTCAGTATCTCCCATCTCACAGGCTTTCTCCTTCCTTAAAACACAAGACTTCTCCCAACCTTGCCACCTTGATTTGGAATTTCCTACCTTTACTCCTCCTGCCATTATCTGTGAAGAGAGGGCACATGTGAAAGAAACAAGAAGAGACCTTCTAAGTGCTACTTCAGCTGGCCAAGGTACAAGGTGAAATTCCAGGGAAACTACTTTCGGATGGATTAGATCTAGCATGTGAGAGGTAACTGTTTCTCAACTTGGTAGTTATTTTTTAGCTTAAATTTTTGTAAATTCAGCATCCTAAACCCTCTTAAGAGTAATTGCTTTGTATGTCTGCCTTTTATGTGTTTGGCAAACACATTCGGCTAGGGTTTTATTTTTGAAATCACATTGTTTTTACCTATTAATGTATCAAAATCTGCTGTCAATATAGAGGACTTTTGCTCTTCTTGACCTTTGAAGGCTGAATTTTTACTAGTAGCCTGAAGAATCTTCAGAAAATTCTAAATCTCCCAGTCTGACAGTGCAGCCATGTAATTCATGTACTTCAGTTAATTTGGATGAAACTATGAGAACAGAAACTTACTTACATCAACTGAACATCTTTCTAGCATTAAAATAGTCATACATGGAAATTTTTATATGTGGGAAAATCCTCCACAAGGCTACTTTCGCCATCTAAAGATGAATGACACAGAATGGAACAGTCTCTTAAAAAATTGGAAGTATGCTAAAAGCAGAAAACACTGGAAAGTGACAGTCACAGGAGAACAGAATGACAATAAAAATACCAGAACACTTCACATAGTTCTGTCTGAGATGTTACAGTCACTAGTTGCTTTACAGCCAGTGGAGGTTAAAAAGCATATTTGAACCAGCTGCTTGAGGGAGGACAGATGATAAAGTAGTTGGTGGCTTTCAAGGGAGCTGTCAACCTACTTGTGCCTGTGAGCCCAGCTGGTCTGCACCCAAGGGTGCCGAGGATGCTATCCTCAAAAGGCTGTTCCCCTTCAGCTCTGGTGAATCATAGAGACTGGAGAAGGCCCCAAACGGCCAAGGTAAAACAAATGTTGTACCCATCTAAAGGAAGAGCAAATGGAGCAATCTGAGGAACTACAGGCTGATTGTCTCATTTTCAGTCCCAGGGGAAAGCATCTGTGAAGCAAGAACCCTTAGGCAACTACAAGCACACAAGGCAGAAAATGGAGGCTGGCTAAGTGATGCCTGATCTGATGGATGATCATCTGTGACAAAATGATTTGGTTTGTGGACAAGGTGAGAGCAGTAGATGATGCTGGCCTGGTTGTACACAAGCAAGACTTGCACAGAAGGAGGGCAGCTTCAAGGTGTCTGCTGTGCCAACACGGAGATTACTCGGGGCTAGGCTTTTTTGACAATCGTTGCCACAAGTAGAAACAGGAGTTTTCAGCCAGAGAAAGCAGGCATCAAGAACTAAACACTGGGACAGGCTACTTGGAGAGGCTGTACCATCTCTTTCCTTCATGGAGTTCAAAACCCAGTGACACAAAGCCCTGAGCCATGTCTGACCCACACAGCTAAGCCTGCTTTAGTGCATTTAGAAGGAAAGAAGGAAGAGTGCAGTTAGAAGGAAAATGAGTCTGCACTTGTAAAAATCTCAGTTTGGACATGAAGAATCTGCACAAGCAAGTCAATCTTCTTCTATGTATGTCTCTCAGATGCTATTTGGATTTTGGCTACTTAAATATTGTTTAGTAGCTGCAATGATGAAGTAACTTCATCAAAGTAGCTGTGATAATGAACTGTAGGAAAACAAATCTGTTTTCTGTAATTATTTTTATGTGTGCTCCATCTTGCTCCACACGGTCTGTATGTCTGGACTTGAATGGTACTTTTAAAAACAACTGTAAAAAAGGTTTGATACATGTTTGATTGTGTGGCTTGTCATCTCTTTGGGCAGTAGCTGAACATAAAATAGTTTAGACTGAGAAACCACATTACAGAGGCCTTTGATGGGAACTTACTATCTGACATATAGTCTAACAATCCCAAGGAAAATCTTGTCTTAAAATTAGTACATCAAAATATATCAGGGGTGGTATTATTATTTATTTAAAGTTATATAATTAATAATTTATATAAATAATAAAGCCACTATGTGGCCTTATTTATATAATGGCATTGGGGCCATAGTAGTATGAATGGCTTTTGGCAGAAGGCAATATTTGGTTAATGTTTGTTAAATGGTACTCTCTTTAACTGCTGGGGATAAAAAGGGAAAAATAACTCTACCAAAATGATTTCAGTTTCTGCTGAGTGCTCTGTGTCATTTGTTGGCAAAGGTAATGGAAGGGAAAATATGAGTAACAAAAAGTGACCATTAAATGGATTTTTAACATTAACAGCACTGGCTCAGATTCTCTTTCCTATATTTGGTATTGCCAAAACTGCAGGAAAAGACTATGATACAATTCATATTTCATTCTACTAGCCTAGGCTAATTCTTAAAAAGAATTGAAAGCACGTAATATGATACACTGAACAGTTATGTTCAAAATTACATCTATGCCCCACTACACCTCAAGTTAGAGGCATCTTGTTTCCGTCACCATCTTATCTTTGATCCTTTACTTAAACATGTGCATTTGCACGTCTTCCATCTGGCTTGGCCCATTCTGCACAGCCCAGCAACTGACTAGTTTTTAAGTCTGCACGAGGACACATGCTGTAGGCACGCTCAGAAGACTTTCCTTTTCTTCCTCTCCCTGTGTGACAACTGCACAGGCACTCATTTTTTGAAAGAATGAGAAATACATATCGCTGTCTACACAAGAATTTGATCTCTTCTCTGAAGAAGTCAGCAGGTCTATAATTGCTAGTGGATTAAAGACAAACCCTTCTCCATACTATCCACTGCCTTGGCCAGCCCCATGCAGTTGTTAATTCCCTGTGCTGGCTGTTCATGATGTTTATGTAGCTTTGTGCGTCATCTCAGATAGAAAACCAGGAACTTAATGCCAATATCCCTTTGGGAAAACATTTTAAACATGAAACCACAGCCCAGTGTGTACATCTTCACTGATGTTTGCAGATCTCTGTGCAGATACTACATGCTGTTTACATTTTGTGACTGCTAAGGAGGAAGTGTCGCTGTTCTTGTTGGATACCACATTCCTTTCATCTTTCTCTGAGGTTGTGGGACAAACCAATCAACAGCAGAGGCCCACTGCTGAGCTGGGAGGGCCGCTCAGAGTGATCGTAAGCCTCAAGAACTGACACCTGAAGAATGCCAGGCAGGAGAAGACAGGAAAACACAACAAATCAATGCAAGTTACAGGAGCCTGGATTCTGCATAGTTGCAGAAAGGAAAGCTTATCAGCCTCAAAAGGCTGATAAACCTCAGCTGGAGAAACAAATCAACCTTCGCTACCCTGCCTTTTAGACATCTCTAATTACCATATAGAAGATTCTCTATCTATATGTTAAAAATGGCAAAATAAAAATGGTAGAATAAAATTTCAGACTTGGTGTTAAATGAAAATCTGCAAAAAAAAGGATTAGGTTGTTGGATAAAACATTCTCAAATAACACTTAAGTGTATGCCAAGAGGCCCTTGGCATTTTTTCTCACAGAATCGATTCTAGTGTTGCAGTTCAGTATGCAAATCCTGGCTTCAGAGCTGCTCAGCCCACATTACCACATTATTTCTGCCATAAGGGAGTCCAGTTGCTGGGCAGGTTTGGGACTCTGCTGTGATCGAATTCCTGTGGCTCTACAGTGTATTTTATGGAGCTTCACACAGTACATTTTTTTGTTAGACAGAGAACATCAGCAGAGGCTTGCAAAACACAGTGACTTCTAGGGAAATTGAAATAATCTATATTAACTTAGAGACAAAAAATGTCTCAAAAATCAGCTGTGAAAAGCAAAACCAGTGATGAGACAGTGCTTAGCACAAGCCCTAGCTTCTTTCTACACACAGTAGAGAGATGGTAAGAAAAGACAGAGGATTCAGTGTTACGTGTGAAGTAGTGAAGTGGCCAGGGAAGCCCATGTAAACCTTGAGAACATAATAGTGTAGAAAAGAAAATGGCATTGATTTGTTCACTTTTTCTGGACTCATGGCAGGGGACACACACTGAGTGGACACGTACTGCTGGAAAAAAAGAAGGAAAAAAAAAATCCTCAGTATGGCTTTTTACTAGTGTTAAATATTAACTTGTCCAGAGGAAATAAAAGGCAGCAAAATATCACAGGGTTATTGACTTCAGTGTAACTTTATCCAAATGCCCTACTGCAGCAAGTGTAATGTAAACAAACAGGAAGACAGACCACTTCCTCCAAAGAAACTACATCAAAAAATCACAGGGCACTGCACTAAAAGGCAAGTGAAATGAAGAACATATTTTACTATACTGAGAAAAATAGAATGAGAAAATAATGTGTAGTAAAATAATAAATAGATTGGAAGTAGAAAAATAGAAAAAAACCCCAAAACCCCGAAACAGGAAAACAGGAAGGCTGACAAAAGGGAGGAATAGAAAAACTATTAAGGGACAATTATTGTAAAACAGCAGGATATAGCAGAAAAAACTGTTCCAATGAAGTTCTGACATTTTAAAAAGTTGTCCATTCTGTCTGCACCCATCCTGCCCACCACAGTAGTGCTGAAGCATTACAAATTACTTAATACTGTACTTGTGGGAAACGGCAAGTTTTGACTGGGAGAGCGCTGCACATTTAGGAGGCAGTGAGTGATTCACACCACAGCTCTGCTGGGCAGTGCTGCCTGCCAGGCTGGTGGTCAGGTTGTGCTGAGCCACACTGTGCCATGTCACACCCTGACACACTCCTTCCTCCACCACAGCCTTTGCATGGCGCTGGAGGAGCCTGCGGGCGGCTCCCACTCAGCCCCACTGCTGGTAAAGGGCACAAGAAACTCTGTGCAGAACGTGTTTCTTTTTTGACAGTAGAAATTATGAATACAGTTGTTTTCTCGCTAGGAAACCCTGCAACAGCTTGAATGACTGTCAGGGGTGACTCACTTGCTCCCTTTGTCATAAACAGGGTCTGTGGAGTCTCTTGCTAAGAAATACCACTTTGAATGACACCTTACAACATCTGAGTGTTTTTTCTTATGGGGATGGCAATAGACCTGCACCTCCAAGGCAAAACCAGAAGCTCTAAATGAAAATCACTCTAAGGAACTAAAATCAGCACATAGTTAAAAAAGTAAAATATAATATAGCTAAAATCTTTCCGCTAACCTCCCCAGAACAACTAACCTGCAAAGTAGTATGTATGCATTCAGTATAAATGACATCAGGCAGTGTCAAAAGATTTGGCAGTAAATGGAAATAAAATCCTTTTTTTTTTTTTTTTAACAGGCACCAAGGACTCCTCCTCCCTGGAAAGTTAAATTTCTAGCTTACCTAAAATGGAACAACGATTTTGGAAAATCTTTCCTTGTGGAAAATTAATTCAGTGTAATAAGCCTTTATACTTTTTAGAGTCTAATTCTGGAACAAGCCCATCCACACTGACTTCTACTAAACAAAGAAGTCTGAGATAGTGCCACAAACAGATTAGTGCAGATCATTTCCATGTGAAAGTTGAAAGAACAGGAAGTTAAGCATCACATATCAATCATCTTAAACAATGACATATCTCTTGCACAAAGTCATATCGTAGTGTTTTCTCACAAACCATCCATTATCTTGTCTAAACCATAAGAGGAAGTCCTCTGGTACACAAGTACCACATTTTCACCTAGTCTGCTCTTTGGGCCTATAAGTAAAATAAATTGAGTTTTTGGGTTTATTATTACCAGACAGCTAAGAACGCATTTCTTCATTTGGGAGCACATGCTTATGACAGCAATTTATGAGATTCTGTAATCCAGATATGTTTGTTGTGAGATGTACAGTCACTAATTCTAGTATTAGAATAGATTCCAGATACTTCACATGCAGTAAATGGGGATCAAACCACATTATGTATTTGTACAGCAAGAAAACAATTTTATCCTCTGTAATCTCAGCACAGGGGTGATTTCAAGATGTCACTCCAAGGTTAACAAATTACAAGAGCACAAAACCAGCCTCAGCAAAGACTTGAATCATCGTGAGAGGTCTTGATCTCAGAATTCCTTCCTATTGCATATAGGTATGGAAATGCACTGTCATAGCAAAGCAGGACCGAAGGAGAGTTGTGGAGATGGGCAACACTGCCCTAGCCTTCCTGTGACTTCCAGTTCCGCAGATTTAGCCCCTAGCTTTGGGTGAGGTGACTGCTTCCCAGCACAGTGGTCTTCTGGGGCTGCACACAAGTTTGATGGTGGCCAGTCAGGTACAATGAGCACTGGAGAAGCACACAGTGGCCTTGTCCCCAGGGACAGCCAGAGGGGAGAGTGAACAGGGGACATCCTGTGCATCCTCCAACTCCAATGAGACAGGAAGGCCCCAGGTTGGGGAACAACATGCTTTGTATTTTTTCTGCATTGACACTGAGTTATTCTGGGTGTGATAGTTAAGATTGATTTAAGGTATCTCCACTCAAAAATGCACATACCTTTTCAGGTATTTAAAAATCTGAGATTTCTAGATATCTTAACAATTAGTTTGAGTGTTAGAATACTTTTCAGTCAACAGAAATAGAAAAGTTTGAGAGTAGAGATGGGTTACAGCCATCTACTGGTGGCAAGCCTAACCACCAAACATATTTTAATTTGTATATCACAATGTTATATTTCCTCTGCTAGGCTGCTCATCTTTAACAGTAGCATTGCCATAAGGATTGCACAGATGTCTATTCTTGTCACCACAAGTAAAGATATGTTAAAACCCACAGAACATTTCTTTAGAGAAGGTGACTGACTGACTGACTGACTGACTGACTTCAATAGAGCAAATTAAGATCTGTCCTATTTACTGGAAAATCTTCAAACTAGTCTTTTAGCTAACAGGAACCAGCTGCCCCTATCTTGCTATTCTTTCAGCACTAATTTTTTTCCAAATTCCTCCATTTTATCTTTATCCTAATTCTTCCAGGACCATGTAACATCACTTGTGGATATGTCCACTTTTTTGCAATGTCAGCCATTTATAAAAATCAAAAATATAGCATTTAAAAAATATAATACTACATTATTTTCACCACATTTTTTAAAAAAAGCAATATAGTCTTATGCCTTCATTTAGTGTAGATAGACCTGCACAGAAATCCATGTGTTGTGCAAACACATACACAAATTAAAGAACAGGCACAATGCCTCAGCAATAAAGAGGGGTTTCACTGCACTGTACAAGACATAATTTTTCAAATGCCAGAGATGGTCACACTATGGAGTAAGAAATCCCCAAAAGAATAAAATAACAACAAGAGTGCCCACTGCACTGTTTTTTATTTCACATGCACCATTTGATTTCACATACAAGACAGATGGAAGAGTCCTGTGTGCCTAAGCTTCTCCCATACCCTTTCCAGGGAAGAGGACATAAGAATTTGAATGCTCAAAGCCTGAATAGGACACTTGTAGGTGAATATGCATTCACAGAGCAGATATTCAAGCTTGCATATTAAGGAAGTCCAGCTGTGTTGATGTAAAATAAAATCTCTTTTAGTCCCATCCACAGGGATTTACTTGTCTCACCTGTATCTGGATCCTCACTCAAGCAACAGGTAAGTATTGAGCAACTCAGAATCAGGCAATTTTGGGTATCAGCTGAGTAGCAGGCCGTATTTTTGAGGCCACGTTGTAGAAACAGATTGCAGTTAAGGGATCATCCAACAACAAGGTTGAATCTTGCTTTATTATGCACATAATTTAGTGGCTGTAATTCCAGGTCAAACTGACAGCCCTCAGAGGAAATACAATCCCAAACCAACAAACATGCCAAGCTCTTTTCCCCTAGCTTACTTTGAATCAGTGTGTTCTAGCTCAAACGTGTTTTCCTTTCACATTTCTTCAGTCATCCATTTGTTAGCCTTGTTCTGGACTCAGGAACAAGCTGTCTGGAACAAACTGGTCTCAGACACCATCTCATCTGTCACCTCATCAGGACTGTTGAGGCCACCTGAAATGTATTTTTGGCTTCAAAAGTCACAGTAGTTGGCTGCAGGACTTTAGGCCAGCCTAGATGCTATGGGTAATTTTAACTCCACTTGCTTTAACTGGTCTTAAGCTTTCCATCTTCCTTATATATTATCAGCCTCAGAGAACACTATGTGGCTTAATTTCATTTTTCACATAGTTGAACATTTGCTTATTTCCAGCTCCCTTTCTCTCCCCATCTGGTAATAAATGATGGGAAGTCCTGTTAGCAGTCGCAATACCTTTGGGAAGTTTGATGCCTATAATTTGTGTCATGTATATTACCCAGTTGTAATCTGTTATGATCACTGATGGCTTGTTCAAAGACCTTCTAGGCTGAATATTAACTCTAGCACTGGCAGGAACAGGCTGAATAGAATAAGGATTCATCCCGTCTCCCGTGCAGGTATATAAGGTAATTCCAATATTATTTTATAATATATTATATTAAAATATTATAATAAATAATATTTATTTATTTATAAATAAATAATAAGATAAGATAAAAATATAAAAAGATAAGATTAAAAGATAAGATTAAAAGATAGGATTAAAAGATAAGATTAAAAGATAAGATAAAAAGATAAGATAAAAAGGTAAGATAAGACAAGATTTGTAAATCCAGGGACAGAAAGATACCTGCAGATGTTTTCTACACAGAATGAGATCAATAACTTGACTAATTCCAGCTGAGTATTTTGGATTCTTCAAGCTTTGTTCCATTCATAAACTGAAAGAATTACTGTGCTGGTTTGGTTGGGGTACAATTAATTTTCTTCCCAGAGGCTTGGATGGGGCTGTGTTTTGGATTTGTGCTGAACACAGGGTTGGTAATACAGAGACGTTTTTGTTATGGCTTACACACCACCAAAGCTTTTTCTGTATTTTGTACTCCATGCTGGTGAGGAAGTTGGGGGTGCTTTGGGGGCTGGGAGGAGACACAGCCAGGAGAAGTGACCCAAACTGACCACAGGGATATTCCAAATTATATGGCACCATGCTCAGGATATAAAGCGGGGGAAAGAAGGTGGAAGAGGGGTATGTTGGGACTGAAGGCATTTGTCTTACCAAGTCACTGTTACATGTGATGGGACCCTGCTCTCCCGGGGATGGCTGAACACCAGATGCCTGCCCACTGGTAGGGCTGAATGAATTGTTTTACCTTACCCTTGTGTGTGACTTTTGCTTTCCCTGTTAAACTCTTTTTATCAAAACACATGAGTTCTCTAGCTTTTACTCTTCCAATTCTCTTCCCAATCCTGCTGGTGGGGGAATGAGCAAGTGGCTATGTGAAGGTTATCTGCTGGCTGGGGTTAAACCATGACAATTACTCACACAGCAAAAAGAAAAAGACCGAAAAACAAGAGAAGACAGAACTTAACGTGACAAAAAATAAGTAATAATATTAAAGAATTTAGTAATTTTTTTTAAAAAAAAATTCTAGGGCTACTATGAAAAAAGATCATGTAGTGATAGGGTAAGAAGTAATGGCATTAAACTGAAAGAGGGTAGATACAGTTCAGGTATTAGGAAAAAATGCATCACTGTGAGGGTGAAGAGGCACAGAAGCAGGTTGCCCAGAGAAATTGTGGATGCCCCATCCCTGAAAGTGTTCAAGACCAGGTTGAATGCACTGAGCAACCTTGGTCAAGTGTCCCTGTGGGTAGGAAGTAGATGACCTTTAAGGTCCCTTATAACCCAAACCATTCTGTGATTCTATGATATGTGGACATTTGTAAACTAAGCCAAATCTGAGGTAAGCAATTCTGCTTTGTTTTTAGTTTTCCCATGACTTTGCATCTGGAATATCATCATCAGTAGATCAGGACAATTTCTTTATAGTATGAAAAAGGTTTTGATAAAGCAGTGGTCAAAAAGAGCTTTATATTGCAAAATGTGATTCACTTCCCACCAAGTTTTCCAGGAGGCATCTGACTTTTACATAGCACTTTACAAGATTAATCCTAGATCTGTGTCTATTGAAATCTATCCCATGCTGTTTTTTCTGTTCCTCTTTGTGATTTCATTAAAAATGGAACTTATCTCTGTAGCAGTACTTCCTGCTGTACTTCCTGATGTACAACTACAGTGCTGGTTTCCCCGGATGCAGAAAAGGACTTGTCCTGCATTTAACCTCATTAATGAAAACTGAGATATAATTGTTTCTCTTGGCTGGACATTTGGTTATTGTTCAGTCCACAGACTATAAAGTGTGTGTGTTTAAGGCTCAGGGGAGAGTAGAGGTCAGAAAAGAAATACTATTTAAAAAAACATAAAGTTTAGACTAATTGTTATGACAGATAAAGTTATGAAAAAGAAACAACACCTGTTCAGTAAGTCACAAACCAAAAGTCATCAGGAAATTCCAGATCCACAGATGTTCTATGAGTGCTGATTGCTGGAAGGGTCACTATTTTCTTTAACATCCTTTTACCTTTAAAAGGGATGTAGTAGCTTTTTACATTTATTAACCAACATTTATATTTCACTTTTTAAGCAGTGGGGAAACACTACAGAAATGTGTATACCTTCTTAAGTATTTTGTTGATCTAATTTCTTACAGAGCACCCTGTCCTTCTAGGATACTTTTTTTTCAGACATATATTTCTGTGAACAATTAATTTACTTTAATGATAAACTCAATCTCTGGGGCTACCCATCTGTAATAGTTCATTTCACTCCTTAGTAACTTCACTGGCTTCAGTCAGTGTTTCTGAATGCTGCTAAACATGCTGGCTGCAGAAAAAAACAATAGGATATTTACATTTAGCCAGGTGTTGAATTTTAAGCCACTGTAAGTTACTTTATTGTACTGATTAGAAGCTAGTTCATTTTCTATACACAAAATAAAAAAAACCGAAAAACCTCCCACCCCACATGTACACTTAATAGTAGCACTTCAGCCACAAAACCATCAAATTGGTGATAATCTTGGAAGTTTTTCCAAGTGAAATGATTCTGTGATCTGCGAAATGACCCCTGGTTATCTAACCCCCTCCAGCTGTCCAGAAAGCTGCAGGGCCTTGCTGCTTGCTCTGAGGCTCATCCCAGCACTTCTACTGCCACTGCTTCCACAGCTGCTGCCACTGTCACGTCTCTTCCCACTCCACCCTCAGCAGGGGCAGCAACACAGCACCAGAGAAGGGCAATAGCCCTGGTGATGCCAGCAACAAGAAGGAAATCACAGATCACAGCAGAGCTGAGGATTGGAGCAGCAGCAGGGGTGCCCAGAGAGGAATAAAACTGAACCTAAATGTGAAATAAAATGCTATTTAAATAAGCTTAGAATAATGCAGGCATCATTCAGCAAGCTGCAAATAGGCTTTAAAATTAATTGTGCACAACATAATACACTACAGTAGAGATTTTAAATACATTTGTTTATAGCAAATGACAACTATTTCTGACACAACTTTAGTAAAAAAGAGGCAGTCATGGTGCCCTTCAAGGATGAGAATGTGTCATGAACTGTCCCAGTTCTTGTTTGCTTGCTGACACATGGGGTTTGTTAAAGTTTTTGTGCCCAAAAATGAAAATTTTATTTTCTTATTTTCTTCTAGATTTTTAAAAAATTAGACTTCTGTTTCTGCAGAAGCTTTTCTGGATACTTAGATTTTACTTCTATGTTTAAGCCATAGGCTGCCCATTGTTTTGTCAGGTCTATTCTCAACTGTAATTGTATCAACTCTAATTGTCTGGAGGAAAAAATATGTGTTTATTATGTACTATTTCCCCTGTAAGTGATTAAGTCATAGCAGAGTAGCAAGATGGGCAGCAATTGTATCCTTTTTAATAATTTTGGCATCCCACCTGTCTGTACTTACATAGAGCGGCGTGTCATGCTAGGCTCTTCAGGGCACAGCATCACTCACAAACATCTGCCACAGGCTGTGATTGTGAACCCTTCAAGGAAACAGGACAGCCAATCTAACAGGCAGTACTGTTTGCATGCAAGAAATAACACTTTCCCAACTTTCTGCTATGGTTTTAGTGGAACACAAGTCCTCCATGTCCAAACCCTTCAGGATGAAAAACTTTAAAGTGAGCTGCCTGAATTAGCATGGGCAGCCCTCAGGAAATGCTTATCACGTTGAGTGAGTTCTCATTATTGTTTGTCTGTTTTCATGGAATAGATCAGTTTTTGCATCTCTCCTTTTAAATACGTCTAACATTTGTAAATACCTTGTCTCTCCCAAGTCTGAGACTAGCCCAGACAGCTCACTTCATGCATCCAAAGGGAATACACTGATGTAAAGGGTGTCTCAGCTCACTATGACGTGATCCTAAAGTCACTTCTGTTCAATCTGGAAATGAGGATTCAAAGCAAAGCAATTACACAGGACTGACTAAAATGACACAGACTTTCCTCCTGTCTAAATGAATGCGAACAAGAATAAAACTGCAGAAAAATAACAGTTCTGTTGAAAAGTTCTGAGCACATACCCTTGGAAACTTTTAAGAGGCTAATAAGTAAGACCAACTGAGTGAAAGAGGCTTTTATTCTCAGCTTGAGACTGCAGTGGGTGAAACTGATACCTAGCCAAATTAGTGTCAGGCACTCTCAGCAGAACTGAACTCTCTCATTTAGTAGTAGTTACTACTGTTCTGAAGTAAAAGCCTTAGCTAGTGTGTGATCAATACTGTATATTGATTTGGTGAGAGAACAATGAAAAAGGATTTAAAAGGTAATTGTATCTGCCAGCTTGAAGAGCTATTTTTTTTGATGAACAGAATAGCAAACAGAAGGCAGGAAGTCGCTGAAGAGAAAGCCAGCTAAGGTGTGAAAATGCATGTATACCAAGAATGTCTGGAGGCAGGTACTGAGATAAGTCAGCCAGCTGAGGTTGCCTTTGTGCTAGTGAGCAGCAGCAGTCAGTGGGCTCTCCCTCCTGCCACAACCTCCAAGCCAAGGTACTCACCTTTCAAAATATTGCTGATTGCTAAAAACAAATTTATAGTTCATCACAATGTGCAGATATCAGTACTCTGCCAACACATGGCATCTTCTCTCTGCATGTCCCATCTTACACTGGTTAGTACTTAGAAAGGAAATCATTTATGAATGCGAAGAAACCCCAGACTGGACTGTTAAATTCTGTTTGCACAGTACTCTGTTACCCCATTTACAGCAAAGAACAAAAGTACACACTGTAACTTTCTAAAAATTATACACTAAAATCCATGCAGACACGTTTAACCTTCAAAAGATGTTAGCTGACCATTCCCTCAGTATTGAAGTTATGACCAGTGTGCCTACAAATTAAATTAAATTTGTTATTTGGTCAAAGTCCCAAAAAAGAAAGAAGCAGAACTCCAGATGTAGTAAACTTAATACATGAACCAAAGCTTCGTCCTAGCATTCATAAAAAGAACTTCTGCTCACCAATACAAGTGTTCACATTTTAGGAAATGGGAGAGGTTGTTTTTAGCTGCACACAGTTGCATTGACTCATTCTGGAAAGTTTTTGTCAAGATGAGTATACACATACTAACTTCTACTACTTATCAGGTACCCCCCACCTACCAGTAGTAGAAATGCTAACAAAACACTTTATGGTATGTCAGCTCTTCTGCTAACAATAATAACAGATGGCTTCTCCTTCTTTTGAAATAGAGCATTATTAAAAGAAAAAAAAAAAAAAAAAAAGAAGAAAAAAAAAAGAGGAAATTATTAGGGGACTGAAGTAGGACTAGATAGAAAACATAAAAATAACAATATGATTCACCTTTTAGCTAAGAGTCTGAGTTCAGTGCTCCAGTTAAGCAATCTCTTCTTAAAATGTCAAAATAAATTTTCAGATTAGTAGGCAATTTGAAATACAGGATGTTTGTTTGTCCAGACTACTTAAGCTGGTGCTAAGCAGAGTGTTGTGTTACCTAATTCACCTTTGCTCCTTGGAAATGTAAGCAATGGAACACAGTGTAGTGTTGGTGATCATCAAAGGGAGGTACAGCTGTTTATAAATGCACTAAAGCATATTGCTGACAAAAATATCAAGTTTTTTTATTGCATCTTACCATTCCTTGACTTTACTTTTTAACTGAACTCTTTCTCCCACATTGTTAAAATGCTGCCTTAAGGAAAAGAGGAAGAGGAATCCATCCTGAAAGTCCAAGACCAAGACAAGGGAGCAGGCTTTCTAGTTTGTACAGTCTTGTAAGATTTTCATTCAGTCACGTTTTTAAGGTCTTGGCTTAAGCTGTGCTATTCCATTTGTTATGACACTAGAATAGCTACAGACCTACTTATCAAAGATTTTTTTAAGAGTAATACTCCTAATGCTTATTAAACACTGAGGCCTTCACAGGCTGAATAGTGCCAGTGGGTTTGGGGATCTACTTCCCCAAACATTCCTCTCCCCAGAACAGAAGTAAAAATAAACATCAATGGATATTTAAAAGGAAGGGTAAGGAAGTAAAAGTGAAGATAATATATAGAATAACTGGAAAAATACGTAGCCAGTATTGAGACCTGAGAGTTCTGAAACTGAAAAAGGTCTCACTGGGGAAGGGCAGAAAAACCTTCAACCAGACTTTTCCTGGGGTAGTTATAACCTGTAGAAATTGAGCCAAATAGTCTGAATTCAACACTGTTGCCAGTAGCTACCACCTATTTTTTACTAACTGCATTTTCCCCACCTCATAATGACCTGCTTGTCCCAGGCAGAAACACAGTTCTGAAAAACTTCACACTTAGAGGAGCTTGGTTACTTTTATTGTAACTTTTGCCTGAGCTACATCTAATTTTATAGATACTGGGTAATGTCTCAAATGAAGGTGTATAAGAAAGCCTCATAATTAAGTCTTGCAATAATATTTTTTACTAGGTAATAGACTATTTGTGTCATCCAGACCAGTCCAGAACTAGTTTCTATCTAGTAGCAGTTTTCTCCTTAAGGAGCATTGCAATAATAGGTAAAACAGTTTTTCCCAGATTTCACAGCAGTCAGGATAGACTATTACATTGTTAATAGAACAGCCAGAGAATGTAGGTGCAAGTGTACTGGCCCTAGGCTGTTATTTTGCCTATGCAAATAGTTACAACCCATTTAATACAGTCTCAGAAATGCAAGAAGAGGAAGAAGGCTAATCCAGAAGGCAGAGAGCTGGAGGGGGAAGGGTGTGTGGTGGGACGGCAGCAGCAGGACAGTGCACAGCCACAGGCAGGAGTGAACCTGGCAGCTGGTAAATAGCTGCTCAGATAAAATGTTCACTCTAAACAACAGCCTCTCTGCAGGCTATCTTGGGAAGCAGAAATCACCCAAGCCTGGTTTACAATAACCAGTGGTGAGGGAAAGGCATTTACTGCCATAGGCTGTGAGCAGAGTAAGATAGGCTTCTGTCCTTCTGAGCCATTGCATGGTCTCGAGGGAGAATTCTTAAGAACAGGAAAAAACCCATTCTTCAGACATGTATTTACTTTCAAACTGGCTCTACATGAAGAAGCTACCAAAAAACAGACATGGTCAGGTTTTCACTTTTCTTTTTAATATACTCAGAAAAATCTCAACTTGTCAACCTGGATCACCAAATGACTAATGTTTATTTTTGACTTGCCATGTGCACCCAGTTTCTAACTCTTGAGTGATCTTGGAACAGCTGACAGAAATGTCCCTCAGATGAACCCCTCTGCTGATGACTGCAGCAGTTGATGACCACTACATTCAAGCACTTGTATTTTCCAAGCAGAGGCACTGAACAGGCACCTTGTAACATCTCCATGTTCAAAAGGATGTGCAGTCAAAGTTTGTTCAACTTCTTGGATAGAGCTTATTAAATATTAAAAAACCCACTGGAGACCCACAGAATTTCCAAGTTACTCATAGCAATATTCATATTATGATCTTTAAATAATCTGGAGTTTTCTACATACATTAAAATGTTTTTAGGTTTGCACCTTTTTTTATGAAGAAATTAGACTTGTTTGCTCTCTTCTTTTTTTATCACACGTTGTCAGCTGCCTGATAGAACCTGTGTTTACTTCCTTATTTGTGTTTCTTTAATGAAGACAGAATGTCCAGCCACCCAGCAAGCTCAGTAATTTACAAAAGCAAAATCCTAGGTGAAAGCAGCCCAACGTAACTCAGTATTTTCTCTCGTATACACTTGCACGTCTCTGTTAGTCTTCACCAATAAATCTGAAGGTCTGTCACACGTGCTCCTCCATGCACACCACAAATCAAGCTGGTTAAAGCAGTTGCCAGTATATAGGGTAGGTTCCTTGTGGCCTCGATGACAGGAAGATGCCTATCATGGGGGAAGCTCTGAGCACTTGCAGAAGCTGAGTGGCCTCCACGCTTCTCCTCCTGTGGGAAAGGAACAGGTGCTGGAACCATATGGGCACTTCATGGACTTCAGATCTAGATGTATGGAAGCGCAAATTAACAAAAATAGGGAGACCCTCCAAAGCTTTTTCTTCCCCCTGAATTTATAAAATCTTTCTACAACTCACTCTAATAAGTGAGTATGTGTATACTCACTTAAAAAAAACCAAAACAAGTAGCAGTGAGATGTTGTGTTACCAGATTGTGAACTATCACTGAAATAAAGTTAAAACTAAAAGAACCACAGACTCTGTATTTTTGTAGTGTACCTGAAGAAATTCATAGATTCATTCTGTTGGGCATAAAAATGGTTGTATCCCTGGGACAGCTAACTTAACATCCAGCACCCCAGTAGGCAGCAGAGCAACAGATGCAGATCTTTCAAAGCTTGAATGCAACATAAAAACTTGAATGCAATGTAATCCTGTTCAACTCTGGCTTTGCACATAAATTTATGCAGCTATACATATGCATATATATTTATTAATATGTGCCTACTGTAACACATCATATCACATCTGTCTACCTAGGTGAGTTGTCTTAGGTTGCAATGCAAGGTGTAACCAAAAGTATGAATTCTGTTACCATCTGTTAAAACCAGGTGGGGCAGTGTTCTTTATCTCTTCCACAACCCATCCTCCCTCCAGGGGGATATCTCCTGTTAATGGGCCAGTGAGTCTCACTGCATGACTGATAAATTCCATCATCCCATTGTGAGATGCTCCATCCAGGGGGAGGAGCCAAGCATTCCTACCTGGATATAATCTGAGACTAGAACATCACAGTCAGCCTTTTTCCACTGGATTCCCAGAGAAAGACCAGACTGTTCTACACCACCATTGGACCTTCAGAGGAAAATTACACCCTTCTGCAGGATCACTGCTTTAACAGAACCACATCTGTCACTCCAGGAGGGCTGCAGCCACCATTTAATCAGACTGCTACCAGCACCCTGACCAACAGGGTGTCAGGTTGTATTCTGACTCTGACAGTGGTTTTTGTACACCTGTATTTTATTTTAATTTTCCTATTAAGTTGTAGTTGTTTGCATTTTTTTTATCTATACATATTAGTAAAGAACTGTTATTCCTACTCCCATATCTTTGCCTGAGAGCCCTATCATTTCAAAATTATAATAATTCAGAGGGAGAGGTTTACATTTGACATTTCGAGGGAGGCTCCTACCTTCCTTAGCAGACACCCTTTCAAGTCAAGAGAGTTGTCATCATTCTGTTTCATCGTCTCTGAACTTCAGGTCACTAAAGATTCTGAGAAACCCTCTTGTGCTTCCTCAAGATTCCCACTGCAGCACATTCCTACTTCAAGGGACAGCACTTAAAATAGAGCTGTTTGAATTAGAAACATGGAAAACCGAAACCATTCATAAATAGTAATTATTCATTTGAAGATGGCGTAAAGTTAGGAAGCTTATAAATGGAAGAAGTGCTAGTGAACGGCAACAGGAAAATAAAAACACCTAATATGGATTAGTAGCAGTAGTAATTAATAATAAATAAATATCATTATTACTATTACAATTATTATTATTATCATTAATAATAATAATAATAATAATAATAATAATAATAATAATAATAATAATAATAATAATAATAATAATAATAATAACTTACCAGGCTAAGCAAACCAGAGAGTAAAAAGTCCAGAGTAAGCTATTAGGGATGCAAAAGATTGTCTCTTGTGGGTTCTATTCAGAATTCACAAAAAAAAAGTCCACTCTTGCTCTCATCCTACTCCTTTTCCTAAGCTGTTTCTTGTCACATGAGAGGAAAATAGAGAACCAGCTTTGCGGAAGGTGAAGCAGCTGAAATCACAGTGGAAAATGAGAAGGATGTTTAGGCAGCCTCAGAAGGGAAATTCTGAGAGGGGTTTACCCCACTACCCCATGTTGTCTCTGTCTGATTTGGCAAGAATGCTTTTTTTTTTTCCCCACCCCAAGACTTGCTAGATCTGGCAAGTAAGTTAACAAAATCGGTGGCAACATTGTTTCTGTGGGTTCACATCACCAGCCTCATGTATTTTAACTCCCTTCATATTCTGGCAGTTGCGAAAGTTCTCCACAACAGGTACTGAATCTGCCTGACAAGTGTCCCATGACTTGAAAATGTCAGGACACCAACAGGATTTAGACCAGTGTCTAGCTGACTGTTAAGGCACAACATTTTAAGCTAAAGATGCCTGAATTCAGATTTAGCAGGCCAAAATAACGTTTATTAACGTTTTTAACGTATTATCTGGTGTACTGGTTTTGGCTGGGTTACAAGTTAACTTCCTTCATAGCCGCTTGTATGGTTCTGTTTTGGATTTGTTGCCAAAATGACAATGACAGCAAACAAATCACAGAATCACAGAATGGCCTGAGTTGGAAGGGAATTTAAAGATCATCTAGTTCCAAACCACCTGCCATGGACAGGCACACCTTCTACTAGACCAGGGTGCTCAAAGCCCCATCCACTCTGGCCTTAACCAGGGGAGGGGCATCTACAACTTCTCTGGGCAACCTGTTCCAGTGCCTCACCACCCTGTCAGTAAATTTTTTTGTAATTATTGCTAAGCAGGCTTACATAGAGTCAAGCCATTTTCTGCTCCTCCACCCAACCCAACAGCAACTGGGCATGCACAAGGAGTCGGGAGTGGAAACAGTCAGAACGGCTGAACGCAGCTGATCAAAGGGATATCACAACCTGACCATAAAGCATCATGCTCAGCACACAGCTGGGGATGAAAAGACTTTTACCCTTCCAAATCCAGCTGTGTGGAGTGAGCGAATGAGTGTCTGTGGCAGGGAAGCGTCTGTGAAATGGTAAGAAAAGCAGAAAGCTCCCCATCTAATGGGAGCTATGAATGAGACACTTCTCACAGTTACTGTGTGTCATAGCCTACCAGACAGAACAGAGATTCCGAATCTCCAATTACTGAAAACTAAACAAAATTCTATTTTAAAAGAAATTTTTCCAAAGAAAATTGATTCCAGAGCAAACAGTAGTAGCCATTATCTGCAAATCTTTCCACCTGGGAAATACAGTGAACACCTGGATAATGAACCTTACTGGTGGACCATGTTCTGGGTTTATCTGTTCAGTGAGTATGATCATATATCAGTGATGGAACTCCACCAAAGCCAACTCTTCTACTTAAGGAGTATCATTAGTGGATCAGCAAAGTCTCACTAATTTTGCTGCTTGATCCCAAAATCTGCAGTGTTCAATTCACTTTTTTCACCATACTGATATTCTTTCCTGTTCCAATGGCAATGCAATAGGAAGTGAGCCAACAGATAATCTGAGGCCTTTTATTGCTGTATAAATGTATGCCACCATATACCACTGTGACACCTTCAGGAGATGGCAGCTTCTCCTCCGAGCACTACTATTGATCTGTCAAGTTATACAAGAACCCTTTCCTGAGGTGATAAGTTCGGGTTTTTTTCATTTTGCATTGCATTTCTGGTCTCCATTTTCCCTCCTTGGTACAGTTCATCTCCTATTCTGTCATTTCTCTCCTGCAGCTATTTTCCACTATGAAACACCATATTCCATATACCCCTCTACTGCATCTTGCTCTTTCCTTTCTATATTTAATTTGTTTCCTAATTCACACTTATGACGTCTTCTGACTCATGCTTATTCTGTTCAAATCACTAAGAAATGTGCAGAATTTCTTTTTCTAAATTTATGCAACATTTCCCATTTCTTCAGCTGTCTCCTCTGTGCTGTCTACACAAGGGCTGAGTGGGTTTTATTCTACACTGAGTGAACACCAGATTAACCCACTTATCTCCAGGGATTCCATAATTTCTTTAAATAAGGGGGGAAAAGAACATTTGGAACAGAGCTCACTTGTGCCTCTTTTAAGTAATGGCTCCAGGCAAACAGGCCTGCTATGCTTCAGGTTTCCCCAAGGAGAATCAGAATTTGGAAGGAGGCTGGAGTCTCAAGCAGAAAGATGCCTGTAACCCTACCCTCCCCCAGTCATTTCCCTGACCTGTCCTTTCCTCCCCTAGTTTTCCTTTCTCTGACTGATAATTTTAGCAGTGCTCCTTATTCTTACATTTTACTTTACATAAAGGCCAAATTTCACATTAATATTCTCTGTGTTCTTTCAGCTGACTGTTTAAGACAATCTTATTCATACTTCAAAGGAATGAAGGCAGAGATGAGGTTTTGTAGTCTTGATGGCTTAACACAGGTCTGTGCTAGAAAGCCAGCACTTCCTTTTCATGGAGAGAGACTGCTTTACATGCCAGGCCTCAGGGAACAGCACGGGAAGTACTCTGTGGATTACTTTCCTGCCATTGCTGGAGGCTGCTTTGCTTGCTGCAAAGAGGCAAGGAGATAAGGTTTTGACACAGCAGATTTGAATTTTCTTTTAACTGATTGTATTTTAGTGGTAAGTTTTGACTTGGCTAAATAGACAATACTGAGAAGTGAAATAAAGGAAAAAAAGGCAATTTTGCTTTTGGATTCCTGTTTTATATAAAAGACCAAGACACTGGATTTTCTGAAATGAAAAAAAAAAAAAAAAAAGGAGATTGCAAGTGTGCTTGTAAAATCAGTCATGTGGTTTTTTTTTTCCTTAAAAATAACAATTGCTACAGGATCAACCAGCAAAGATACTTACAAAAGCCTACAGCAGTCTGCACTTTTAAATGTACTGTCATGTACCAAAAGTCTTGAGAGAGGTTCTGCCTTACTTCCACAAAGCAACATTTAACATGGTTACCTCAAATACAAGAAAACAACAAGGAATAAAAAACTGTTGTGAGTTTAGGCTGTAGTTCCTTTTAGGTTCTCAAATTTGGCAGAGCACAGCCCAGTCAATTCTACTGCTTGGGCTGAATGGAGAAACTAGACTCACCAGGACTGCTGAGAGAATTCACACTGTGTGAGCAGTAAGTGACCACTTCTTCTGAAATGAGTGAATGTTCCTAGGAAAAGTAAGTTTAAGAACCAAGCATAATTTTTAAACACAAATTTTAAACATAATTTTTAAAGAGACTTCGGTACATTTGCAATGTAATTATTTGGGAGGAGAGTTTGTATTTTGTAGTGGTTTACCTCTTTTCAAGGAAGGACTACATAACTGTAAATCATAACAGTGCAGACAGTATTTAACTTCACAGTGCTGTTCTCTGGTCTTCTGAGCACAGAAATTATTTTCTGCACGGTAACTGTATTTTGCAATGGGAACAGGGCTGCATGCCAGAAGGGTTGCATGACTGGAGGAAAGGGACAGTGAATGAGAAGTGAAATTGCTAATCTCCTGATTCTTGTTCAATTGGTTTAATTTGTGCCAGGCAATACAGGGACACCCTTCTTGTTTCTAGAAATAAATAAATATGGCTGCACAGCTAACACAATCTGACTTGTCATTTATCCCCACTAGTTCCACTAGTAGGAAATTGAGGGTCACTTCTAACACTCAAACTGATAATTTGGCAAACATCTGATAAATCTCCAAACTTATCAGTCAAGTAACCTATTTTCAACAAGCATGAAAGTTTTGTTTAATCCAACTTCTTTGACTCTAAAAAGGTCTAGAAGCACTCAGAGAGCTGCTTGCAGGTGGGTGGCAATTAAGAAGCCACAGTGCATCACCTTTAATCTCATATTTGGTGCCTCACTGGACAATGCTCAGGATAGCTCCAAAAATCAGCCAGCTTTACTTTAAGTAGTGGTAGTATAAATTGGCCCATTTGGCACAGATGTAGACTAGCCTGTGGGTACAATGCACCAGGCAGGTGAGAGGACTGCATGTCCACCAGCTCTGACCCCTTCCTTCACTGAAGTCAGTCAGGTTGCTAATGTGCTTAGGGTGGTTTCACAGTCAATGTCCTCCTGCCCCACAGCTTTTGCCTTTCTGACATATGAGATGGACTATCTGTGCATTTGATCTTTACATAATAGCATGGACACAAATTAGAAAGAAATTTAAAGAATTCCATCTGCTTTCTTTCAGGAACAAAAGCCAGGATTTTAATACATGGAGATGGGGAATAATACCATGAGACGCAAAATTGAGTCCACTTCAGTTTTTGGAAGGATAGACAGGGAATGCAAAGGAAAACAAAAAATGTTTAACTATGCAAAAAACTGATCTGAACCAGTAAAGTGTTCCCATGTACCCAGAGAATAAAAAAATCCCACAATTTGGAGTTGAAAGGAAATATGACCAGTGGTGCGCTGCAATTCTTTATTTAGATTCATAGGTATATATATCCATACAATGCTATTAGATATTCTTGTATTGCTTAATCTATAATTTAAGTCAGCATAGGTATTTTAACAAAAAAAAATTGCAACTACTAATTTATATTTCATCTGAGCACTCTGACACACAGTAGAAAAAATCCATATATAAAAGCTTATATCTGTGCAATTATACGTACTATGTTTCTCTTTCAACAAACTACTGATTTAGCAATAATGGTTTGTTATTGTTAGTATAACATAGATTTGCCATATCATTACATTAAAAAACTTTTCAAAATATATTAATAAGCAAAGATAACCATACTTTGATCCTGCAGTCATTTTTAAACTATCACATCAGTGCCCCATTTTGTTTTTATGTGACATCTGGCTTAAATTCCTTTCATCTCAGGCTGCCACCGTTATTCTACCCATATTAATCACATTAAATTCATAACTTTTCTACTTAGTAATTTCACACAAAGCAAGTAGAATTAAATTCAACTCTGAGCTGACGTCCACCACTAAAATCACAAATCCCTTATACCCCACTTAGGTCTCAAATAGTGATTGAAGATTTGCACTGAACCTCTGCTTTGTGGTAAACTTCTAGTGGAAACGTCTCTCATCTATTGCATAACACAAGTCACATGGCTTGTCCTAGGAGGCTTTAACTACAGGTCTACAAAAGATGCAACTTCATGCTACTCAATGCTTTTAATAGTTTAGATCTTAATGAAGCTTAATTAGCATCTGTAAGTCAATACAAATATTTATCTGTACATAAAACATTATCCCCAATATACTAAGTGACAGCACTTTTATAAGGCAGACACAAGCCAGGATTCAAATATCTGAGAAAAGGTGGAAACTAACAGACCCTAGTTTAGGACAAGGTCACAGAGCAGCAACAATGGTCAGCAGGATTTCACAGAATCTCTGTGACAGTTTACGGGAACTGACAGAAAAGATGTGATACAGCAGACTAGCAAGTAAGACAGAGATACCAGCAAGGACTGCAGAGGGCACATATTTTGGTTTTCATGCTGGCCAATAAGAAAGCATTCTTTTGCCTTTCTGACAATTATGTCAGTCTTCTTTACAGCAGCTGAACAACTGTGAACACAGTGAGAGATGCTTGCTTCACTGCTTGCAGAGTACCTTGCAAATACAAGACAGAAACTGACAGAGTTGGAAATGTGCAAACCACAGAACAAAAACATCAACCTTTTAAATGAAGGACAGAATAGAACTTTCAAGCTCAAAAAAATGAAGGCTCATGCTTTGCTGCCAGTGCTTAAACTTTATGCCCCAAGAAATACTTCGGTTTTTTCCCTTTCATTAATAATTCTGAACTGAAAGCTGGGCTAGAGTTAGACCTTACTAAAAAAGGTACAATTTGTCTTGAATTGTTATGTCTAAGGATTTCTTTACAAAGTAATGAATCCACAGATGTAATTCTAGGGCATACAAGAATCTTGTGAAAAAAAGAGTATTTCAGAGAGTATGTAATCATAAGATTTCCATTAGGACTTCCCAACAGGCAGGTGAGTCAGCTGGTGTGGAAAGTGCATATGTGTATTCATTAGGGTAAGAGAAAACATTTGTCATATTCTTGACTCCTCTGTTTAAAGCAGACAAACAGAAATCACTTGATAATTAATTTGCACACTCCTGCAAAAGCATGATCTGAGAAACCGAAGCCATTTCCCAGTAAGGAGCAGAACTTACTGAAGTATCTTTTGTGCCAATAAATAGGACAGCAGGAAACAACCAGTGCTTAAGTTTTTTCCTTTTTGTGTTTTTACTGTGTGTGACACAGACAAATACTATTATAAGACTTACTTTCTTATCTAATAGAAACATCTGGAGCAAGATTTTAACAAATATTCCTAACAAATGAGTATGACTTCCAGTTTTCAGCTCCTAGTAGGAAATAATATCTGATTCATATTCCGAGAATTAATAGCCTTTACAATTGGAGACAGGATGTCACTTCAAGACTCATAACTGTAAAAAAAAAGTGCTCTGGAAGAAAAAGACTTAGAAAGCAACAATAAATTAATGCTTCAAGGATTTTAGAATATATGAAAGTCATTTATGGGATTAGCTGCTTCTAGAAAATTATGCCTAAAATAAATATACTAAGCTGAATTATTAAAATAAAATTAATTTCATTCATCCTCTGGGAAGTCTAACGAGACTAATTATTATCTTTTAGCATATCACACTTTTCTCTGACTAAATAAAAAAGTCATTTAATGAAGATAAAAGGAGTTTTCAGACAGCAAGGAACACAGATTCCTAAAAGCATGAATACTTTGAGCCCTTAAGAAGGGCTCTTAAGAATCATCTAGTTCCAGCCCTTTTGCCTTGTGCAGGGACACCTTTCACTAGGACAGGCTGCCCAAAGCCTAATGGCCTGTCAAATCCAAGAAAGTCCTGCATAATTTCTAGAATTATTTTTAAACAATAAAGTTGCTGCTGCTCTGTGACACAAGCAAACTAACACTTATTGTAACAACTAACTATCATGTTCAGCTATGCATAAACATTAATATGCTGAAGACAAAAATGAAAAAAATCCCCATCCTCATCGACCTATTCATGAGGCACACTGTTGGCAAAACGGTATCCTTTTAAACAGAAATGGCACACACACATAGAAACCAATGCTGGATGGTACACTTCTCCTAATGAAAACTGTTTCTGAAAACAATAAAAATAACCAGGCCTCAAAATTCTGCTGTTTCCATGGCAAATAGGACCGGCCCTTTTGGTCTTCTTGAACTTCTGAACGACAGGGGAAACTTATAAACCAAACACAGTTCATCAAACCACTTATTGTGCAGCATGGTTGTGATTGTCTGGGTGATGAAAATCCATGTGAACCCTCTTCTTCAAATGCCTGGCAATGATGCTTCTTATTTCAGGGTCATGTCGATGCTATTTATTAAAGACAAAATGACAAAGAACAACAACAACAACAAATTAATGAGTGCTCTGAAAACACATTGCTCTGAATTCAGTGCTCTGAGAGCACTAAAATAACATGGCTAATTATTTCCCCAATCCTGAGCTCTCACAAAGTTTTTGAGTATCCTTATCTCTCATTTACTTGCAGTAGTCTGAAATAACTTACAGTTTTGCTATTTAGTGCAAAGCATACGTCATGAAACACTTCAGAGGCATTCTGTAGAGGAAGAAGTTGTCTCCATAAATGTTGCCTCAAGATAAGATCTTCCTTAAAGAATACATAATTTTAAATTTCTTCATAATATTTCATATTATTCATTCAGAATATTCATAATAATTCATAATATTTATGAACTGTTACACATTATTCCTCTACTAGGAATTACTTCACAATATTTCCCTTAAAGTCATGAAGAAATGCAAGGAACTGACCAAAATAGAACACACGGAGCATGACAATAGACGGAAACCTTTGAAACAGAACGAAAAGCAACAGAAGCAAACTAAGTGCTGGGCAGACTCCAGAGGTGTTCCAACAGAAAGCATACAGAAACAGTCTCTGTAAAACTGCTGTTCTCAGAGTGAGGGGATTTACGTAGGATGCTATTTCCTGAACAAATGACAAAAAATAAGGGATATGATCACAGGAAAATTATTGCCATTTCTGAAGAGAGATTCATATTCATGCAGAGAAAATAAATGCCATGAATTAACATTAATCTGACCTTAAATATATATTTATTTAACATAAATGTAATTTCTCTTCTCATTTTGCTGCCCAGCTTATCTTTCAAGAAAACCAGAAAAGTTGTTCAAGCCACAAAAGGTCAAAATCATGCACAGCCTTTAACACACCATTTTTTGTTCTCATACTTTGAAAAACAGTTCTGACCTACTATGTATTGACCTACTATGGAAAAAAACAGTGTCTAAGATAAAAAAAGATGAGATACAATGTCAACTGGATCAGGAATTTATCTTATGGTTCCAACCTGTGTATGAGGTATGACAGTGTGACAGCTTACTAGAGCACTGTTTTATTTTTTAAAAAGTAAAAACCAAAGCTTCAATTTATTTATGCAGCTTTTCACTACACATACTTCTAATTATTAGCCTGTTTATTAATACTCATGTTATTGATGGAATCTTTTTGCTGAGGATTTAGATTTACTATATAATATTTCCCATACAGTGTGAGACACCAGCGTATTTCTACACACCGGTCAGAAGGGCAGGGGCAGCAAAGGCCTCGATCCCTCTGCCCTGGGCACACTGGCCAGGACACACACCCCACTGCAATGCCTGGCTCTCCTGATGTGCTGTTCCAGCAACAAACTCAGCACTCCTGTGACACACTGCTCCTACAAGCACTCTCCCTCAGGAACAGGAAGAGCAGCGGCGCAGGGTTTTCCACCTGCATGCTTCAGTTATGGTATCAGGCAGAGCAACAGCATACCATAGGACTGACACGTCCCCATTTCCAACTGAACAAGTCCATCTTTGAAAGGAAAAGACAAAGATGTTTGAGACTTAATCAGGAAAATAATTATGAAAGAAGCTGAGAAGCAGAAAAGCAAAGAGAAGGCACATGTTAAGAGCATGGCCCAGAAAACAAAGTAAAATATAAGACTTTTTAATCTTTGAATGAGGACGGCAAGTTTGAAATTGAACATAATGCATGGAACCATCTTCACTGTGATCATGCTGCACTTTTTCTATCTGTTTTTTATATAATTTAACCTGAATATTCTCAGGCTAACAATTATATCTCTCTCTGCTCAGAAATGCTTAAGGACACTTCAAACACATTCCCAATGCAACACAAATATAATAAATCTTCACTATATAACACATACATAAAGTATATAAAATATAAATATAATAAAGTGTCAATGCTTTGTCTGCTTGTACATGTTGTTCCTGAATATTGCCATAAATGTATTTAGTTCTCAAAAAAGTTTTAAGGAGTCTGCCCAGCCTCAGTTCCTAGCAACATGGCTGTAAAATAATGTTAAAATGTAATGACAGTATTAGGCATAAATTCTTACTCCTGCTCCACTGAAGCCATTTCTGGATCATTTGAGAGGCAGCTAGTTCTGGATACAAGGAAAAAGATAAGTAAACATTTTTTCTGTGTTGATTTCTTTCTCTTTTAAAATATGACATCAAATTTGGGGATGTAATAACTAACTGTAGTGAGTATCTTTGACAGTACGAACACACAAATGTTGTTTTTAGGAATGTAGGGATCTTCGTGCCCACAACACACATTAGTCTGAGTAACAAATTTTAAAGCTATTTCTTTAAGTTGGGGAAGGGAAATGCACTACAGTGATCTCATACATCCAACAGTAACAATAATCAGTGGTGCCTCATATGAATATTTTGTTCCCCTTTCACTTGCTACACTGCAGCCTCTACTATTTTAAATGGAGTGGCAAGAAAGCAGCTTTCTTCCACTCACTGTCACATATACAATGCATTTGAAAATGTTGAACAAAAGGGATAGAAGCTGTATTTCAAGGCTGAGTAAGCCTTTTTGTTTAGCAGAATAGTCAGGCGGCATCAGGTAACTACATATGTGAATTTATTGCTTCTGAGGCAGTGCTAACTGCTCGAATCAAAAAGCAGTGGCCAGCATTTTAGATATTTCTCTGTGGTTGTTTTAGAAACTAACCTCAGAAGAACTGAAGGAAAATGTGTACCGCAAAAGAAGGAACTTTTAGAAAAACTACAGCAAAGAAGAAGCTGTAAGTTGAAAATTGTGAAGTGCATAAGCAAAAGGAAGGTGACTGGAAAGAAAGTACAAAACTCGAAATCTTTAGTTACAAAAACTGCATGAGAGAATCTTGAACTAGAACCAGCACAGGAATTTTGTGTACAATACTCACATAAGGAAAGTGCACCATAAACTTTCTAAAGTTCTGCTCAGTGAGTCAAGTATTGTGCACTTCTTGAGGATTTCTTTGGTACTCTACACCATACTACCACATTATATTCAAGTCAAAGCACAGAGTTATCACTTTAAAGTATCTGATCATCACCTGCATCTGGTTTATTAAATAACCATAGACAATATAATATTATTATCAAGTATTAATTTCTCAGCATATTCAGCTAACATTGGAAAGACAGAAGAATTTATACACCTGCCTTAACTGAGATAGCTAACCATAATTTAGTGACCTGTAAAAAATCTTTGAAATAACTACCTCTTAAAAGCTGTATAAATCAACTGACATAAAAGGGAAAGAAAATGTTTAATGACCCATTTTAATGGAGTATGTGATTTCAGCCATTCCCATGACTACAGAAACAATCATCAAAAAACAGCAAAATTTTTTTTTATAATGTAAGGGTATAACTATTACTGAGACCCAGCAGTACAAAAGCTGTGAGAGGGGAAGTCAATTCACAAATGGGGCAACTTACACAGTAATTGAAACTACAAGCTGACTGCTGTACCAAACACAATGTACTACTGCATTCCAGCTATTCCTGTGAAACAATATAATGCCAGCATCCAGCTGAAAGCTATCTTACTTAGCTGCTTCTGTAGCTTCCCTCAGTTCTTCATCCAGTCTGCATGAGTAAAAGTTATTGATATAAAGAAACAGAGAAGCAAGCAGAGCATAAGAGTGAAGCAGAGCAATAGCAGAGCAAAGAACAAGTACAGTACATGCTTTTAACATAGGCACCCAGTATGATTAAGGGCTGACTTTAAAAGCTTTCCAATTAAGTAAGATACCATTTATTCTTGTTCTGAACACACCTTAAATTTCTAAAGTCCTTATTTAGCTCACTTAGAGGCACAGACTGAGAAGCAGCAGGGGTCTGAGGCATGCCCAGTGGACAGAGCTGAAAGCATTCATTTGCTCTATCAGATAATGTTAAACTAGCTGCAGCCTGCGCCAAGTCAAGGACATTTACAGTTCAGTGAGTTTTATTTGCAAGGGAAGCTGATCTCAACAGCTTGAAGGGGAAAGTAAGATGCCACATCATTGCAAGTCCTCTCTCATTCAGCTGTTGAGGTCGCCTGCAGGTGAAAGGCTGTCACACAGATTCACTCCATTATGAGCAACAGCATGGGCTAGAAAGCAAGTTTTACCTCATTCTTCTTTTAATACACTTCTCTTCATCATACCTTACAAGATGAGAGTGAATGAAAGAAGAGAAAATACGTACAAGTTCATATGGTACAACAATCATATTGTATTGTGCTTCTCTGAAAACTACTTAAATAAACACATAACCCAAATTCTGGCATAACATTATGTATTTTCTAAAGCTGGGATTTTTCTTGACCATAGGTGGTATGCTTGTTCTTGGAAATGAAGTAATTATGAAGGAAAAAAAATGAGTTGTATTCTTCTATATGAATCTCTCTGAATTTGCAGCAGAAGGGAAGCTATGAACTGAACACTGCACTTCTCCCTATGGTATGGGAATAGCCACTCACAGATGCTTTGAATGCACACAGCCACTAAATCTTGTTATCACAACATCTTGAAATGCTTGCCACCAATGTGTGCAATTGTCATCTTTCCAGTTCTGTCTTTTTCAGCAAAATCACGATCTCTCATCTGGCTGCTGATGACATGAAGTAGGCATTACCCTAAAACTCTGTAAGTACTGAAGTTTCTTTGGTACTAGTGCTGTGATTGTTTCATCTTTGGTCTGAGAGGTGGATGGACTTTTCGAACCGTTTATAGGGAAGAAAAAATGTGTGTAACACAGATGTGCCACTGTGTAACAGTATGACACAGCAAAGAAACAGACAGAAACCCTCTGAGTATCACAGTAAGGTTTCTATCAAAGACAACTATAAGAAACTAAAATGTTTACAGGAATCAGAGGAACATTTGTTAGGGATGTTAGAACATTCTTAGCATATTCCACCTCTAAAGAAGTTACAGCAGCAAATGAAGCTGAGTGAAAGTCTCTATGACCCCTGATTTCACAATTGCAATTTACTGCTATATCCAGACCTGAGCTTCCCACTTCCTCCCTGGAACTGCACCACCAGCCTGACAAAGGAAATTGCTTTATGACTACTGTAAAACAGGTGTGAAAACTCCTGCCTGGGCTGAGTAGATCTATGACAACTTCAAAAGCTGTCACTGATCAGTCATAATGAAAATACAATTATACTTGCGTATCTACTCTTCAAACTACCTTCTAGAACAGGCTGTTCAAAACCTGGAACATTTGCTAAAGAGAACAATTAAAAAAATTAGATTTCTGAACAGAACTTAATAACAACTACATAGAAACCATTATCTTTTCTAGTCATGCTTTCAGTCTTGGTATACCATTTCTTTTCGTTGTTTTCAGGTCTGAAAAAATGTCATTTGAGGAAAACAATGCCAATCAACTTCCCACCATTTTTTAACAGGTATTTTCCTTTGGAAATGCCTGCATTTGAAAAACGTCTTCACATAAGCAGCAAGAACTGAGAAACTTTCTTTCAGGGGTTGTGGATTTAACCACAAAAATTGACAAGGCAAGGAACAGTTAACCTATGGAGTTTTACTGGTCTTCTGTTGAATAGGCTATCTTTTAATTAATGCCTCTGTTAAGAGCCTTGCACGACTAAAATTTGAAAACAATTCCACTTAAACAGAGATAAAAGTTATGAAAAAATACAGCCTAGATGATACCTCAGGAAAGGCCAAACAATTTTCCCACTCCTATAGAAGTAAATATTTATTGTGGTTTGTGTTTCCATTCCACAATGGTCTCCTGCTTCTCAGTTTGACAGTGACATGTTTGTGGAACAACACATAATCATTTTTTAAGAACATTAGGAAAGTGATTTCTATTCTTCTTACAGTCCTTAACACTATTATTAGTTTGTGGAAGTAGTTTCCATTAGAACAAATACATACTGCTGTACATCACTTACTTGACAATACTGTCTGGTATATGCACATATTCCATTGGAATCATCTCATGAAGCTCTGCCAACGTGTTGACATACTGTATCTTACTGCTGAACTTAGAGCTGAAACACAGGAAAAAAAGGTATTAATTGACTTTCCCTCCCCATCTTTTATAACATGCTAAAACCAAATCAAGAAATGTATTAAATGTATTAAATAATTAAGCATTTGGATATTTGTATTTCAATTACAGACTGAGAGACAGGACTGTTAATAATTAATGACTCAATCCACCTGCCACAGCTACAGAAGGCTGGTAAGAGGCACGTCCTGTGAAGTGGGATAGCACTTTTTATGATGCCAGTCCCCTCTTGCACAGTGGCTCAGGTGTCAAAACTTCCCTCTAGGAAAGAACCAGGACTTTTACATAGAGCCTGAAGGTATTCAGCCCTGACATAACTGGTGGAACATGAACAACTCACCTTTACTGATACAAGAAAGAGGCAGCTGCAACATCTTAGAAGGCAAGGTACCTGGGCATTCCCACCTGAACTTGAGTAAATGTAAATGCAATGGACTCTGTTTTGTGGGCTTCCCCTACTCAATAAAGACAGTGACCATAACTTTGACAAGATTGGAACCCTCATCACCAAGAGAAGAGGACCAATGGGATGACATCAAGACCATAGAGTGATGATATTATTTCTACTTAGTCTGCCTGTGTTTGTCAAGCTCATTCTCCTCTCCTCACACTCATTTTATTTCTTTCTATCTCTCTCTCTCAGATTTACTGCTAAATAAAAGTCTGTGCTATTTACTTCAGCATATGGTCTTGTCTGCACCTGAATTTGGACATCTCTCTAAGAATTTTAATAACTGTATCTTAACAGACAGTTCAGCTGATCATGAGCCTACCTGAGTTCTAGTGAGACTGAAATCAAGCCTACACCTTTTATTGTTCCTTCTCTAGGCTGAATCACATTATTAAGCCAACATCTTAAATTGTAATGCCTATATACTAGACAACGTGATTAGTTTTACATTTTGAAGGAGATGTGTGAAAATTTGGAAAAGAAATCAAATCCCTTACAGAGTACTTGCAAAAAGATATGGGAAACATTACTTGACATGGACATAATCATCATGATGGTTATCAAGGGAATGTGATGACTCAGCATTTCTATTTTACACCAATTCTCAATCAAAAACAATAAAGCTGAATTTCATAATTTATTCAGAAGAGCAGAGATCTGATTGTGTCCATTCTTACTGCATGGACTTTTTATGACAAAATAATTGTTTATTTCAGCTGTGCTATCACTCATTTATTGTGCTTGTAGAATGATCATTTGGAAAAAAGGCTAAATTTTCAGAAAACAGTTAAAACATAAGGCTATTCATTTGTCTAACCTAAGTTATTTGGTAAGTGTGAGGTTATGAAAAATCTATCTATCTTTATCATTTGGCTTTTAAATTTTTTAAATTTAGCTGTGATCATCTTATAACATCAGTAATAGTGGCAAACTCATATTGATCATATATGTTAAGTCTAGGTCTTGAAAACCAGAACATATTCCTCCTATTTACTGCTGACCAGGAGGTACAGCCAGACAACATGGAGCATCTGAAATAGCTCTGAGCAAAGGTTACTGTCCTTCCCCTCAACACACATATCTTCCCAATAATGCAAAGTGAGATAACTGGAACAGGAATACATGAAGGTGCTGTGAATAGTTCTTTAAGCTCATTCACTGTAAATTGTTTCTGTACCCAATCAGCATAATTAGGCACACACACTGGATCAGACCAATGGTCTGATTTTGATTTACGTTTTAGATACAAGAATCACCCACGATTGTCCAGTCAAAGCACATATACAGATTCACACACATTTTATACACAACATACAGATTCTTAGCATTTTATCCAAATTGTTAATCACAGTCTGAAGCATCAGCATTGCCATTTAAAGTAACCTGGCAAACTGCAAGCCAAACATAAGCCTCTAAAGATGGTAGGAAGGAGTTAAAAAATCTTTCAGTGGGTAATTTTTCCTCCTGAGGATTCTTCTGGGTCCACCACTTCCACTACAGTGACTGATTTCTAAGTAATTCCTTCATGTGGAAGTGTATGGGCATCCCAGACACTCTTTCAGACTTCTAGGGAAAGTTAGCTGCCAATAGTGGTAACTTCCCATGATTTAAATATTTCCATCGAATGCCAAATATGTTTCACAGACCCTTGAAAAACCCCCTAGAAATCTAATTTCTTACCTAATACAGCTCAAATTATTTTTGGAGTGAATATCTATAAGGGTTCTAATAGAATATCTAGGATCTATCTCTGCTACCTCTAGTTCTTTCATTCTATATATTCAAAAAATGATTTTTCACTCAAGATGGATTCCACATTCCACTGAATTCTCCTGCTAGTGTTATAAATGCAAAGGCAATTTTGGGATAAAATCAAAAAGAGAAGTTTATTAATAAACAGCAAATAACAACAACGAGAGAAAAAAACCACAACAAAAATGGTCAGCGCAGCGCTGGGTGGACAGGGTCTACACCGGAGGTGTAGGGTTCCCAAATCCACGTCTGAGCGCTCTCAGGCTTGGGGTTTTATAGGGATTTTAAGTCCTCAGGCTAAAATTCCAAGCAGGCTCCATTCACCAAGTGTTCTTGATTGTTCGGTGAATGGATTTCCTGGCTTGGAAAAATAGACCTAACTTGTGTCCGGACAGAGTCTCCTCATATGTAAAGAGACTCTGTATGTATTTTAATTTTGGGTTATCAAGGCAGAAGTGGTGTGATCCAGGGTTGGTGCCGATGGAAATCTCGGCAGAGTCTTCCCTTTTGTTTCCAGTGATTGCATCTCCAACACTGGTCTGACAGGTGGGGCGTTCAGGACTAGCGACGGATACTTTTTCTGAGGCTTGTCTTTGTCGACCTTGATTGTTTCCCAACCGAGATCTGCAGGGACATTGGTCAGGTCCGGGGGTGGGTTCCTCCTCCGAGCTAGTTCCTTTGTTTTCTTGATGGCTCTCGTCCTGTCTATTTTCCGAGCTAATGTTAGTTATCTGGATGTTGGCTGCAATCCCTTGCCTTTGGAGGAAAACTCCTGGCCAGGCTTGGAAAAAGGGTTTATGTACATCTTTGGAATTTTTATTATTTTAAAACATATACATCTTATTTATACCTTTACGAATTTTTATTTACAAATAATTTATTACACTAGTTTTTGAGGTAGAACAAAGAGCTGAGGTAAAACTGAGGGTAGCCCACCCTCAGTGACTTGACTGCCCCTCACCATTTTGTTGTCTTTCAGGTTTTTGATTTCTACTGCTTAGTCCCACATCTCAGCTGATATGCAATTAAAATTATATTGCTTGCTTTTAGCTATCTCACTGATATCTCTGCTTGCCTTGTGCCAATTAATTTCTCACTCTAAAATTCCCACTGTGTCTGTCAGGGGTTTGGGGAACAGCTGTGGGCTAGCAAACTAAGCTATTGTCATTGGTCCTCAATCTAATCAAGTTTTTATCTCCTTACGTCCTGAAGAAAGGTAAGGGAACTCATAATGTTCTCCTGTCCTTGGAAAGAGTCCAAATATCTCATGTCATCCTCCAAAAAAATCACACTAGCCATGTGTCTTGCCCACCTTTTTCAGCTTCAGTTTGCACTTCACATTCTTCTTGCATCAAGACTCAATCTATTTGGTTTAGGTGGTAACTTAGCGTGTCTAGTTTTGTACTGCTAATCTGCTTTGCCAAACTATTTAGAGTGAACATTTTCTCCTGTATGTTAATGAAAAACCTCTAATCACTGCTGTTTAGTATGGCCATTTTGAATAAATGACTAATGAATTGAAATTGACATGACTTTAAAAAAGACCACTTCTGGGAGCAAACAGGATGGCAACAGAAATACCTCATATCAAATGCAACTCAGTGAATCCACATAACTACTGGTGATAATTCCAAGTATTGTTTCCCTTTCACTCTGGTATTCAAAATTGTTATTTTCAACTTCTCTTTAAGAGAAAGGAGCTCTGTTATGACATTCTGCCTGTTGCACTTTGGCAGCAATGGGACAACTCATGTGCTTCCCCACCCCAGTGTCACCTTATCAGGACAGAGCACCCTGTAACAAGAGATCTCCAGTGTCTTCACCTGAGGTCTGTGAGCAGAACTCCCTGAGATCTGTCATAATGCATCTGTGTGGCTTCTGTAGATGAAGCTTCTTGTCCTGCCTGAAGCAACTCTTTTTTATACCCGCCACTCTGCTCTCCCTGATCTCAGGATTTCAACTGCATACTTGCCTATCTTCTGCAGTAAGTCTGCAGTCTTTATAGCTGGTACCTTTTTTTTTTTTTTTCTCCTTTTTTTTACTAATCAAACCATTACCTTTTACAGCATTAAACCTTTTTTGAACCGAAATGGATTTAAACACCTCAGGATGAAGGCAGTCCTCTTATATGAGCTATGTGTAGCAATGATACTTTAAAAACCCAGAACTGTAGCCTAATCTGGTTTGGTAGCCAGAATTTTTTAAATAAGGTGATTATAATTACATGCAGTTCCCTTTTCTATATGTCTTTTATCTGGGTTGTGAACAAAGACTACTTTAAGGGACTGAATTCCCAGTACATACACATACAGGATTACAAAACCATGCCTATGATTTCTGAAACTAGATACTCATATAAATCACTTTATTCCTGCAATTCACCTTAGGGAAGTGAAATTCGACTTCCAAAATCCCAACATGATCTATAAAATGAGCTCTATTCAGTGAAAGATTAACAGCCATGTTTGATGATTTAGGGTGCTTATGTATTTCAGGGACATAGAAAATCACTGGTATTTACTACATACCTTATAAAAGGTCGTGTCACAGCCAGAATTGTCCTGATAAACCATGATGGATGAACAATTATAAATGATTTCAAATTCTTCCGCAATCTAAGTAAAAAAGCAATAGTCTCTTAGAAAAACAGAAAAAACCACAAAAGATAAAGAAAGATCATATACGGTAAACCTTGGCATGCACGTAGGTGAGTTACAGAAACAGGACACTGTTCAAAATAATGGCTGCGGATCGGACAGGAAAATACTACTCACCGTCGATCAATCATCTGATAACATTTTTTCATCCAACCCAGTCCAGGCATCCTTCTTCTTGGCGTTGCTCCATTCAAGTAGACAATCATATAGTCTTCAGCTACCATCAGCTCTAAGGTACTGATTACATACCTGATAAAAGTACAGGTGCCAGTGAGCATATACTGTACACTATCTGATTGAGCCCAAATTAAATCAAGCTACTAGGAATAAATGAAGGCAGACTGAACACTTTATGACAATACAGGCTTTTCTTTTCCTTTAACCAAAAGCAAACACTTAGCACTCATCACCATGGTACCTGTAGATACACAGCTAGAAAATCACAGTCCTACATGTGTCTTCAAAAATATGTGGTTTCCTTACAAAAATAAGAGTTTCGTTTAGTGAGTCTTCAAGTATCACTGGTGAATTTGCTGCTTCTTAAAAAGGAATTAAATCAGAAGATTTTGTAAGGGCGAACATGGCATTAAGTGAAGTCCTAGAAACTTCTGAAATTAACTCTTGAGAAACTTCTATTCACTATTCTCATCACCAAGTTTGATCAATACAACAATAAAAAGTGTCAGAAGATACTTGTTTATACTTCTTGTGATCCTCACACTCTGGCTACAGAGTCTGTGACTGCAAAATACAAATACTTTGACACTCAGACCCAAGAAAATCTGTCACTCAGCTTGACTGATGGGACAGACAATTCCTGACATCACTTCATTTTTCCAGCAAGACACTCCCAAAACTCATTATCAGACAGTGTTCTTGGGGCCAAATGCATCCTACCTAGAAAAGCACACGACTCATTCAAATAAGAGGATAGTTTTAAATTTTTGTTTAGGACTATCTATGCAGATAGTCCACTCAGAAGTTTCTACCTCATTTGGGAGCTGATCATTATCGGAATGTTCAAACTGTTCTCTCAACTAGCCAGCCTCAAGGCATGCCTGTGTAAAAACTCAAATGCAAAACCACAAGTCACACCTTAAAAACCTGAATGCCTGAGTGCACTCACTAAAAAAGGCAGCTCTATCCCCAAGCATAATGGTCCCTTTCAGAGTTGTATGGGCATGCCTCACAATCTAATCTGACCCTTAAATTCCTTAGGCAATGTCTTTAAAAGAATTTTAGGAAATCTAGTTCTCAACAGATAGTGGTATTTTACCTGGGCTAAAGTAGGCAGCCATTACCTAGACCAGTTCCACAAATCCCCTCCAAATCACTACTCCCTCAATGCATTCCAGAACTCATTCTTTCTTTGCAGATGTGCATTCCCTGCTTTTGCCTGACATTTGTGAAGGTTTGTGTCTAATATATGATGGTGATATAGGAAAGCAAGGGATTGCATGGACATTCTGATGCATAAAGCTTATTTAATAGCTACTTTAACAAAGCTACTATTTGACAAGTTATAAGATTAGCCCTTCCCACAGGGCAGAACATCTAGTGCTTCAAAGGCACTTAAGCACTGAAACACACAGAACTGTGTAAGTGCATATTAAAGTACTACATGTCTTTCATTTATGGAACATGACAGTCTGAAGAACGTCTGTTTATTAACTCTGAAGGGAACTGTGCCTATTATGAATTTGTTATAGTAAGAAAAATTACGCCAATTTCTCATCAGAATTAAGAGGCCTATCATGACAAAAAGGAATCTTTGCTAGATTTTTATTCATATCTCATTAATCTCACATACTTTCATTGAACAGCTCTTATGCAATGTCTGTTGAATTAGATAATTTTCCATTTTTAGGATGCTGAGCTTCCTTGTAAACCTTACCTATCTAATAATTTCTTATTATTTGGTAATAATGGAAATTTCTTCATTATTTAAAAAGATGGACAGAAATTTTCTCATTGACTAGAACAACTGAATCACTCAGAAAGCAAAGGGCTGGTTTTGTTTTCAAAGTGTAGTTTTTCTAATTGAGATTATTTAAAAAAATTTAATCTGTGGACTGGCTTTAATCTGACTTTCAGGCAGCCACAAATTAAACAATAGGGTTTTTTCATGTGGTTCTGCATTATCTACAAAAACTGCTGTATAAGCTGTTTCAAGCATTTTCACCCAAATTCAACCCTTCAAAGACAATTTTACAGAACTAGTCAATACAAAAAATAGGAAGAAGATAATTGGAAATGTGAAAGGAATTCAGACAGGAAAGGAAAAATTGAGGACAGCTGTTAATCAGAAACTAGAGGTAGCTTATATGCTACCAGAAACATTCTGTATCAAAAAAGAGATTCAATGGTTTGCAGGTCTCTCCAGATCCCTATATAATTCGATAGTAAAGAATTACCAAATATTTAAAAATGTCAGTTACTGTATATTTAGTAAACTGTTGTCCTCCCTCTATTTCCATGCAATTAATAGACCTAGAATGGAAAGAAAAAGGTGAACTTACTCCTTTTTCTTGTTCTCTTAGAAAGAGCCAACTGTCTACAAGCCTTAAAATAAGCTGCAAGTTCGCAGCCAACACTCCAGAAAACATTAATAAAAAAAAAATTATAAAATTGACTCCAGCAATATCCTTAAGCCATATGGAAAATGCTCTTAAGGCCTTCTCTGCAGAGTTATTTTATCACCAGCTCCATCTGAACAAAGGTCTTGGGTGAAGACAAAGAACAACTATTGAATGTCAGTCATGGTTACAGTCAGCTTTGTTCCTTACATATCAAACTAAAACCACTGTAGCAACTCCTTCCTCTCTTCTAAATCACTGGGCATTGTGTGTATCAGTTACTGTAGGTGACATTTTGTTCTTAGAGGCTCTACAAGGCAAATGATATCAGTTGTTGTGACGAGAAACTAAAACACTGAGTCTTGATTTTCACATGTAGAGACAATGTTAAAGGCACTGGCCGCCAACAAGTGCATCTTCACTGACTGGAATATTAAAGAGACGTGGGTCAGTGCCTTGTAAGCTGCAAATGGCAAAAGCCAGGTCTCCTGCTGGCTTTAGGAAATACTGTGTTTTAGCACAGAAAACATTGGAATGATTGATTTTTTAACAGGTGTAAGTGGAAGTAGCTGAAAGCACTTCAGGAGAGTGCTGCCTTCAAAATTTTGGGCTGTCAAACCAATGGCTAGTAGAAATAATTTTCCTGTGATAGACTTGGGGTTATGTGGCCAAATTTGTGTCCTACCTAACTGGCCCCTGCCACTTCTATCTGCATCAGAAGCAGCTGGAGTCAGGAAGCATAGTTAGAGCTGCTTGTGTCAGCAATTGCCATTTATCCTGTTTTTAAAAAACAAGTGCCAAGAAAAGGCCCTGTAACTCCTAAACCCAAGACAGCATATATTAAAAATACTTTCAAGGATGCATATAATTAACAATGAACAGTGAAAAATTGTCTAAGCCCCTGCTGATTTTTCTGAGCAATCTGGAAATCACTAGTGAAATAGTGCATAGACTGTAGCCCCAACAAAGTGAAGATATTGCAATCCTTGACATTTAGAGAGATACTAACAGTCAGGTTTGGTCCTGACAAATACACCTTAATTTGGGAAGGTAAGAAAGATAACAAAATAATACTGCACTGAGCAGTTTATCCAAAACTGCTATCTTCCTTGTCACTTCCCTTCTAACAACCAAAATTACCTCTTAAGGAAAGAGAGGTTACCTCTCACTGCATAATTTTGAGTACTAACTCGAAAGACCCTGTCACATTGCTCACATATCACTCACAGGAAAAGATTTTCCATGACATAGTTGTAATCAGTTCGACTGCTGTCTGGCAAGAAGCATGCCGCAAACACAATGATAGCATTCAGACCATCACCATAGTATCCTGTGGAAAAAAATGAAAACGCATTTTTACCTTTGTCAGAGGCTTAAACAGGATAAATTAAAAAAAACCATAACCTCAAAGTCCTGTAATAAAGCTGCTATGTCTACTGTTGAAGCATACAAAAGTGCTTCATACCAAAAGTTTGAAAATGTATGAACTATCATGAAGTGATAAGGAAGGATAGTCAGCTAAGCTGAATCCTCAAAAACTACACATGGCACAGCTACCAGTAAACTTTCTATAGTGACCAGCAAGAAAACCTTCTAAGGCTTTACTTCTGGTTCATTGCAGCTCTATGGCAATCATGTGCTGAATGCTCATCTCAGACTGAGGAATAAGGGGCTAAAGAATATATCCTAGGTTTGTTGTCCTGCATTGCTGAATTATGCTTCACAAAGTCTTGGAGTTGTACTGTGAAGCTCCAATGGCTTTAGAACATTACAATTTTATTACTGCACTCCACTATCCCTTAAAAGCTCCTGGGGATCAGTTAAATTCTTTGCTGCAAGTTTGGTATAAATTACATTTTAACCTTGGATACTCCAGTTGTCCAATACTGGCATTCTCTGGGCTGCATCACTGCCCAATGATAGCTGTTAATCTTCAAAGCTGTAGCACTACCATTCCAGAGCCCAGCACAGTTGCTTATTATACAAAAGAAAATGTTTCTTTTTCATGATGGATTAATGTTAGTTAATCTTCTTCAGAATCCTTTGCAGCTGCTATGGATTTTCTGTATTTATCATTAATAATACATAAAAAATACTTCTGCATTTCAATTGATAGTTTTGCTTAAAGGATACATGCAGTTAGGAGGGAATTTATGAAGGTGCTGTAGAATGGTTGTAGGTAGATAGCACTAGTGATGCAGAGACAGATGTACTCAGAGAACACTCAGAAACCTCTTGGGTTTAGAAAAAAACTGACACTGAGGGAGAGCTGATAGTATCTGTGAAGGAAACTTCAATTCCCCTCAGGAACATGTTTTCATGACAAAAATTGAAGGATAATACTAACACTTGAACAACCTTTCCAGAAGGAGATTTTAAGATTTTTATAGTGCTTTCTGGGTATTAGAGAGCAATATCCAAGCCTAACTAAACTGCTTATGGAACTCCAGTCCTGTTTTCAGCACATACTATCATTCAGCTAGATTATTTGGAATTGGGCTGGTTTTGGCTGGCACAGAGTTAATTTTGTTCAGAGTGGCGAGTATGGGGCTGTAATTTTGATTTGCATTGAAATTCAACAGTTGATAATATAGAGATGTTTTTGTTACTGCTGAGCAGTTTCACTAAGCACCAGGGCCTCTTCTGCTTCTCATACTGCCCCCCACCACTCAGAGAGCAGGCTAAGGATGCACAAGAACTTGGAAGGGGGAAGACAAGCCAAGACAGCTGACCCCAGCTGACCACAGGGATATTCCAGACCATATGGCATCATGCTCAGGAGGGGAAGAAGGAAGTAGGAGGGGACATTTGGAATGATGGCCTTTATCTTCCCAAGTCACTGTGGGATGAGGACCTGGTCTCCTGGAGATAGCTGAATACCTGCCTGTCCTTGGGAAGTAGTGAATTAATTCCTTGTTTTGCTTTGCTTGTGTGCACAGGTTTTGCATTATGTATTAAACTGTCCTTATCTCAACCCAAGACTTTACTCACTCTTCTGATTCATCATGTGGGAGTGACTGACTGTGTGGGGCTTGGTTGCCAGCTGGGTTTCAACAAAACAACAACAGGAAAAAGCAGCATTTCTCTCCCCCTCAGGTTTACAAATAGGGAAATATGGAGAACATTTCCTTCCTTCCATAAATTTAATAAAAATTTAAAATATTTTATATCATGCTGCCATAAAGCAATCTGTCCAGCTGGCACAGGAACTTGGCAGTAAGAGCACATTATGGCAGGTGCATCCACCAAATTACAAAGCACAGTCTGCAGTTCATGGAAAGCAAAACAATTATGTGCAGATGCTAACTAATAACACACAGAAGAAAAATCCACAGATAAATCTAAGCCACTTTTTCTCACACATGCTTGAAGAGAAGGAATGTTCACCCTAGGGACAAGTGTATTTTAATTCATCACTGAAAGCCAGTAAAAGCCATTTGCCCAAAATCTCACTTAGCCTAAGAAAAAAAAAAAAAATCTAAGAAATTTCTCCATCAGCATATGTTAAAGACAATCTCAAACCAACACTGCCAAATCTACTCTAGCCTTCCCTACTTTTAGGGAAATACCACCTAGATTCTGCATTTGCTGTTATCTGTCATTTGGAAGGGAGAAATGTTCAGTAGATCTCTGAATTATCAAGAAATGCTTGACTTGACTTCTTATTGCCTAATTTTAGTCAGAACCTAGTATTAATTTTGAGATTAAAGAAGACTCCTGGCCCTCTAAAACACTCCACTGAATTATTACAAAGGGAACTTCATATGGAATGGGCCTTGCTGCCATAATGTAGAAACTGTTCAAGCCATCCAAAGTTTTCCATGGTAGACACAACAAAATGATTTTGTTTCCTTGTCTTCAATCTGCCACTTCATAAATGGAGAATTTAATCCAGTCCTTAATTTACTAATTTACTAAATAATTACTTTGATTTGCCTAGATATCAGGAAAAAATTCCAGTTTAGGCAGTGGCAGGCTGAAACCTATCATTGTATTTTACACTGTTTGTTTTACAATGAATAATGGTATCGACATCTTTCAAAAGTAAAGAAAACTAAATGCTCTTCATCAAACATTTGAGTGATCTAACAAAATATCAGACATGTAAAATTTGAATTCAAATTATTGCATACTCAGAGTTGAGGAGAATTACCTAATTACATTAAACATTGATTTTTCACAAAAGCCATTATAAACCTCAACATTCAGTAGGAAATATACAAGCCTTTACTGAAAATGTATTTTGACTCGTTTACAGCATACAAAAATATATAAATAAACAACATTAGCAAGGCCCAAAAATATTTTGTGTTTGTTTCCTAAATTAAGCCATCTGTGTATGTTTGCTAAACTGTGTCTGAGGTGTCATCATATTCATAAATCTTTGACAGTAGTGTTGTAGTGGAAAAATGCTTGCAGGCTTAAACATCTTTATTAATTCTGGTTAAACCTTCTGGTTAAACCCTGGCCACCATGAATACCTGTAGGCTAGCATTTAGCTGCTTTTAATGTAAAAATTAACCATAATTTATTTATGTAATTTTACCAGATGGAGGCTCAACACTGAAAATGTTTTAATATTTTAATATCTTTAACTGATGCTGTAGATCAACAACACTGTGACAAAAGCATCCTAATACAAACTCATAAATCTTACCTCTGAGATGCTATATTGCCTCCCTCAGTTTTTGCAGGAATAAAACAACGCAACCTAATACCTTGCTTAACAGATAGCATAGAGTGTTCCCAAAAAACACAGAATCCAAAGATAATCACCTGAGACACCAAGGAAAAGGCATTTAAAAGCCTTGTTTAATTTTTTTCCTTCAACTATAGTAAGACTTACCCATTTGAATTAATTTATACAGAAGTATATTGGTAACCCTGAAACCATAAATTCTCTGAGGAAGCTGGATAGCAGACGAGCAAATGAGAAAATATAGCAAGCACATGGGGCCATTTTCCTACTTTAAATGTTTCCTTTGATATATTATTTGATAGTTATTAATAAATTCTATAAAAAGTCCGATAAACCTGTTCCTGGTGAAATGCTGTTGACAACTATAAATAGCAGAAAAATAGAATAAAGCAAATAGTCAGATGAACGAAAGCCCCAGGGAAAACTATCTTTTTTCTTTCGCCGCTCTCCTTGTTTAGATCTGCGCAACCACATCCTTCATTCAGCAAATCACGAAGCATTGTACTTCCTCACACAAAAGGTTTTGTCAAAACTCACCAAATTAAATTTTTAAAGTTTTATTTTGCTGCAGATCCAAAGCTTTTTTCCTTGTTCAAGACAGTTTTACCCTACAGTCACCAGATTGTTCCTGACACATATATGTCAGTACGCTACTTCCAAAATAGGTCTGAATTTGAAATTCTTACTAGTCATTGCCACATTGAATTGAAAGCCTGGCTGATTTCAGCCAAGGCTGAAAAGTAAATTCTCTATCCCCTTGTCAGTATGATAACAGAACAAAAACAAGAATAAATCATGATCAATAAAGCATTAATTTTTTACATCAGTTTAAAAAATGCTTACAGCCTCTCCTACCTCCATGTGAAATGACCTTTTTGTATGGTTCAATGACTTTCATATCAATTCTCTGTTCTTGTTCTCCAATAACCACTGTCCTCCATAACCTGTTGTCCTCTCGCTCCTCTTCAGCAGTGTACTCTGGAATTGACTCAGACTCCTCTTGGGAAGCATCCTTAGCAGCAGTCTGATCTTCTGAAAAGTAAAATTGTATATATTACCTCTTCCTGTGAAATATTTTTGCTGTTACATACATTTGAGATGGATTACTGAAATTAACTGCATTTTTACAGTACTGGTATAAATAAGAGCAGAACATGATCATCTGACAGTCAGTAAACAAGAAGTTTTCATTTTCTTAAGACAACTCATCATTATGAACATGGAAAGAACTGGCAATTAACACCAAGGGATTTTTGCATCCAGCTGGTAAAACTGAGCAGCTGTTCACTAGAGTTACTGCACGGTAGGCCTTCTAAAATCTATGTTGGAGGTATGAGAACTATGCTAACCCACCCTGTCAAATAAATGTGAACATTGTAATACTTCCTGTCTAGAGAGGAATTACCAGAGAGCTATAGCTTCTCAACTTTTTTCCCAGTTTGTCTTCAATCTCTTTACATCCGCTATCAGCAACTGTGAAGAACACTCATCTTCGTCTGATTCAGTCATGCTGATTCCTCATATAAACACAGTAGTTACTTCCCCCTAGGACTGTCTGAGATTAAATGTCAATTTTCTCCTGCTGTGAAGTACAGAGCAGCCAGGCAGTCTGACCTGTTCTATGAGCACCCTAGAGAGAACATAGACTTGTAGTCTGAAGACACAATGACCACAAAATACTAACAGTATGGCTGACAAGTCATAAAGTCTCTCTGCTGAATACTCCTAGTTTCAAAAAAACTGGGAAGTGATTAATAAGATCTACATTTTCATTGCACATCGATGGGATTGCTCTTAACAATAAATTTAACTACATTCCAGTTTTTCAAATTTAATGCCTGTTTACAGAAAAACTGACATGAAAAGTGATTATGTCCACAGCTGGAATTATTTAACTTCCCTCTTTAGTTATTGTTACAACATGCTGTGTTTTCCAAGGGGGGAAAAAAATTCCCTCCCTTGTAACATTCTTGCTGAAGCACCTTTGCCTCGTGGTTCTGTGTACGTATTATTAATTTACCTTCAAAGTAACGATCCTGTAAATTTTATGCATGACACATATTTGAAGTAAACTGTTCTTTCTAAAGCATTATTCTGGCTCTGCAGTTGTAAGAGCTGAACTTGACTTGCACATCAATAAGGGAGGTAACAGTAAACAAAGATACAGTGAGATACATCATGACATACACAGGTGTATATAAAAAGCTGCAGGCATCCTATTTGAAAATACTAAGGAGATCTATGAGAATTAAGAATAAACTAAAAGAAGTGATTTTAACTGACAAGAATTAAAGAACACAATGTTTCATAGATGCCCTCAAACCTTTCTATGCATTGGGTTATCTACAGATGTGCCTCTCTGATTAATGCTTCTTCTTAGACTACTTGTAGTACTTCAAAATCTAAGTATATGATCCTCAAAACACACTAGTTTATCATAAGAATTTAATAAGTTATCTATGAAATCAGGAATATGATAGTATACTGTATATACATCACATATATCTACATAGAAGCTACAGACATATACATACATGCACTATTAATTTGTAAAACGGAATTCTCCATTAAATCCTACCAATAATTTCACCAAACCTGTTACAAACACCAAGTTTCTCTAAGCCCACAAAAAAAACTTCTAAAAAAGATAGGTTGAGCACATATTTATTGCTACACTAGGACTAATGAAGTCTGAATGTCTACTGCTGCCTGTCGTGTATTTTCTGTCCCTAATACAAAATATTATTAGGGAATTATACTGGCAGAAGGTGCCCCTCTCTGAGGCAGATTCTCTCATGTGCAATGAAATCTGAGGCTATAAACAATTCTCTGCTTTACTTAGCTCCTGCCTGATGGAATCTTGAAAGGAAGGACAAATATTTCACTTCTTTCCTTACTGTCTAACCAGCCAATGAGTTAAAAACATACTCAAATAAAATTGTATTAATGGTGGAAACAGAGATGGAAAAGCAAGCAAGATATCTATATGCACCTATAGTGTGACTATAGTGTGACTATGCAAGCCTTTCTGCCTTAAGAACTCCAAATAAAGGGAGTTTGAGGAGATCTAAGGTCGGACAAAGTTCTGACAAATAATGGGGTTTTTTCAAGTATAGTATTTCAAATTGGTTTAACCATTGCTGCTCAGCAGATTCAATACTGAGGAACTGAAAAATGTTCACAATGCTCACAATGTTTCACAATAGCATTCAGCTTTGAAATACCACGTATTCTGTGACACTGAGAATAAGCTTACAAAATGCATAACCCCACTACCTACAAACCTAGGTATCTTAATGCAATTTTATATGTTGTCAGTTTTGCAAAGGTACTGTTGGTAGCAATATTTTTTGACAATTGCATGCATACAGTCTAGTTGTACACACTCTGACAAGCTATTGCAGGGCAGCCCATTCCTGTAAGGACATAGGTTTTCCACAGTTGTTATGCAGCTCAGGTAATTTTAGAACAGATAGATGGGATTATCAACACAGCCTATGAAGACTGTCTGGTCAGCTGATTCCTTGTGAAGTGGAAAGAACATGACAGAGGCTGAGAAGCACAGCTGGCAGAACAAGCTTATAAAGAGGCTGGGCTACGTACATGGCTGACCAATGTTGAAATTGTATTTGGGGTCTGATAACTTTTCTTTTGGTTGGTGAAACCTAAGATGATGAAAATTACTAAGACCCTGATAAAACTTAAAATGTTGAAACTGGATACATGAATTATATTTTAATAGAAATGGTACCAGACTGCCTCTTCCTGATGGAAGTAGCTCTCCTTTACTGCCTGAAGTGTTGATCTTGCAGAGCAAGATGTACCAGTGTGAAATTCAGAAAGGAAATAAGTATCTGCAGAAAAAATAATAACCATTCTAACTTTATAAACAGTGTTGATTTGAGAAGAGGCCTTCACTGATACTCATATATGGTTTTCAGAAATGCAATTTTTATGTCACCTAAAGCAATAATCATAAAAAGCTCATTTCAGAAACTAGCATGGCTTGTAAAGGGGATGTTTGAATATATGGTATTTGTGATTAAAACCTCCACGCCATGTAACTGATGATCAACCAATCTCTGAACAAGTCAGGTGCTAGTTCAAGACAAGTAATTTAGTATTTCTGCTCTCATCTTTCATGCATATTGCAGTTGTGGTGATTCTTCACAATTCTTTTGAAAAAATGGGTTTCATTATATTACCTATAATACAGAGACATTTTTCAGTGATGAGGTGGACCCCTGAACTATGGTAACAGTCTTGCTTTTCTCAGTTGTCTTTTGTATTTCAAAGGGACCTTCAACTGTCTGATCATGACAAAAATCACCGTTCTTTCTGGTCTCAGCAGCTATGTTTTTCTCAGTATTTACTTTTCTGGGTTTGGCAGTTAGAAACATTGACCTGCGGGAGATTGCTGGTAACATCAGAGTGCACACCAACTAATAGAGTACAGGAATACAAAGATAACAAAGGCTATTTACCATGCAAATAAGCCATTCTGCACTGGTTTTTATGACTATAAGCTTAGCTATCAGATTAACGTTACATACAGCCAGCTTCTTTTATTACTGGCATATTCTGATAAAATGTTGATTTTTTTTTTTTTTTTAAATTTTATTTTCTACTCATCATTGCTCATCTCAGCAGAAGACATTTTAACTATTAACTCTATAAAATAAAACTACACAACTGTATAAATGTCACCAAAACCAGAGGGATCCTGAGCTCTTCACTTAACAGTTTGGGGAAATTGTTCCGACTTTAAGAACCGAAGAATCATCACATTCAGAAAGCAGAAAATAAACCACTGGGAGGAAATGCCTGCCATCAATACAACTGCTTCCAAAATCACTGGAGTTGAATTTAATTACTTGAGGGCTTAAAGGCAACATCTGTTCTACTGCAGACAAGAGACCTTTTCTCTCACATGGTGGTCACAACAGTGTAAGCATGTGAGCCCACGTGTGTGTGCATGTGTATGTCTATGCGCGTGTGTGTGTGTGTGTGTGTGTGAGTTTTAACCTTCACCATAAAATCTCCTAACTACCAAGCAACTCATCACTTTACTCTGCATCTACCAATAAGGAAATCAGCTTCCTCATGAGAAGTAAGATTAGAGATGTTCATGCATGATTGAGTTCATAGTAATGCCTCTTTGGCAATAATACTTAAAATAATGCAACTGTTCTTGTATGCTCCAGCAACCTCTCTGGCATTAGGGACAGTAAATGCAGGGAAAATTCAGTTTAAATTGATCCATTTTTAAAGTTTCTTTCTGCTCTCGGCTGTAAAATGCTCACATTTATTTTCCCCTGAAACAGCTTGTGATCTGTGGGTATTTATATCAGTGATTATAGCTCTTACACATTTACATTTTGTAAGGTACTAGCAAGGAACAGGAAAGAATCTATTTTGAACATCAAGAATCTAAGTAAACTGAGTAAAACCTCTACATCCTATTTCTATAAGAGAAAATCATTAATAAGTGAAGGAAGAGTGAAGTATCCATTGTACACTTCAGGGTGCATCTATATACTGTACAGCTAGCCCTGCTGAGAAAGGACATTTAAATTAGTGGAACAAGAAATTCTGTTGTTCCATCGCCTGAGCTAGCTTCACTATGCCATCCACACACCTTCCATATCTCAGCTTTCCAATCAAGGTAACAAAAAGCAGAACTTTCTTCCTAACAAAAGACCTCTCAGCACATTGTGTTTACCTCACTTATATACTGCAAGATTTTTGGTGCAGCCAACATATTTTGCACAAAGTTCTATTCCTAAATATAACTGATGTAACTGTAATCTAGAGCTGGCCAGAGCTGCAAGAAGCTGCAGTTAGCTGCAGCATTCTCTACAGCAATGGTCAGCTGCTCTCTCCTTCTTGAACTATTGTTTTCAGACAAGTGCTGTGGTACTGGACAAAGACAGGACTTTGAATTTCATTCTCCCCAAGTAGCTGCCCTTTCCTTATTAATTCAGCCATACTCTTTCTTTCTGCATTCTGAATAAATAGGAGGATAATACTTTACACAGGAGGAATAAAGGTTAAAAAATAACATACAGTAAAAATACCTGGATGCCTAGCATTAACTCTCAAATGCTTTAACCATACTTAAAATCTAAAAGACATGAAACTGAGCATGCAAGTAGTAAAAAAGAAACAGAGATGAACACTACATTTACAATTTAGAATACTACCTTGTCCAGTGTATTCAAAAGAGTCTGCTTCATCAGGAGTGTCAAGGTCATCTACATTAATGTCAATTTCATCAGGTGTATCCAAATTATCATCAGACAGTATAGACCCTTCACTCTGGTCCAATGAGAGATTTATGTTTGGAGCAGTGAGCTTTATCCTTCTGGGTTGGGAACCGTTAAGATCAAGAGAATTGGGAGGTTCTAAATAAACAGGAAAAAACAAAAAAAGAGATAAAGAATTTAATCTACTCCATATAGAATTCATATCCCAGGTACACAAAAACTACCTTTACACAGACTGCAACAGCTCAATTCTAGTAATACCATGTCATTTAAGACCATGTAACAAAACCCACAAATATTAGCATTAATGTTCAATTAAATGAAACAAAAAATCTATAGGAGCAGCAAATATAGCTCAGAGCTCTTAAATTATGTTAAATCCAGATTGACTATTTTGCAATTATCAGACAAAAATCAGGTTTTGAACATGCTCTGACCCACAATATTTAAGAATTTAAAGGGCAAATACAAATCATTTGAGTTATGAATCAAGACATTACCAAGTCCTGGGAAAAAATCTGTATGAATTAAAAGCCATTGTAAACACTTATTTCCTTATGCACTCAGTGCTGATTTAGAAATACTTATATTTTTAGCTTTAACTACATAGTATCTTAATATAGTAACAAAAAAATCTCTGAATTTCTTACTCAGTTTTAAAAGGAAGCACTGTTCAACAAAACAAGAGCTAGATATACCTTTGTTCCTTGCCTGTACCTTGTATGGCACATTTCAAGTTGTTCTAACTTAGTTCACTTAGACAGAAGTCAACTATAAAATAAATACTACAAACTACTAAAACTTAACAAGACTAAACAAGTGGTAAGAATGCTAAAGAGAAAATGTCACACTGTAGTTATAATTTTTCAAGTGAAGAAGAAAATTGACTAAATAAAGCAAACTCAATACTATTTTCTATTTAACACTGAACTGATTCTTTACCAGCACAGAGATCATTCTCACTGCATAATTAAATGCCACAGGAATAAGATAAAATTAAGAAAATGAACAAGAGCGTCTCTCACCAGGTCTCATCTCTGTAGAACTGGGACTCAGTACACCCTCAGCTAAGGGGATGTCCATTCTCACATCCTCTTGTATCAACCTGAGAGGTAAATACAAAGTAATTTCTTAAAGAGATATATAGCTCATGATCTTACATAGAACTAAAATTTCCTCCAACATAACCACTTCAGATGTGATTACAAAATTCATGGTGCAAACAACAATATTTCTCATTCTATACAAATGAAGATGGTTTTGGTTATCCAGCAAACTGAAGACATCACTGCAAGGAGCTTCAGCTACTCTTTGTAAAACAGTATATTCATGACTGTATATATAGTTACTATATAGCAAAAATTAGTAGGTTTTCCCTTTTTTGGTATCATTTGTATCTTGGAGCAATTCTGACCAAAACCAGTAATATTGATGCAGGTAATGTGTCACACTGAAAAAGTTCAGAAAGTAAAAAAGTGAAAACCAAAACTACATCACAGATTTTTAAAGACTAAATTGTTGCAAAATATCTTACCTAGACTCCATTTTTACGAAGATTAAGATACTACATTTAACATACATACATACATGCGTAAGTTCCTACCTACACATATACATACAAGGAAAAGGCACTAAGTGGTGAAAATAGCAACAAAGGTAGTTAAATGTTTAAAGCAAGTTGACTTGAACTGTTTTCATGCTTACTTTTTATTTAAATATTTTACAAAATACTTGCTTGAAGGATGGTTCAACTGCAAATAGGAAACTACATTTTATATTTTCAGGGCACTCTTAACAGCTTCCAAACTAGCGGCAAAACTATGACTTCAAGAGAGCTTCATTTACTTTATCATAGTACTTGTAGCATTTCACTCTGCATTCCTGTTCTGAAATCTGTTTTCTTTTTTTCTTTTTCACAAAGGCTGAAGAACAGACTATTCTTACACTTTGACCAACAGAACTGGGATGAAACCAGGAACTGGTACTCTTCCCTGCAACAGCATCAGCTGACTGTGTTTTGAGTGATTCAAGTGATTCAGCTGAACAGATATGAATAGGTGTAGCTTATTGCTCTTACAGTTTCTTCCTGCCCTCACTTTCCCAATGAGGAGGAAATACCCTCTTTACTTGATTGTGCCCAGACAAGACCCTCTGGTCAATCAGTGTATCAAAGTATGAGTATAGTTTCTGTGATTTCTCATTAATTTCATATGAATTATATATAAATGTGCATATGTAGAGCTGCCAAAGGCTTCACTTTGCCTAAAGTTGAAAAAGATGTTTACTTCAAGCCCCATGAGATCAAATTCCCAACACAGACAAGCAACCTAGTGAACTCCCACTTTTCCATGAGACCATAGAGAACACAGTTTAAAGCTATGGTCAAGTATGTTTGTGCTGTTCAGCTTAAAACAAAGCCTTGTCTCTCAAAAAAACCTGATTCTGCTGATTTTGATTTTATCCCCACATACTGTATAGTACATCTTTCATAAATAACAGACATGAACAGCTTAATGATTTTTACAAAACATATCAATTCTGGAATATGTTTAATTACAAAGAAGGCTTGAAACACTCTTTCTCTTAGGATGCACAACAGATCCTGTTCATGAATAATATGGAGGTACACATTATCCCTTTTGCCCCCTTCTCTCTACAATTATCTGTATTCAGAAAAACTGAATACCACCACAACTTACAGAGATAATGTAAATAAATCATTAGAGTCTTTGGGGGTTTTTTGCTGGTTTTTTTTGTTTGTTTTGTTTTGGTTTTGGGGTTTTTCGGGGGGTTTTTATACAATCCATAATAAAAGATGAGTAATGAAGTCTGATTCATTCACCTGAATTAACTAGAGAGAAATCCTAATTCCAAGGAAGTGCTGTAAGTAATAGCTAGCTAAGGCAAAAAGCCTTAGTGGAAAGGGTGTGGGGAGAGTATGAGTATTTCTAACCCATTTTTAAATTCAGACTGGGATTTTAGGTTTTAAAAATTAAAATTAAATAAATAAATAAACAAAATTAAATTAAATAAAATGAAATTTTATTTTATTAAGCTTTCAAAAAATAAAACTATAAAGAGTTCTTCAATTAAAACAGCTCATGACTAGTCAGATGATGACTCATGGGTACTTCAGGGTTCATACTGGTTGGAAAGAATAGAATTTTGGTACTAGAATGACAACAGAAGACTCCTTTTCTCTACAAAGACTGATGAAAATACTATTGTAAAGTTGGGACTGCTTTAACCACCAAATTTTGTCTCTATGTTGTCAGTTAAACAAAAGAATGGTTGGGTGGTTGTGAAGAAGGGTTTCTGGAGGTTTTATTCTGGTTTCTTATTGTAGTTTTGTTAATAAACTTTCTTTATTCCTTTTAAGTTTTGACCCTGTTTTGCCCTTCTCCTAATCCATATCTCACAGCAAGAAAGTAAGCTTTCTAGTAATGTTTTAGCTAGTGCTTTAAAACCACTATATGTACTTGGTTACTACTTTGGTTATTCAAACCATTAATTTGTGATATTTCTTATAGCTTTGGCAATTTCATACTGCACAACCTTTGGAAATTACTGGAGGAAATTATTTGAAAGGAAATATTCAAAGTTGTGTGAATAGTGAGATACAGCAGGATAGTGAAATTTCTGGCTTTCTGTATTGAAAAGAGACACTATTCTCTGCATAAAACAAACAAAAAAAAATGTTTAAGAATGAAGATCATCTTTTCCTCCGTATGAAAAGACAACAACTGAGTTTTATATACTCTATACCTACAGAAACAGTGACAATGATAACCTGAAATAAAGCAATTTTCCACAAGTAATTAATTCACAAATTTAGGGTAGCGTAACATTTTTGCAATGCCCAGGACAGAATTATCCTAAATCATGACATTTCTAGGGTTACCTCAAGACTGCTTTTCTCTCTGTGGCATCTTCTTATTTCTTTAACACACAGGTATTTGAGTTGGTATTGCTGCTTTTTCTAGGGCCTCTTACACTTTCACAACAAAAAGTCAAAGTATTTTTCTGCTTTCACTAGGACCACTGCAGCTGAGTTAAACCAAAATTTTTTATCATAGTCGTGAAGAACAGTACATTTCTAGGTATTAAAAGATATATGTGTTTCATACACTTGTTTGAATTTCTTGTGAAATTCAGCTATGAGCAATATACTCAAAAAATATCCTTCACTTATGGATTACAGTTAAATAACATCAGAATTTGTTGGATAATTTCTAATTTTATTTTGTTGACACTGTTTTTAACATCAAAAAATCTGTACTGTTCATATTGGATTATTAAATTTGGAAAGTAAGATTCTCTGTTCCTAAAAGCACTTGGTCAAAGCATGCATTTAAAAAGTCCAGTTACCAAAAGCATTGTTGACACAAGGTTCTCCATTTTATCTTCAATTTCATAAAATGCTATTATTGCCTTTCAGAAGATTTTTAGAGGAGATTAGATTAGGAGAAAGTCTGACTTGGGAGCTAGTCTTATTTTTCCAAATCCTTTGTGCTTTACACAAAGACATTAAAGATTCCTTGCCAGACATACAGTTCAGTGAAAGTTCTTAATTTTCATATGCCACAGTCAATATTTCAGTCATAAATTAATGGGCAATACAGACATGTTTAAAATCATATTTAAATTATATGTCTGTGATACTGTGCCCCAACATAAGGCTTCAGGATTGCCATCAGTAAAGAGAATAAGGAGGATATGGATGAAGACTGTTTTCTACAGATACAGCTTCACATTTTCTGATGGATTTTGAGAGGATGTTATGCTGAGCAGCTCAGCATCTTGCACAGTAATTCCTGGCTGTGCAGAAGCTCTCAACAGACCTCAGCAGGAACCCTAGTAATGGAAGTCAGACCACAGAAACTTTAAAATAGAAAACTATCTCCTGTTCCTTTCCCACAGACTACTCCACATGCTTTCAAAATTCTGGCTTATAAAATCCCTTGCCCTGCCATAAGGGCGCAGCTTATAACATGGATGATGTGGACAAAAATATTTAAGAAAGAGAGATACATATTTTTTTAATCCCTTTTTAATGAATGCTCCTACTGAAGAAATAAGTTACTTTGGAAAGCCCGTTCTAATCAAGTATGATTTACTGGATTGATAAAAAAGGGATCTTGGAACACAAGTCAAAGTCAATTAAGGTTTTTTGTGTCATAAATGACTTCTTTTATATTGTACACAGACCGGTCATTTAAGGATCAGCTGCACTGGGAATCAAGTTACTGATTATTTGCTCTGATATTCAGGTCTATGATCTTGTTCAGAAGCAGCTAAACACCCCTCATTTCTCAAAGGTGGATCAGAGACAGATATCAAATTCATACTAAAAGAGGAGAGGCTGGAGGCTGAAATGCTTTTCTTGCTCTTTTTTTGGTTCAGACATTCTTACAGCTCAATAAATTAATAAGCTTTAAATAATTCTTAATGCCCTCTCAGATCAGTATTTCTCAAAACTAAAGTTATCCTTCCTGACTTTTCTAGGCACAGCAGCAGTCTGATATTTTGGAAAGAGCAGCTTTGAATATTCACAGCAATATGTCATAATCCCTATGGGCTGTGCTGCCTCACCCTTGTGTCATCTGTGATCTATCACCAGTTTCCCAAGTTGCTCTGCAGCTATTACATATCAAGAAGTTAATTTCTTTAGTCTAAAACAAGATATGCTTCCAACGCACTGCTCTGAATAAACACCTATAACATGCAAAAGAGATCAACATTAATCCAGTTGTGACTGTCACCACAATTTATTCACCAGCTGGACTTCAAAATGTATATATTTTCCCATTTTCTTTACTCATCATTGTAGAAGTTTAATCTGAAGTGGAGCCCACAACTTCCAGGCACTTTTCCTACATGAGTAAATCATGTTTCCTGCATGCTGTTTTCTCTACATACAGAAATAATTTTATTCTTAAATTTTCACAAGCTATCAAAAGTTTTTTTATAAGTTTCAAAACATGATGAGTAAAGATACAACATGGATGAAATCATCTCTGTGCATATTAATACATGCTTGGTTTGGACACTAAATGTGAAGAGGGGACATGAAGTGCAGTGGATAGGTTACTTAGAGGCTGGATATTTAGGCTTTTTTAATCTTCTCAAATTCCACATATTATGCAGGTATTCCCTGGTTTTGGATGAAGTAAGATTCCTGCTGATAGCCCACTTTCTCACTAGTTTGCAGTGAAAAACTAAGCTGTTTTGAAGAACCCATGAAGTGACATTTTAGGTACAAAACCAGGGGAACTTAAACTCGTTGAGATACTTTTGCAGCACACAGGCAGCACGACGTTCTTTTCCTTTGAACCCCTCCCATCCCCACCCTGTGACAACACCCTCATGCAAGTACTGAGCCCAGGAAAATAGAATGGAGTGCTTGAGGGATTGGATATGAGAGGAGAGTATTTTCCTTGGAAGGTATGAAAAAGCCCTTGGCATTTATCCAGTAATTCCTGTCTACTGCCTCTCAGCACAGCTCTCTCTGAAAGTGCCTTACCATTACGGAGGATTAAGTGTTTTGCCAGCATCTTGTGTAAACCCATCTCTGGCCTGCCTGATGGGTTTCACATCATTTTGATCACCCCACCTGGACAATGTCTAACTTCTTTCAGACAAAAAAAGAATTCCTTCCTATTCAGAAGCACTTAAAAGCCTTAGAAGAACCTAAAGCAATCATTGAAACACTCCACTAACTGCAACTTACATCAAAGATGTGTTTACACAAAATGTTTTCTTAATTGCTCCATTCACCTTCAGTTTAAAATTACAGAAACGCATATAAATTTAGAGCCAAAATCTCTTTCCAAATACATGACTTACAAGGTGGTGTTTTGCTATCACCCATCTCTGTAGCTACTAGTCACGGTTTAAGCTGAGCTGGCAACTAAGCATCTCACAGGCACTCATTCACTTTTCCCCACTCCAGTGGGATTGGATGGAGAATACAAAGTTAGACATGGGGGTTCAGTGAAGAACAATACAATTGCTAAACATCCACCAAGCCATACCAAACTCCATCCTCGAGCCATGATCACTCCCCCCCCTTGCTGGGTAACCCCTCAGATTATACACCAGGCATGATGTCTGTGATCATCTTGGGTCAGCTGTTCCAGCTATGTTTCCTGTACACCTGTTTGCTCACAGGGCATGAGACACCAAAACTCTCCCTGACTTAGGGTAAGCGTTACTTAGCAGCAACTAAAACATCAGTGTGCCATCAACATTGTTCTCATACTGACTCTGAAACACAGCACTCTATCAGCTGAGTAAAAATGAACTCTATGCCAGTCAAAACCAGGACACTACTCCAACATTCACCTCACCTCATATAAAAGAATGGCAAAACCCATTCTGTTATCACAATTAAACACCCAATGTATTATTTCATTTTTAGAAAAGAAATTGTTTTGCTATTTTGCATTTATATCCAAATAGCACATCTTTTACTTTCCTTCATAGGGCCCTACACTGGCAGCTTGTAATTTCTGTGCCATTTCTGTTCAGAAAAGATATTAGAGATTTATAGACCATTGCTACAACAGCATTTTTTAAAAGAACAGCAAATGTCTACCTTCTACTTTTACTACTTGGAGTGCTCAGAGAAGAAAGTCAGTTTGTCCATCATCTTCCAGTTGTAGATGTAACTCCACAAACTGCTGTAACTGAGATGTATTATTTCCGAGACCTTTAATGCTACTGGACTAATAACAAATCCTAATGTAATCTACATGGTGTTTGAGTTTTGATGCTTATCGTCCAGGTTACGTAGTTCTCTGCAATCAGAGAAATGTTGGACATACTTCAGTATCAACTGTGTCTACAGGCCAGAAGGACATGCCTTAGGAAATAGTGTTCATATATGAATTTCAGAAATAACACCTGACAAAATAATGGACTTTAGTGTGAAGAAACTTTAATGAAAATACACAGGAAGAAACAGAGAAAGAAAGCAACAACATCAGTCCGCAAAAGCCTGAATGGATTGTACACTAAGAGATGAAGACCCCATTCGGAAATGCACCCACTAAACCCAAAATTACTTCCTATAACTAGTCCCCTGCTACAAAACTTCTAGGCATAAAAAAGAATTTATGCAGATACCTATTCAAAGATAAAAGGGACTGCAGTGCTAATTTTTTAGGTTCTGCAGAATTAAAGATCCCTAAACTGTAGAAGAGTACGCAACAAATCAAATTGACATACACTGTGCAATATTCAGTCAGTATCAGTCACAGATTATGCTCTATCCACATACCAAGAAAACTAGTGTATTGAAAAGAATCCACTCCAGGATATCTGAGACTATAAAAAAGTAATTACTTTTACTCACAGCTGTGTAAAATAATTATACTGTATACAGGTGACTTTTAAAAATGGATTAATTCAATAACCTCCCAAGACCTGAATTTAGCAACCATATGTTAGAAATTAACAGTGTTTCTATTGCTATTTATTTTGTAGCTCTTAATCACAAATTAGTTTAGGAAAAATCTATAGATTGAGCACTATAATTTATGCATAGCATGAGACTTCTATTCCTATATCTGTATGAAAAGGAAAATAAAAAATGCTGTGGTGATTTGTTTAAGCCAAAACGTTTATTAATCACACATCTGTGCAAATGCTAACTCATCATTGTCATACTACTTGCTGCATAGTAGATTACAGGCTCAAAATCCTATTTTACAGAAAAATATGTCACTTACAAAAGCTACGGAATAAGCCATTGCTAAATATTAGCAAAAATATGATAAGTTCATTGTTTTTAATACTTCAGTTCTCATGTGCTGACATTTTACTCCATTTTCAGCATGGGAGTTGAATGAAAAAGTTAGGCATGACAATAAGAGGTAATATTCTTTCTGTAGAAAAGTCATATATTATAGCCACGAGATTTGAAAGCATGTTAAAATTCTCACTTAGAGCCACTGAATAAATTTTTAACCATTCTTTATTAAAACATTTCCTACTTTCCAATCACATTCATTGTTTAGTGTCTGTTTATCTCTCCATCTTTTACCTTGTTCCTCTTTTTTAACTTATACGATAAGCCTCATTTTATTCCAGGAAGCCGGTGACAGTAGTAGGCTCTCCTGGCTCCTCATATCAGCTTAAGACTGTTAAAAAACAAAAGCTGATAATTCTTAAGCATATGCTGCTGCTTTCACTGCTGCTAGGCAGCCACATGCTGTCTGTCCTGACCCCTTGCCAGCTCCCTCCCTGTGTCACAGCACAAGAGAAGCAGGTAAAGCCATGGAAGGATGCAAAGAGCCATGAAGGGACAAATCCAAGTAAACAAAAATAATGGATTTCCGTAGGCTATTTCATCAACCTTATGCACACACCCATGGATGAGGAAGGCCTACGGAAGAGATCCAGGGCTCCAGCCTTCTTCAATTACATGTGACTTTCAGCCACATGAAATAAAAATGCAACTTAATACAAAATGAGGAAAATTGAAGTCCCACCTATATCTTGCCGAAATGGAGACTTAGAAATGCAAGCCAGGCTCATGCTGCCAGCAGCAGATCCCTGAGTCTCCAAAACCATGTAGCAACTTCATGGCATGAATATGGACAGAAGATGCTGGTGCTTTCAAAACGCATCCACATAATAGCACTGTCTCCTGCTATGGCTCTTACACAGAAGGACCAAACCTGCTAGGTTCCTAATACTACCATTTTAATAACATTCTCATAAGACAGTATTCTGTGTGCAAAAACCGATAGTGAGTAATGAATTCTAACGCAGAATAACACGTCACTTAACATCTATTTCTTTGCTTAGCATTGCACTTTTATACCACCACAGGGTTTTGGCCTTAGAGCAGGGGCTATTCTCTGTTAGGTACCTAGGTAAATGCTCCTTCATCTTTACTGAGACAATGGAAAATCACCAGAATTAACAACACAGAGCTGGGGAGCTTATGTCATGGGTGCTCCTCCATCAGTATTTAAAGATCACAAGGTCTGGCTGTGTACGTTCAAAGCAGTATTAGCATTTAGAAAGCGTGTTCCTGATCTCTTAATAGGTGTCTATAGTATTCTACAGATAATATTTCACATATCTAGATGATCTCTTAATCAACAAACACTACAAATGCCAGCAGAGAAAGTGGAAATTAAATCAATCTGATTCTAAAGATCCATAAGTATAACCTGAAAATACATTTTCCTTTTAAAATCAACTTTTAAAATTTATTAAGATGCCAGGGACCTGATTCCCACCTTCCACTCTCATGAAGCGATTAATTATTCCCTGAGAAAACTCAGTTTTGGTTTTCCTAACTCTTACACCATTTTACCTTCCTGAATGTGTGGCTCACAGTGACCGTTTTCCTGCCATACTGTTCTGTCAGGACCAACCATCAGAATACCTGAAGCGCCAAATTATGTAACTGGTACATGAGAGGCACTTGAAAAAGCAGGGTGCACCTTGTATCCAGTGCAGCCATCTGTACTTTCAAGAAGTATGCTAATGATTTCAGAGTAGTTAACAGAAGAGACGTTGCATGATCAGAAGCCAAAAAATCTCTAGTAAGTTTTAAATATTATACCCTACTGGACTTGTCTGTTCTCCACTGGACTTGTGGGAAATCCCCTCCAACTATTACAATCTAGACTGTATCAAGCCCATTTGTTTCAAAATTAAAACAAGCTAAAATGCCTCAGTCTGCTCTTCACTATTATTCATAATCATTCATTCTGAAACTGAGCTAGTACCTGAACTTCAGTGGGTATTTCTCTTTACTACTCGGTTTCTCTGCAATATTGGCAACTTCTTGTATTGCTTAATGGATTTGTTTATCAGATGGTTGCATGTACAGCAATGATAGTACTTATTACCATCCTAAACTAGGCTGAATGAAATGCTTCAACAAAGCTTCTTACAACAGGTCAAGTATGTCTTGTCCACATGGTAAAATGTGATGATGACTTTTAGAGATGCTAATTACAAGAACCCACTTCACATCAAGATGTACATGCTTCTTTTTATCTGTCCATTAAAGCATTAGTATTTTTTAACAGTCTTCTGAATTCAAGCTCAGCTTTTAGACAGTATGTTGATAGATAGGAAAAGATACATGGTAACATTTTTTTAATAAGGTATGACTTCTATCTTTTCTTCCCCTCATACTGCTTTTCTCTGGTCCTGTTTATCATCTCATTCCCTATCCTCAAAATACTTCTATTTCCTCAATACCTTAAACATTGTGAAATTCTTTGTTTTCTCACATCTGTATCACTGTACTGCCAAATGTCTACCTTTCCATCTTTTCCATGTTGCTGTATCAATAATTTCACAATTTACAGTGTTCAATGTTATTATAATTTAGGTTCTTACCTGACCTACTACAAACTTAGAAATAACTAACAGCTACATTTTCCCTGTCTTGGCTATGAGTGACCTAAGGAAAAGTTTCTAAAAAGGTGTTAATGTCAAACTTTAGTCTCTCTTAAAGTTGCAGTTGTTGGAGATGTAATAAACAGTAGGGGAATTTAAGTTACAATGAAAAATGTAGAGTGGAAATTTTAACCAGGAAATTAAAATGGAAATATCATATTGGGTGTAAATTGGTAACTGAAATTAATTCACATCCATACTGGGAAATTATCAGCATGGGAAAAATACAGGAAAAGTCCCAAACATGAGCCAGAGAAAACTTAAACAGGTCACATAAGCTCTAATGAAGCAGTAAAACTGGAAAACATTCTGGCCTGCAGCTTGCTTGCACTGGCAAGAGGTGTTAGGGGCAGGAAAGATTGTTAGACCCGGCAGCTGGCAGGTCTGAAAGGCATGTGCAAAGAGAGATGGGAGATGCAGAAAGCCACCAGTTATCTTCAGAAGCAGAACTCTGTCACTGAATTGGAAGTGCCACACAAGCAGTAGGAAGATAAAAACCAAGTCAAGTGTGGGAAAGAGGAGTAATGTCAGTGATAGCAAAAACGCTGTGAAAGAGTCAGAGTGACAGGAAAGGCCAGACTGAAGAAGTAATCTTCAGGAATAAGGTGAGAAAATGGGGCTCCTCCTTCCTCCACATGGCACTCCTCACATATTACAGCTAAGGAAATACACGGGCAAGGTTAGCTATATGCTCTACTTCCAACAAGCAGGCAGTGGTACATCTTGCTGGGGTTGTGCCCAGCAGAAAGTTCTTTAGAGTCTGCTGCCAATGTGTAGAACACAGTCAGGTTTCATCTGTTAGCCTAAAATAAAAAAGTCCCATCTGCTGCTGTCTGGTTTTCGTAAGTGCAATGGCTGTAGGTAAGACCACAAACTACAAGATACACTAAGAACTAATAAGGAGTTAATTCTTAAAATCCCATAACAGCTAAACCACTTCCTTCAATGTCCAAAGGAAAAACCAAGTAGATGAGCTATGAAATCTGTCAAGTAACTCAAATGTCACTCCCACCTTCCTCTGCCTCAGTATCATTTGTTATTGCAGTGGCACTGTCATTTTCTGGGTATTTATACAGGGTGTGATAGCAAGTGTTTCCAGTCCTGAAGACACTACAGTGATTTTAAAAAGCCTTACACAGGTACTTTCAAAATCATTTCTCACCTACACATTGTTTCTTATAAAGTTTGCAAGCTGCAGCTTTATTGCCCAAAGAAAGACTGGGGCAGTAAGACGGCTTTTTTTCCCTATGCCTTTTCCTACAGATATATTACAAACTGTAAATAACACTGTTCTCCTATTACTGCTGAATATTACACAGAGGTGCCACAAAACTGCAACAGACTGCTTGTAGCAGGATCTAAGTTTTTAAAGTAGTGAATGTATACAAAAACTAGATTTGTCTCTAACTATATGAATTTTCTACTGTCCAGATTAATACAAGGCCAAATAAAAAAACAGACTCATCGAAGCCAGGAAAGAAAAGGCTATTTTAGATCTTTGTAGACCCCTACCCCACATGAGAGCCACACGAGTGTGGCTGAGAATCAAAGCATGAACATGGCAGCCCTGGGAAAAAGAAATGTTTGGCAGGGTAAGGATCAGTGTGCATTGTTCCCTGCTCTGACCCCCATGGTTGTTTTAATGCCTCCTGACAGTGCTGCTAGGGCTGTGTGCATCCTCCCTTTCTCAAAACAGCTCTGCTTTCCAAGTAAATAAAGATAAATCCAGAAATTACATCTCTGCCTGCCCCTGCTTCCCTTCCCCAGCTGCCTTAGAAGAATTCTGGCTAAATGCACAAAACCAGCCTGCATACATTTCCTTTCAATGTTGCTCCAGGTAGCCAATATTTTTACATTCTGTTTATTTCAATGCCTCCTGTATTATCACTATCATTTATGGGCTTACCATACTTGGAACTGAAGAATATTTTCATTCCTTCATCACAGACAGAAAAGCAAGTAACTGAATGAGTTGAATCAAGCTCCCATAATTAAATTTTTAAAAAAATACTGCCTGCACAAACCAACTTTTGCAGTAATTAAATCTCTTACCGCTGAGATTATTGCTGCATCCCTCATCAGTTAACCTTCAAAAATTACATATACTGTTCATCATAACATTTTAAGAGGGCACTGCAAAAAATTCAAAAATCATATGCTTCAACTGACACGGAAAAAACACCCGAAACTGTAATGCCAAGTAGCCTACAATGAGAGTTGTCACAAACAGTCAAGCTACCAGTAATTAAGCACTTTAAAAAGCAAGCTATATGCTGGCAATGCCCTTTCATCCCTTTTTGCCCACTGTATCCTCAGAGCTAGGCAAAAAAAGCTGAAAGTAATCCAGCATATTAGGTGACCGCGCAGTGAAGTTTTGTTTCCTAATTATAAATACTATGCCTGTGCTCAGACAAAAGAAATCCTTCTGAACTGATGCAAGCTTCTCTGGTAAAGAGCTGCAACAGAATTAAAATACAGCTGCCCTGTTTTCAGTAATGAGGTCCTGAGTGCTTTGCATCATGCTGACTAACATTTACCCTTTTTCTGTCTGAAGTAACTGCAATAAAGAGCCGTTAATCAGAAAATCTTCCGCACATCTGCCACTCGGAGCAAAGAGATGCTTACCTTCTGAAGACTTGAAAAGGCCTTTCTACTGCAAAAATAGAAAGGCTGCTCCACTGCTGCACTTCAGCATCCCTCGTTCTCCAGCAGTTTACTAGGAACACAGATCCTCCACCATTTTCTTGTCACGTGGGTAGTGGTACTGCTAAATAAGGGTGATCACCTGCCTTCACACAGCCGGCTGTGGGAACCAGCAGCTACTGGGCTTTGGTTACAGGCACTCTTAAACAAATGCAGAGCTGTGCTTCAGCTGTGAAAATTACGATTCTTTTTCACATTCCCTGTGGAGCTTCACCGGAGCATCATCAAACTTTGATGCAGCGAGTCAGCTGGCGGTAGCAAAAAGGCTCCCTGCTGCTTCATTTCACTGCCTGAGGAAAGCTTATGCTGAGATTGCATGACAAAAGTTCCTATGGATTCAACCAATCTCAGCCCTCATTTCTGCTTGCATCAATGGCTAAAGAGCACATGCACATTCAGACAGGGTTTGCATAATTTTTTTCAGTTTGCAATTTAACAATGGGAATGCAGGTGCAAATTTAAACGAAAAAAAAAACCAAAAATACCAACAACCACCAGTTCAGAAGGCACGACAGATTCTGAAAACACCAACTATGTGCAGCAGGAAGCAATGCCCACAGCCTGTGGTCCTGGTTGTGCTTCTTAGGGAGAGAAAGGATTCTTCTTCCCAAGCAGTGCAGTCTAACAGTCTCTTTTATAGAAGGGTATTCTGAGGAGGGACCCTAAAAAATCCAGACTTCTTTCCAAATGCAAAACAGCTTCCAATCCTAATCTGTACAGTAAGGCAATAGACCCTAGGACAGCCTAACCTTCATTTGGTATCTCTCATCACACTGCACATATCCTCCTGGAAAACACTGAGAACTGGAGAAGCTCTCACATCAGACTGCTTAGCCATAAACAGTCAAAAACAAACAAAAGCCTAACCCTGTTTTCTCTTTCCAGTACAGCTCTATGCACAGCTGCAGCACAGTGTAAATCACAATTCACTGGCTCTCACCTTGTTCTTCTTGGTGTAAGTAATCCTACAGAAAAAGTGGTCATTATCTGCTATGCATGTCCTGGTAAGTCAGACCCAGATGCCATTTTAAAAAGGAAAACAGATAAATACAAAGCATTTCAAGAGATTTAAAAATCATCACCAATATGAAAATACACTTCTAAACAGGACAGTGCTGCAGACACATCATCTTTGATGTTTCTGTCGTCTAGCTGTATGTAAAATTTCCAGCGATAGGGAAGTTTCTAGGACTTTTTCAACTGTCCAAAATTGAATTAATTTAAAATCAAAAGTCCACAAACCCAGTAACCATGGACCCGAAAGTCCATAATACCCAGATTTCCTGTATCCAGGAAATTAAGATATAAATATTTATGTATAATAGAAGTCATTAGTAGCAAGATTATGGTGAAGCTGTGAAATTAGTAATGTGGCCAAAAACAAGACCTTAATTCTCCATACCAATTCTCCATTCAAGTACCATAGAATATTTTTGAGATTTTAGAATGCTGACCATCCACAAGCCACTCTGGTAGTCACACTCAGAGCACCTGAGCTGGAACCCCACACTCACGCAGTCAGACCAAGTTCCCTTACCGGTGCAACCCCACGTTTCCCATAGCAGAGTCTCAATCCTTAAAATAATCTAATCATGGTGCAACAAAAGAATAGCTTGAGTTGGGTACCTCTGTGGAAAGACCGTGAACACAGGAAACTCTGGGCTTTTATATCCTCACAGTCTGTGCATGCAGAAGTCTGGGGGTCGTCCAGCAGAGTCCCTGCTGTGTCTTTCAGTGTCCAGTCACCTGCTGGTACATTTCCCTGTGCCCTTCATTATGCAAAGGCCAGAACCAGTTCATGGACTCCTTAACAGATGCCCTGCTGGGACCACTAACCTCACTGGGGCTCACTGCCAAAGTCAGCTCTGCATCAATAGGGTTAAAATTTCAAAGCTTGTTAACACTTTAGGCTGAAATCTCATCATTGATCCCACTGATTGGAATGTATTATATAGTTAATTAGCCCAGAAAACAGTGGTGCTTTTAATAGCGGGGGATTTTTTAATTTAACTGCTAAACCATATTAACAAAGTCCAGGTCTCCTTGCTTCCTGGCTCTATCAGGCCGATCTCACAATTTAATTAAAATTTCAGTACCATTAGTAAATAATAGTAAGTTGTGTGATTTTTCCCTTTTAAAGTTGTTTTCTAGTCACTGAAGCACTGTTCTTTTCTTCTTAAAGGATTTTATAAAGGTCATGGTATTTGCCATGTAAATATTAAAGCTCCTTTTACCAAAATGAGACCATCAGGGCCTTCCTACAAGCAACCTTCTCAGTTGTTGCTCCTTTACTTATATGTTTGGTTTTAACCTTTAAAGCATGGTCCTTGTGTTAAGTCAAATGCCATGCTTTGTGCTGCCAAGTGGGAAATCTAAATTCAGTTGCCATTTCAAGTCCATAATTTTGTAGTTCAGCAGGAGCTGGAAGCATAACTGAAGCAGCATGCCTGGTCCCCAGAGTGCCTGGAATTGCCTTCCAGTGGATCTGGCCAATTAATAAACAATCCTGACGGAAGTGAAAGATGGCAACCCCACAGGTTTCCAAGGAAAAAAAAGGAAACAGGTATCCAAAGGGAAGTAAATATTACTTTATTTTTTCTTACAACAGATTTTCAAGCCTTTCAGCATCCTGTATATAGCACCCTGCTCTGCCCATAAAAAATAAGGCAAACCTGGGATCCCTAACTCACTGCCTTATTCTAACTTTGGGATGACAGAAGAGACATTTTGAGAAAATATTCAGTGAAAACTTTGCTCACTGGAGTCAATATGATTTTTTTCCTGGGTTTCAGTCTGTCAGTATTTAATGTCAGTACTGGGCATTGATACTGACTTGAATAATTCATGGATTTCAGATTTATTTGTATTTGGCTAAGTCACAGAGACAGCAGAGTCATCTCAGAATTCTTATTAATCTTGTAACAGTCACATATTTTTCTTTAATTAAATTTAATTATCTTTATTCACTGGCAAGCATAGGGAAATGTGATGAAAGCAGGCTTTTCTATTAATATAACACTGGATTTTTTCCTCTGCTAGGCAATTTTAATAGCCAGCATGACAGTAGTGGTCACAGAAAGACATTTTGGACAGAGGCAGTGGAAGAACTATCGTTTCCAAAACATCATTATACATCTGAGCAGAAAAGAATTATTCCTGTTACCTCCTGTTAAAGAAAAATGAAGCTTTACTTTGAAGTCTTATTCTAGTATGTTAAATACATTGTGGTAGTTCTCCAAAGGAAATTGTCTTCGGCTCAGTTTTGCCACCAGTTTTCTAAGCTTTCCCCCAAATCTTCCAAATACCTCTGTTCTTATTTCTACTGCTCTCTCTGCTTCTTGTACCTCAAATCAATATATCATTTCATTGTATTTTGTTCAGCTCTTTCTAACTCTTTCTAATAAGGAAAAGGATAATACTTCCCTAGAACAAAGGTAAAAGCAAGAATGATCTGGTATATACAGCCATTAAAATATTCTGAGAAATATGCTGGGTGAAAACTAGCATAGCTATCTGCAGTGTTCTCCCTCTGCTTCTTGATCAATTCATCACCAACAACTTTCATACAGCTCTGTAAGACAAGATACCTTCTATCAAGAAGAAAATTACACCCCGTCTTCCTAAATTTTACTGCTGGCATACTTCCAGTCAGCAGCAGCAAAGTATGTTATCCAGCTCACCAAATATGCTGCATAAAAAGCTGTTTTCTTTCCGGAAAGACTGACCTTAGTAATGTGCTATTGAATCTTTTTGTACTATTTTTAGGAGTCCAAAGAATCTCTAGGGTTTGTTACTTTTGGTATTTGTCTATTTCTGAGACAAGCTTATGTCTTTTCTCCAGTGTTTTGAAACAGGAAGTAAGCTTCCTTATTCTTCACTCTCTGCTGAAGCTTTTCGTTGCAGAAATAAAACAGAAGTGGGTGGAAGAGCCTTACCTCTAGCCACAGACTTTTTTAAAACAGCTTTGAGAGTTGTTATGTTTGACATTGGGATGAAGGGGGCAGTGACCAGCAGACATTAAGATTTTAAGGCACTTCCTCATGCTGGTTTTCATTTACGCCGTTTCAAAATCTTAATTATCTCTTCTATGTAACAGGCAATTTTAATAGAAGAAGTGGCAGACATCTGCTGAATGAAAGCAGAAACCAATGCAAATTGTGTCCTTCACTGGCCTTTACTCCACTACAACGGGAATCTACTTCAGCACAGTACAAGTAGGAATTTTTTTTCCTAAACAGGGGCATATGGCTATAAAAGGGATTAGAAGACAGTTAATAAGTAACTGCCTTCATAAACTTTGGACTATTAATTCAGTTGTTCATTGGCTGGGTTTGACTTTGAATACAAATTAGAAGTTTCTTTATTTTTCAAAGATCATAGAACCACAGAATGGTTTGGGTTGGAAGGGCCTACAAAGATCACCTGGTTCCAACACACTTGACAGGGGAAGGAACACTTGCCACTCCAGTGGGTTGCTCAGAGCCCCATCCAGTCTGGCTCTGAACACTTCCAAGGACGCAGCCTTCACAGCTATTCCAGACAACCTGTTCCAATCCCTCATCACTCTCACCCTGAAGAGTTTCTTTACATCCTACTTTGACATAAATCTTTGGCAGACTCAGAGCCTGATGACTAGCACCATCAGATGCCTTCCAGAAATTGTACTGCAATAATCAGGAAAGTCTTAGTTTCTTCTCTTACATGATGATGCCAGGGTTTCTTCACTAACCTCCCAAAGTCTGGCAGCTCAGCTGCATCACATTGTTTTAAACTTTGTTGGCCATGAAGGGCAGTTAATTTCAGACAAAAAAGTCAAAAGCTGCATACTGAGCTATGTTTAAGAAGGAATTTCTGTGTTTAAAACTGCCAATCAAACATATTAAGAAAGCATTTCCAATTACACGCTTCTACCACGTGAGTTGCTAGTTTTTCAGCTGTTTATGTATCACCTACAAATAATGACTCCTGTACGTGTTTCATCATAGTATTTTTCATGTGTTTACTTTGGTTTCAAAGGAATCAAGGCCTCTGTGATCATGCTGTGGGCATGCACAGGGAGGCATATGTCTGTCATCCTAAGAAGTCAGAAGTCTTTATCTAACTGACTGAAGATATGGGCTTATTACAAGTTTATCAACTACCAAGCAGAGGGGAAACTGAAGGGAAAACCACACCAGAAAAGCAAACTCTATTACATACAAAATCCATGTATTTCCATACATGGAAGAGGATTAATTACTTTTAATATTATCAATGCTGGAAGAAACATCTATTAAAGTTTACAACTTACCAAGAAAAATATCTAACAAGAAAACTTAAACCAAAGCAAAGTAGATTTTACTGGTTTCATGCTCTCACAATTAATTGTTAATGTGGAAGCTGAAGAAGTTCCTTACCTTGCTTCTCTGGGCATCAGTATCAAGTAGTGTAAAGGATAGAAATAACCACTGCTACTGACTAAAAAGGCAGTTTGTATTAAATAATTTCTAAGTGAGATAAGAAAGAAGACTAAATTAGAAGCTACAGTGACAATATATATTCCATACCAAGAATTATTTTATCTTTTTCTTGCAGGATGCACCATATTCCATCATCCGTTTAAATTTCTACTGAAAACACAAGAACATTAACATAGTCCAGTACTGGATTTTAATGTGGGAATTAGTCTAAGGAAATACACTAAGTTCTAAGAATAATGAATGTACTGCATGCAAAACTCCAATGTGAACTACTGTGGAGTAGTACTTCAGGATTTGCCGAAGTTCCGAAAAAACAGCTCTTCTCAAAGTGGATCTAAAAATTTATAGTAATAAGATGTTAAACCCCCACTATAAATCCATGGCCATATTTTTTCTAGTATCAGTCTAAGTTCAAAAATCAGATTTTTTTTCCTGAGGTGTCTAACTAAGAATCCTACTGCACTAAAGTTATCTCAAGTCCAAAATGTGCTGGTTTATTTAAAAATTATTCTAAATCAGACACCTAGAGTTTTCTTTTCCTCTCTAAAAACATCATGGGTATGTAAGTATGACAAGTCAAACCACTAGGATGTTGCCTATATGTAATTTATCAGTGTGACTTAGACTGGGTCAACATCTGCCAGTTTTTAATTTAAAATGCTTTAGGAAATAACAGACGATTTCTTCATGTCAGATTTGCAAGCCTGCAACTAGCCAGCACCCCTAAACAACTCTTCCGTTTCCTGTGCCATTCAATACTGATCGTGAGCGGAACTGGTAAGCATTTCATGAGCCTAAATTTTTTTACTAGAAATGCATCGTTTGTCAAAAATGCATCTTTATTAATTGAAATTAGTTGTTTTTAATGAACTCCCAGTGAAACCCTGCAGAGGTAACACCAGAAAATGGCTTCCAGGGTTAACAAATAAAGCACCTCCAAGTCAAAGGACATCTAACTTTCCTAGATTTGCTGATCGTAAGCCACCCTTCCACACAACAACATGGATGCAAAACAGCTGCTTGGAAATTTTCTTTGTTTGGGCTTCTCCCAGATTTCTCTTCTATAGGAAATTTCTAATTTTCCTTCTGGAATGGAATTTAGAAGCTTAGAGGACTGGGTGCGACAGAAATGCTGTGCCAACCCACCATTCTTTTGCTAGTTTCAAGGTCAAGCACTCAATATTTGGTTTACTTCAGACTCTACAGATCTGATGAGTGCTCATCTTCTGCTAATACTTCTGAAAATTTTTCTCTCTCCTGATGGCAACCTGCTGTTTGCAAAGGAGGAGAGGTCAACAACAGGAGCATCCTCTCGAATACACTACAGCAAATGGAGTCAGGAGGGCCACCCCTCATTATATCTGGTAACACAGCAGGGAGTCCCTTAGCAGCAGGAATACTACCAGCACAGAGGCTGCATGTCCACACAAAGTCAGGTCCATATGTACTCACTTGATCTGCTTCAATTGCCAGTTCAATTCAAACAGTCATAAATGCTTCTCTGACCTGATCAGAGCTTGAAAATAATCACAAAGACCACAACTTTCCTTCATGCTTTTCTTTCCTGTATAAGCAGCACATTTTTCTGACTCTGGGCCTTGACTCCTTACTTTCTTCCTTCTCAGCAGTTTTGCTTTGGGCTGAGACAGTACTTCACTTCAATCCCTCCATGATCTCATCATGTACTGGTAATATCACCAATACCTGCCTTGGGCCTGTATTCCCTGGCCACATCTGTTTCAGATTTAAAGGTAGGTAATATAATCAATGGGACTTCACACAAGGAAGATAAATTTACTCTTGCAAGAAAGTGACCTTCAAATCAATTGCGAAACACCCCTAATTTGGATCATGTCAGGCAACGAAGAACCAAGAATCTGTTTACAGAAAGGGGGAAATAGATTGATAGTTAAATAATGTAAATACATTGCATACTTCAGACTTGAAAGTCTTGCCATCTATTCATAATGGCACACACCTCAATAACATAGGTAACAAATGAACAGACTTTTGAAAGAAAATGGGTTTTTACTCACCCTGATTTTTGATTCAATTCTCTGTCACTGCTGAGAAGAACCATTTCCTCCTTCATTTCTTGTTTTGTTGCTACATTATTCCCAAGCCTCTGTTGAGAATTTGCTTCCCATGTACTATCATCACCAGCTACCTGCAACTCTGATGTTCCTGCAATGCCCAGACTCACATTCTCAGCAGTCAGTCCATCTGAAGGAGAACAGCTTTCACGTTCAAAAGATTTCTCAAGGGGAGTTTCTACCTGAAATTCTGTCCAAGTGTCAAGAAACAATTCCTGTGTTACAGCAGATGCCAGTTCTTCAGCAGGATGTCCAGACTCTGATTTTGGCATCTCTGTCTTGGAAGAAATTTCTTCAGGTGATATGTCACTTACTTCATTTTGGCCCAATATAATCCAACCCTCATCTTGCCCACAGCTTTCCTGTGATTTCCTTTCACCATTCAGCTTCTGAGGCACAGCAGAAGAGTTTTTCTCTTCTAAGTGAACAGCATTCCATCCAGTCCCACAACCAAAGTGATCTTTGCTTTCATCTGAAATGGAGATTGGCGGAAAGGTATCCAAGGAGCCTGGTGAAAAGTCTTCATGGGATTCTTGAAATGCAAAATTAATTTTGCTTCTTTCAAGGGTATCATTTGTTGCAGGTGTATTTTCTTCCTCAGTAACAAGGATGTAATCTACCTCCAGCGATGCTGGGAACACCTGCATCCTCGCATCTTTCTTACTCTCTGTACCTTCCAGATCAGGGCTCATAGGGGAATTTCTCAGCTTTTCCTCCTGACAAAGTAGGGAGTCAGTGCCAGCTGCTAAAAGAACAGGCAAATAGAAACTCTTTTGAATTTTTGAATTACTGATTTAGTCACGATAACATGCTTTAATCAGTGCTGAGAGATAAAGCTCTTTTCAGTTTGCTTTTCTCTGTTAATGTGTACTTGAATTTTATAACATCATCATCATTATTGTTAAAGGTTATACATTAACATGGCAATTGTCCCCAAGGCACAAACAATTCAGTGTCCCATAGGTTAGGCCCTGTACAAACAACAGAAATTATATTCCTACTTCACTGTTTAAAAGCTTTAGATCTGAGAGAATGATACTAGAGCTCTTTCCACAATACATGTTCTGTACATTAGGGAGATACAAAAACTTCACACTTCACTCAAAGCCTCCTCCTCATTAAGCAGAAATACGCCAGACACTTCCTCCTTCCTCCATCCTACATATATATTTGCCCTGGAAAGCAGATTTTCTTACCATCACATGATCTTCTATCTCCACCTGGTGGTGAGTCGGGATCGGTTGTTTCAGCTTCAGATTTTCCTGTCAAAAAACCAGAATCTAGTGGAGTTACTTCACACATGGAAAGCAAAGGTACTGAGGTGAGATTTTCCTCAAGGCACTCTGTGGATGTTTCAGACACCTTATCTTCGGTCATTAGGATGCCCTCCGCACCTTCCGGAGGAGCTGGCAGCGGCAATCGTTTTTCCAAAGTAATGCTGTCATAAAATGGCTGCTGTAACAAGAGCTCACCATTTGCATACTCTCTGCTGCCAGATGGTTCAGCATAAAAAGATGCAGAGGATGGTGGAGTACACACTGCTGGTGATTGGTCACTGGGTATTTCCTTAAACACAGGAACATAATTTTCCATTACAGCTTCATATTCTTCTGTTGTGTCATCAAACAGTTGATTATTTGAATCAGATTTATCACCTTCATTACCACCAGGTAGAAAGGGTTTCGGAAAGAGTGTCTGTTCATCTTTTGATTTCCTTTCTGCTGCCTCACTACTTTCATTGCCTAGCAGTGTCAGTATGTTCATTGCATCACATGTGCCTGCTGGGACATGAGTCACTGAGGTGTTGCTGATACTATGTTCTATCCCTGTGTCAGATTGGTCCACACATTCTTCTGACCTATCTGGCTCAACACCAGTTACTGCTGTATGGTCAGTATGACAATATTTTACAAATTCACCCAAGGCACTAATTTCTTTTAAGCCTTGTTCTTCCCTATCAGGTTGATTGAAATCCATGGGAAGCAAATGCATTTGAGAGGTTGCTATTTGAGCTGCATCAGTTGGTGCTCCTTGATGGTCTGCATGAGTGAAACTTTCATGGAACATGGCTTTCAGATCTAATGATGTCACTTTTATAACTTCACTGGCAATTTCAGTTGACTCAACAGGGTCAAAAACCAGCTTATTTTCTAGACTGTATTCTTCCGGAATTGCAGATTCAGGAGGCTCCTGAGGATTAGAAGAGATAAGCTGATAGAATTCTTTGGTCATTACTGGTTCATAGTCCTGGGGGCCACTGTTTTCAGAGTGCATCTCCACCTTCTGCATTACTAGCTTACGCTTTGAATCAAAATCTGCCTCTTTATTCGTATTTGATCTTGTATGAATTGGCTGACTGTCTTTGTCTTCAGGCTCCCCTACAAGAATCTGAGAATATGGGATAGAGGCATGCTTAGCTCCATACTCCTGGCACACATCAGGACTGCTTGATGACTCTGAACCATTGTCTTGGTCACAGTGACTTAAAATATCAGGATTTTCACCATCTGATTTGAAAGTGACAGTCTGCTCAGCATTAGTCCACAGGTCAGGTTCCACTGAAAACTGCTGATTACTTCCTTGTGTGTTATCCTGTAAAATATCTGGGATAAGTGTAGTTTGGGGAACTAATATGTTCCACTCTGAACTTGACTTTTCTGCCATTTCAAAAGATAAGTCTTCTACAGTGAAAGCACCTTGCATGGAGTTGTGCAGTTCTACTCTTTCACAGGTGCTCTCCTGTTGTCCTTGAGGAGTGAGATTTCCATTTCCCTCATTGTCTTTTGGTAGATCCAGTATAGTTATTGCTTCAACCGCTATATTTGGTACAGGTTGTTCCTCACCTGAAAAAGAGTTCTGGGGAGTCAGTTGATTTTCCTCATCTGTAGAAAACAACCGCTCTATCAGCTCCCTTTCCTCTTTATCCAGTATGAAAGAATCAAGCTGTGTGAACTGTAAAGTGTCTTCATTTATCTGACCATCAGGACTATTGATAGAATGTACTAGTCTTGTATTTTCTTTTTCATCAGAGCAGAGTGGGGCAGGTGGATTTTCATCATTACCTGTATCATTGAAATGTGCTTCTGTTAGTTCTTCATCTTGTGAAGGAGAACCACAGGAGTCCTCTTTACTATCTCCTAACTGGTTTGTTACAGAGTGACCTGAAACAGAATACTGATCTTCCAATTGCTTTTCTTCAGAAGTTTGTGAACTCCACCATTCTGAACTGTTATCTAGAAAATCAGATGTTCCTACTGTAGATTTTGGATTAGTTCTTGATTCAGCTTCCAGTGACATACTCCATGGATCAACAGCTTTTGAAATATGCTCTTCTTTATCACCAGCAGCAGAAGTCAATGTAGGATCTTCATTCATTTGATACAAATATGAATCTTCTCCACCATCTGTTTTTTCATTGAAAATACTCACCTGAGTTCTTTCATCAAGTGTTTTACAGTGGCCTGTAGCAGATTGAGTAGTTGTATTATGATCAATAAAGTCAATAGTCACATCCTCCTGCAATACCCTTCTGGCTTCATTTGTTTCAGAATTTTCACTGAAGATGCTTACCAGAACCTTTTCTCCTCCCACCTTAGTTTTTGCACCTAAATTGTCTTCATTAGCTTCAGGACTTGTTGAATTGGATTGAACATAATCCTCTCCATTTTCAGCTCCTTTGTGCTGTTTGTTTTCAAACACTGAATCTCCATTAATCACTTCAGGACATGCTTCTGAATTCTCTGAATCCTCATTTATGTCAGGACTTGATAAAGAAGATACAGTGTCATCATCTACATGGGCATTCCAAAAATCTAAGCTTTTAGGAACTTTGTTCTCTTCGCCACTTGTTTCAAATCCTTCTTCATATTCATTCCCAATTTCCTGCTTTTTAAAAGAATCTTCAAGATTTTTGTTATTTTTTATCTCCCACATATCCCTGCTTCTTCCATGATGACTAGCAACTGGAAGGTCTCCCCAGACATTCACAGATGCATCACTTAAGTCAGGACTTGTTCCACTTGAGTGTGTATAATCATTTATTGAATTACTCCACACATTATCTTCTTCCAAATAGCTTTTGATCTGTATATCTTTTGAAAGGCTGCTTGCGGTATTTGCTATTTCAAGGACTTCGCTTGCCTCAGGACTTGTTCCAGGAGATTGCATATCTTCACATGGCTGTGAATCCCAAGCAGTTTGCGGAAAACTGTCATTAAGCACTGCAAATGGCTCTCCACAAAGATTATTAGCAGGTTCTAAACTTTCAGGGTTTTCATTTCTCCCAGAACCTATTTCAAGTGAAAATGAATTTTCTACCACAGACATATGTGTAATATCAGGAACACTAACAAATCCAGAAAGATTTTTCTTAAACTCATCCATGAAAGAATTTTCATTGGTCCTCATCAGTTCTGAGGTATTTTTAAAAGATGCTAACTCAGAGTTACAAATGTCTGGATGGTTAGGAGTCACTTCATGTAAGCATTCTTGCCCTCCTCCCAGAGGTTCTTGTTGTTTATCCATCAAAGGAATTGATGTTGCCTGGCTATAACCATTCTTTCCAGAGTCATTCCAGACACCTGAGCTTCCAGGCATTTTAGAAGAATTATTTTCAGGATTATCACTACCCTTATCAGAACTTTCAAAAATACTTTCCATCTTAGGACTTCTTGCATCCTCTGTCACTGTAGCCTCTTCTTCAGCTCCCTGAGAAAGCAGCTGTGACATTTCACTATAATTGTAATTTTGTTGTAAGGGGTCATCAAAAAATTTATAATCTCTGCCTCCTTCAGAAATACTTGGTGATTCTAAACTATCCTGCAAAACGCCTTTTCTCTCTTCCTGAATAACTGGATTGCTTTGATTGGAAAGTGACACATTCTCTGTGATTAATACTTCCAAACTAACAGTATTTCTCATTTTTTCTGGGGAAGTGACAATTTCAGTTGGCTCATTTTCTTCCAAATCTGTTTTATCTGAAGGTTCACTGCCCTCTTCCACTGGTTTATTACAAATGTCATTAATCATCTGCTGTCCACTTGTCACATGTGTTCTCTTACATTCTTTTCCTTCCTTAGAGATGACAGTGGCATTATCCCAGTCTTCCCCACGACCCTGCTCACTCTGTAAACTCCATGAGTTCTGCTGGTGCACTGAATCCCGACTATCCAGCTCTTCATCAATATCAGCAGTGTTTTGTGCTGCATTCTTACTAAGTTTCTCACTTCCTAAGTCACTTATTTTCAGTTCCAAACCATTCTTATTTTCTGAAGTTGGCATAGAGATGTTTGTCTCTTCTACAGGAACACTGCCCACTGTTTCTGCATTGTCAGCTCCTCTCTGTCTCGTATTCAATTCATTCTGTGATGGTGATAAGTCATTCACTGTTTGATTATATGCCAGTATTACTCTTCTGCTTTCAGATTCAGGAAAGTTATTTTCACTGGTACATGTTTCAGTTGAAAAACACAGTTCAGAAGGAACTGTAATTCCAGAATTTCTTTCTTGTAACTGGGTGATGTTATTTAGGGGAGCATTCCAGATATCTGTATTTCTAGTATTTGAAAAAGGCGCATTGTTAGGAGATAATGGTTCCTTGCTTGATTTCTCAGGTACTTCAGACTCAGCCAAATTTGTCTTCATGAATTGACCAGTCTCTTCATCAAAATCCTTGTCCTCATTTTCTCTGTCATCTTCCATATATGTAGGTGATAAGTATGAATCAGAGGTTGAATAATTGGTGTCTGGTGGCGAAACAACTAAATCTTCTGCTATATTTGAGGAACTAAGGTCCGAGTTTTTGTATAAGAAGGTATCCTCCCATGGCACCACTACTTCTGTTACTTCTTTTCTGACATTTTTATCATACATATTCCAGGTATCTATATTTTCAAATTCTTTTGGTCTGTGTTTAGGATCACCAAACACGTTTTTTCCCCCCGTGTTCAGCTTGGAGTTATTTTGCATATTGTTGAAAACAAAATTTGTATTTTTAGATTTTTCATGGTCTTCTACTGAATAGTATCTTCCTTTATCCCACACTTCTGGATTTTCAGTCTCATTGTCCACTGTGATTTCTGAAGAATCTGATAAACCAGTTTTTGATATGGCCCATTCCTCAGGAATATTTACTGATTTTAATTCTCTATCTAGTTTGGGCATATTCCATACATTCTCTGAGGATCTACTTACATTTCCTTCATCAAACTCGGTCCAGACTTTGTAAGAGTCTCCAGCTAACTGGCTACCTTTCTCTTCATCACGACACCATGCATCTGATATAGGTGTTGGCTGCCTGACCCTCCACAGGTCTGTAAAGCTCTCCACTTCTTGCTTTCTCTCGTCTAAAGAAGCAGGTTGTAAACATGAATGTTCACTGTTTTTCTCTTGATTCTCATGGTTCCAATTATCTTGTTTAAACTGATTATCCCACAGACCTGCTTTCATATATTCCATTTGCTTTGGCTGTTTTTGGAGGAACACAGAATCTGAGGCTCTTCTATCATTATGTTCTCGTAACAAGGGACTTTCTTTGGAATCCTTCCATAAAACAGGACTCTGAAAAACAGATTCCTGCTCGCTTGAGCTCCATGCATCAGCATTTCTGGAATCTAGGTCAAAGCCATCCCACCAGCTCCCATATCTAATACGAGACTGAGAGTAATTTGTGCCATCTATTTCATTAATTCTTTTTATGACATCTTGTGAGAAAATTAAAGGCTGCTCATTATCTAGTGGTGAGGTATCTACAAGACTATTCATAGGAGTTGGTGGAATTCTTGAATCAGTAGATTTCAACATTTCTGGTGAGGAAGAATCACCTTCAACTGAATCAATCAAACTTGAAGTTTTCTCACACATTTCTCCTGGATTCTCATCAAATTCAGCCAGATTGTCTTCCTCAATTTTTGTCGTAAGTAATTCAGTTGAATACTTTACTGTATCATTTTCTAATAGGCTTGCCTTGTCAAGTTTTTTCTTCAGAGTGAGTTGATGCCCTTCTGATGAATCATTATTGAGAAAATAGTCATCTGCCAGGGAACAATTAACAGAATGAGAAGATGACTCAGATGGAGCTGTAACCATGGGTGCTAGATCAAAATTGAAAAGATCGAAGTTACCACTATTGTTTTCTGACTGAGACTTTTGTTCTTCAGCTATTACTCCTTCAGGAATAGGGCTGTAGGAATCAAAGCCAGGCAGAAGACTGTGATGGGAAGCAGCACCTTCTGCAACAGGGCTATCATCACTAAGAAAAACAGAACTCTCCTTGGAAGATCGGCTGCTTCTAATGGTAGCCAAGCCACTGTCTGGACTCACAAGGTCTACATTAACATCAATGGGGGCTTGCACAGACCCATTTAGCTCTTGAGGATTGTCTATAAAATTGGCAGAACTGGGCTGTGGTTCTACATCAGAACCATATAACTCCACAATACCAGAAGATCCTTGTGAAAGTGGAGCACTTCCAGCAACAGCTTCAGTAGAGGAAGTTCTACTATTCGATACCATTTCTGGTTGCCTTCTATTTATAACTTCCTTAATTAGAAGAAAAATTTGATCACAGGTCACCAAAGAATTTTCTTGTTGATATATGAGAATTTGGTCACATTCACATTCTAGAGGATCCAGCTCTAAACAAGGATTCTGACATTCTTCTAATTCACAGCAGATCTGTTGAAAAACGGGATATTTCAGAAGTCGCTGCAGTCATGGACATAAGGCACATATTGACTATTTCATAATGTAATACAGCCATACCTATCTTTTTCTGTTAACCTATTGCTTGGCCGTTTCACTGCAGCATCATTATTATGATTCCCAAATAGATGATGTATTACAACACAAGATCAAGAAGATCATATTTTTTGTATGATTGGTCAGAAATTATACCATTTGACTTTTATTATTTTATTTTTATTATATTTATTTCTATTTACTATTTCTATTTATATTTATTTATAATTATTATATTTTATTTTTATTATATTATTATATATTTTATTAATTTATATTATTATATTGTTAGTAATAGAAAATCCAAATAAATGTTGGGTTGTTTCCTTAAGAAATCTGAGTAAAATGTATGTAATAGTACTTTAGGAATGTATTTCTACAACAAAATAATTGTATTAGTAAAATAAATAAATGCATTTATATTGACGTTGAAAACAATGCAGTTACTTATGCACCTGTCCCCAAAATCACAAGTTTTCAAGACTGAGAAAAAGGTGATTTCTGAAGAATCAAGACTGAGAAAAAGGTTTAAAAAGGTTTAAAAAGGTTTAAAAAGCTGCCACTGAGATAAATATCGTCTGGAATATTCCATCTGGAGATAAATATACCTTAAAAAAATGGCAAGCACCTAGCTCTGGACAAATGTACACAATAGTAATAATTTGTTTTCAGAGCTTGAATTCTTTAGGAATATACATACATATATGTACATAATGAGTTCTGGTCATTACCATTGACACAGTGTTTGCTTATCACTCATTGCCAAAGATGCATTTGTGTAAATCACAAGACAAACCCAAGTCAAAACTAGTGAGAAAAAAACCCCAAAACAGCATTTTAACTGAATGGAAAAATCTTGCCTCGTTCAGTATTTCTCATAAACTTTTCAGCTTGGTCTGAAGCAATAATAAATATCATAATCTTTCATTCTCTTACCATATAATTAATGCAGCCATTTCAAATAGCTGCTCAGTTGCTGGTCAACTGTTGCTACGTTTTGACCTCACTTAATGAATCAACATCTTGATACAGACTACTTAAAAAAATCCCAACATTTTTTTTCCAGGAGAAACATCTGACTCTTTTTCCAGGTACTTACTTGATTACCTAGCTCTACATTTTCCGAGTATACTGCTATTTGTTGTTTTGTTTTCTTTTCATCTGACAAGCTGTTGGCCAAAATGACAAGTACATCAAACCCATATTTATCTATGAATGCTTTCAGATCACCAATGAGACTTCTGTGTAATACGCAGTCCTGAAAAACATTAAGAAATTAAAATAAATGTCAGCAACTTTTCTGGTTCTTTTCATCCAAATATGTCATAAAAATAGCTGTAAATGTTAAAAAGCTTAGCAGATCTAACAAGCAAAATAATTTCATTTCGCTTGTCAAAACAACTACATACCTGATAAAAATCAAGAACCAGTCCCATAGCACAGAAGAACACTAAAATACTAAATGCAGGTTTTGACTTTTTGAATCTGCTGGTGAAATTTAATTGTTACTTGTTCCAGCTACCTGCTTTTGCAACACTGCTTAAAAGCAGTCCAAACTCTAGGCTAGTGTATCCCCATGATAAAGAAACTGGGAAAAGAGGGCAGGAGTCTTGCATGGATGAGCATGAAACTCCCAGTAAAACCCAAACTCAGCATATATTTCCACACAGAAGGACTCCAGGAACACTGAGATACAACAAGGAAGTCCAAGGCCCACTTGGAACTGAGTCTGGCAAGGGATATCAAGGACAACAAGGAGGGCTTCTACAATTTTTTCAGCAGCAAAAGAAAGATTAGGGAAAATGCAGGGCTGCTGCTGAATCAGATGAGTGTTCTGGTTATAGAAGACACAGAGAAGGTAAAATTACTGAAAGACTTTTTCGCTTTGAAACCAGCCCTCATGAGTCCCAGACTTCAGAGGTAAGAGAGGAAGGCTGGAGAAAGAAAGGTTTCCCCTTGGCTGTCAAGGGTTGGGTTAGAAATCAGCTAGGCAAACTTAACACCATAAATCCATGGGATCTGATGGTGCTAAGAGAGCTGGCAGTTGTTGCTCTGCCGCCCTCTCATCTTTGAAAAATAATGGAGACAGGGAGAAGTGCCTCATGATTCAAGAAAGGCCAGTGTCACTCCTGTCTTCAAAAATGGCAAGGAGACCAGGGAAACTACCAGCCAACCAGCCTCACCTCAGTTCCTGGAAAGGTGATGAAACAGATCATTCTGGAGATCATCAAAAAGCATGTGGAAGTCAAGAAGGTCATCAGGAGTACTGGAGCAGTCAGGATGGATTTGCCAAAGGCAAATCAGGTTGGACAAATCTGAGATTTCTATGAGAGCATGGCAGGACAAGGGGAGAGGAGTGCATGTTGTCTACCTGAGCTTCAGCAAGGGTTTTGATGTTGTCTCCCATAACATCCTCACAGGTAAGCTCAGGAAATGTGGGCTGGAGGAATGGACAGTGAGATGGATCAGGAAGTGGCTTAATGGCAGAGCTTCAGAGGGTCATGATCAGTGCAGCAGAGTCCAGCAGGAGGCCTGCAGTCAGTGGTATTCCCAAGGGATCAGTACTGGGACCAATCTTACTTATCAGTGATCTGGAGGAAGGGATCAAATGCACCCTCGGCAGGTTTGCTGGTGACACTAAACTGGGGGCAGCGGCTGATCCACTCTGCTGCCATTCCCTGGGATCTTGATCTACTGGAGGGTTGGGCAGAGAGAATTCTAATGAGGCTCAACAAGGGCAAGTGTCAGGTCCTGCTCCTGGGGAGGAACAGCCCCAATGCCAGCACAGGCTGGGGCTGACCTCCTGCAGAGCAGCTCTGTGGAGAAGGACCTGGGACTCCTGGTGGATCACAAGTTGTCCATGAGCCATCAGTGCCCCTGTGGCCAGGAGGGCCAGTGGTATCCTGGGGTGCAGAGTGTGGCCAGCAGGTCGAGGGAGGTGACTCTCCCCATCTACTCAGCCCCAGTGAGGCCATACCTGGAGTGCTGTGTCCAGTTCTGGGCTCCTCAGCACAAGAGAGACAAGGAGCTGCTGGAGAGGGTCCAGTGGAGAGCCACAAGGATGGTCAGGGGTCTGGAGCTTCTCTCTTGTGAGGAGAGACTCTGGGAGCTGGGCCTGTTTGGTCTGGGGAAGACTGAGAGGGGATCTCATCAATGCATAGAAACATCCCAAAGGTGGGTGTCAGGAGGATGGTGCCAGACTCTTTTCACTGGTGCCCAGAAACAAGATGAAGAGCAGTGGCCATAAACTGCAACACAAGAAGCTCCACCTCAACAAGAGGCAGAATTTCCTTACACTGAGGGTGCCAGAGCACTGTGACAGCTGCCTGGGGAGGTTGTGGGCTCTCCCTCTCTGGAGACACTCAAAACCCCCTACACGTGTTCTGTGTCACCTGCTCTTGGTGACCCTGCCTTGTAATCTCCAGAGGTCCTTTCCAACCCTAAGACTTATGTAATTCTGTGATACTGGTCTATTGCTATTTCTTTATTAAATCACAGTTTTTTGTTAGAAAAAGAAAAATACTTTATGAAATATGTCATGCCAATATTTAATCTAAAAAAATAGATGTTAAAATAATAGCACTGCGATGCAAAGTCCACAAGCTATCTTAATTTTGCAGCCTTTTAAATGTGTCCATGATGATGTTACCCTATTGTAACACACAATTACCACACATTGTTCCTATAAATTCCCTTGTTCCCTTGAATTGTGCAAATCTGCAAAAAAATACACACACACACACACACACACACACACACACACACACACACACACACACACACACATACACACACACACACACACACAGACACAAGCAAGGACTGAGGCTAAGTATTTTTACACTACTTGTATCAAAAAAATTGCCTTTTTTCACACGCACCCCACACCAAATACACAAGAGGTAAACATTTACGTTTCCTATTCTCATTAATGCTTGGACTAGCCCAGTTCTGTAGAACTTGAAATATAAACCATACATCCACCCTTCTCAACTGGGAACATAATGCAAGAAGTATAAATGTCTTTTTTCAGCCCTTACTTCTGATAACTACTGGTGAACACAGACTTAGAAATTTTATTCTCTCCTTTATGTTTCTGCTGTTTGTACTAAAATAATTTTTTGCCATCTTCTGGCCAAGACTTCTTTTGATGCTGCCAAGCTACACCGGCCTTGAATAAACAGCAGTTCATCATGAACACAGCACAACTGTATGTGCAGATTGGCATGTTATTCCCCTGCATCTGTCTCCTACCTAATAAATTACTGTTTTGGTTACAAATATATAAATACTATTTATTAATCTACTCTAGTGTGTCCACACAATGCATCTCCCTCCCTCTAAGTTAAAACAAAAAAATATGTATGCCAAATAGTGATGAAGTTTCCCTTTCATTTTTGCATAGCACCTAAAAATGAGGTTTATGTGAAATTCACACAGATCAATTCACAAACAATCAGCTGCCAGTTTCTTGGACACTCAGATGTGAAATCTGAATAGAGGGTTATGGTGAGGAATTACTCTGAATAAGCTTAAGCTTTGAGTGTCTAAACCAGTAAAATCTCCTGAAGACACAAGTATTGGATAGATAAGAAACAGTTCCAAAATCTCCTTAAGCATGAAAAAGTCACCTAATTTATCCCATTCCTAACTGCAGCTGGAATAATTAAAATCTATTCAAATAAAAAAATCTGAACTGTATCAGATTCAAAACCACCTGAAAATCTCTGATAACTCACCTAAATACCTCTAAATTTTATTCTTTTAAACTAGTACCAGCAACAAAATTCAGATACTCCCTTCACAAGCATCCAAACATGCAATTAAATAATGACAGTTGCAAACAACTCTTAAAACCTACCAAAGACCATATATTGAAAGACATGATATGGACTTTCCCACAAATTTGCTAACCTAAGTTAACAAGCAGAACATTGCAAATATAAATGCTTCAGAAAAAAAAAAAAAAAAAATCCTTCAGAAATGAAAAAATGCAAATAATTTCAACAGTTAAGCTGGTACATCCCAAATTAATTACAAGCATTTAAAATATGCCGTTGATGAATTAGTATAGCAGGAGATATACTGACATAGCTAAACAATGACAAAGGTCAGTTAACTGGACATTTTTTTACACTCCTTTTCTTTTACTAGCATGTGCTGGCTTAAGTATTAACCAATATTTACAAAGTATACAGCAGGTAAACAGCATCTGTAAATATTATTAGATTTTATAATGCACTCTAAGTAATTCAAAAACAAAAAAATTGTTTTAATATTTGAAATGAACGTAGTTGAAATAAATAGAATCGAGTAATACATATATTCTGCATAGTTAACAGCAATATAACCACTGGAATAATTCAGTGTCATAACATGTAATAAAATGGTTCTTTTGTCTGATGCATATAAGCAGCTTCTGCTGTAACACAGCAATATGATGGCAGAATTAAAAAGTCGAAGAAATCCAAAGAGTTTTGAAGGATTTTTGAATATGACCTGTTTAGTAATTATGTATTTTTTTTGAGAAATACCATTTTATGCAAGTTGTGTACTGCTGGGAAATTTCTTTCTCTGAAACTCTATTTTCTTTCTTGATTCTCAAGAATATCTTTTTAAGTTTAAGAGATAATGTAACTATAAACATGGATGATTCTTTAAAAGAGGCAAAATATCCAAGAAATATCTGAAGAGAATCTGTAACTTCTCTGTCTCTTGCAACACTGATTCATGAAATCAACAGCCAATTACCCAAGTGATCACTGCAAGTGTACATTACACACACTTCTGAGTCTTCTAAGCTAACTGTGTCAATATTAACCTGACCAAATTAAGAACAAACTGTCTCTTTTGTTCTTCACACTTCTCACATGGGGAGCACAATATGGCTTTTGTCAGAGGTGCTCCATCATTTTGGCTCAAGGAAACTGTCAGTACAGTTTGGGATTCGTTATTCATGGGCAGATACCCTGATGGGTCTAATGAAGCCTTTCTGCTGACAACTCATTTGCTAAAAATACCCAACCGTCACAAAATATAAATGAAGAATATCGTATCCCATTACAATTTTCACAACTGATGCAATTATCACAATACAGAAGTCATACATACTGCTACATACTGCATTCTCTTAATATTTCATAGTTGGTACTTCTGCATTCCAGTTTATTTCTATGTGATCACTGATAAAACTTTATGACATACTTAAATTGCAGTATAATAGGGTAAACACCAATGATACAGCACACATGCAGAGCTAACAGTCTGTGTGCCATTTGTTGTAAATCCAGCTAATTACCAGAAGCCCCCTCCTTTATTAAAAACAAAATTTAAAAAGCAAGGCAAAAGAGTGCAGAAAATTACTCAATTTTTTATAAGTTTTCAGGTAAAGATCACTAAAACCTGAAAGAACAGTACAAACAGTATGATGTTTAGAAGACTTCAGAAACATGAAGAAGTGTATTTATTGTTTTACTTCTTTCTTTTTTTTTTTTCTCATATCAACATCACTGGTAAAAATGCTCTATGAAAAATCACTACCTTTTCTGTAAGGAAAGACAGCATTTTTCTATTGTGCATTTCAATGTACCAAATAGCCGCTCTTCTGCACTGATATTTGTCAGTCTTCTGGAAAGAACAAAAATAGCAGCTAATTCTGCTTCCTTTCTGTCTACAGTTTCAAAAGATGAAAAAGGCACTAGGTCCTAAACTGAAGAGTAAGAAAATGGGCATCTTTGAGCTTGCTCTATGACAATCCCAGTCATGCATTTAACTTTAGGCATTCCAAATTTAAGTTGGAAAGAATTTGAACTGAAACTACTATAGCATTGTGGAATGTTCTTACTGAATAATACAATGAGTGCCTGTTTAGCACTCACACCCCTTAGTACTGATGATGGCTGTGTTTTTACAGTCGATTATTTTCATTAAATGCAGAGTTACTAAAAAAGAAAAAAAAAAAGAAATATTCCTCTTTAATAAAAAAAAATATCAGCATGTTTTGTTCAATGGAAGCATGTTTAGACAGGTTTATAATGGACAGAGTGCCTTTTCTACAGCACTGGGGCATTTTATCATAATGTCCTAACAATGATCCATTCTTTATGAATTCAGATTGCAGCTAAACAGGTTTTACTTGCATTTGATACAGGCACTAATTCTATATATTCAAATTCAGGCTTGTCCATTTTAACCTGTGTTTAAATAGAACTTATAAAGATTTACATGTCTTTGTGTGTTTAGCACAGCACATTATTTCTGGGAAAGACTGTGAAGTCTCAATTCATTCATAAAAATTGAAGTAGAAAAAAATTTCAAAGCTACAGTTTCATTATTTCCCATTTACAGAACTAGCTGAGGCAGCTCTGGATTTAGCAGCTGAGGTACAGCATCTTCATGTATCCTAAAAGACATGATGATATACATGTAACATAAAGATATAGTCATGGCACATCTGGCTTACAACATTCTTTCTAGAGCTGGAATACCTGCCTTCAATGACTGTCACTATCACCCACCTAAGGAACACAAATTGTTATCCATAAGCAAGGCAGCCCCCCATGAGTGCTGAGGTATGCAGCTAACCCTCTGAAATACAACAGTCAAAAATGCTCCCCGGTGTCAGTGGGTTTTGTGCACGTGTACTCAAAGAATGTAGCAGATCAGAAGGGCTGGAGATGCAGCCCTGTTAAGACACTGCCACTACTGCACAACATAAACACTGTGGGCATAGCCGAAAGACGTTAACAAAGGTAATAGTCTGCACACTCCTGTGTATCTAATAATAGTATTAGATTGCTGTGACCTCAATATCTATCAGAAAAAAGGGTTTGCAGCAGTACAGGGATCAGAGAACATCAAAAAATATCATGTAGTCTGGTGAAGAGGTGAAAGTACTCATTTATTTCCATCTCTAAGGGAAGAAATTCAAAGTGCTTGTAATTTGTCTCATTGTTAGTAGATGTTTTCTATAACAGGAAAACCATGACTGATAAAGTTGCCAATTCTGAGCATTTCTGGTAGTTGAAGGGTAAGTAGCTTGGAGTTGTTAAAAATGCAAAATACGTTAAAATATATAGATGTAATTTCAAGTTTAAAGGCTTAAATTACACCTTCTCTTTCAAATGTGTCTTTAAAACTCTACCTCTGTAAAATAAGTAAAGGGAACAACTAGAAAATCTGCAATCATAGCAGTATAACTTTTGGTCCTAGTAGAGAAGTACAGAGAAATGTAGTATGTTGGAATGTATATCTTCCAAATAATTTAAAAGGTTGAAGTAAATATGAACTTTTTTTTTTGACAAAACTACATTTTATTTTGAAATCACAGGCATACAAAGCCTGAAAGTAAAGGCAACTGCTTATGCACCTTATTTATATGCAAAGATCCCACATAGAAAGTACACACAAAATATGTATAAATTAAAATAAATATCTCCATACTAAAATACAGAATAGTTTATACAATCTAGTATAATCTCAAAAATTTATAGGAGAAAAAGAAGCATTATTTTTTATTAATCCATAAGCCATGTGGACATAGCCTACAATACACTTTTTTATTCTCCTTTATATTATTCTGTTTTCTATTTCTGATTCTACGTTAAGAACTTCCATTTGATTTTTCCATAGCTTGTAAATCAATTAAACAATACTGAAAAAGACACAACCTATTACTTCAGTTACAAGGTTCATTTAGTCACATACAATATTTGATTTCACTGTTGACTGATTAGCAAGTGGTAACAAGCAAAAGGCTGAATTGACAGAGTGATGAATTAAAACATAAGAAACATCACAACCATACATATACTGACCAGAAGCTGTCTCTTTTAGCCAGCTAAGTCTCAGGTGTAAGCTTATACATAATAATTCATACCTTACAAAATAATCCCCATGCAAACATGATAATGCAAAAACACATTTCTGGCTGTCAAGAAAATTTCTGGCAAAATTAATCAACCATTCATCCATTCAGGCTCTTTGCATATCCTTTTGTCAAAGAGAGAATACTAAGAGATTTCTTTCCTCTTTGACGCGCTCATTGCAATGGTTTGTAAAATCCATCAAGCCTGAGTTGATTTATTGAACTGTCTCTTAGCTCAGCGGTGCAACTATAGCAAATGAACTGGTAACTTCTTAAAAAACAGCAGTGATTCAACAATATCTGGTTTATTTGATTCCTTCTAAGTTCAGATAAGCAATTTCTTAAAGGCACTGACTTGCATTATTTAGTAGTTCTAGCTGCAATTTTATACTAGCATGTTTTGTTTGCACTGCCCCACATTTTTAATATTCTGTTTTTACATTTGACAAAGGCATTTTTGATTTATAACTGATATTAGGCTCTACCTAAATCTTCACACCACCTAGTATGCTTCTATTGTTACTCAACAGAGCTTTCAAATTTAAATACAATACTGCTGTGTACTGTTATGTGAGCCATCTCACTCATTAGGCTATGAATACTGAAAACTAATTACCCCCACCTATTTCTTTAATTACACACACAACTTTGCATGCATATTCAACTGTTCTTGCATTTATCTATTCCCATCACTAGTAATGAGAATTGTTATAAAAAGTAGTTAAGGCACAAGACAGAGATATGCCAAGCCATTTGAGGCACATGGATTTTATTGCTACGCATCGTCCATTGAACCCCATGAAGCACATTCATCACTCACCAGCTTTGCATTTTTCTTCATAAAGATATATGACCTTTGCCTATTAGATTTCATTAGCAGGGCACCATACAAGGCTCGTCTGCAGATGACAGGATAGAAAGCTAAACAACCTCGCCTGAAGGATTTGTGAGAACAAGCCCATCTTCAATCTTTGTCCCTGGGAGGCACTTCTAACACCTGCCAACCACAGCACTATCATCAGAAAAACATTTAGAGATTTATCTTCAGGCTGGTGATTATAAGAGATAATTTGTTTGGAGTATGGATAAAGTTGGTCTAGCATAAACAAACTACAAGCTCAAATTATACGATGAACCTCATTAACTATTGATTTAACCACTGCAAATCCATGAACAAATGTTGTATCAAAATGTTAATTCTTCATGAAAATATAATTTAAAAAAAACCAACAAAAATATCAAGGCAGGATGGCAGCCTATTCTTAGTGTACTTTTAATGTTAGCTTAAACTGGATTTGGAAACTTGCTTTGTCATAACATCAACACTATACTATTGCCATTTTCCCTTAACATAACATAACTCTGTAACATGGAGTTCTGTCTGGCAAGAAGTGATAGATCTTTTCAGTTGCTGCCACTACAGAGGGATGAAACAGTTTCTTCTCTCCTACCTTCAGGAACACTTCTTTTGTTTGGAGACAGCAAGACTAGATGTACCATTAAAAACGCTTTAATTAGCAAGAAGCTGGAAGTATTATAAATGGATGCCATCACATGCAGTCTGAACAATTATATATTCATGGACACCTTCTATATTACAGATACCACACATATTCTATGTTCCAGAATAGGAAATTACTTTCTCCTAATCTTTGAAAATTATTTTAACTCAAGCTAAAAATAAACACTCAGTCTTCAGCCAACAGTATATTTAGAAGTAGTACAGCTCCATTAGTCCTGATGTCTATTTTTGAGGGGGAAAGGTTGGGTTTTTTAACTTCTTTTCTAATACAATGACATTCAGGCCTTTTTGGTAACAGAGGAAAAACGGTGCCAGACTTACTGTTGCAATCCAAAGAGAAGAGCCAAGAAATGTTTCCACCTGATGTCGGTGGAATATGGATGGCTTAGGAGAATTGCATTGTACCCTCTCTGACAGCAACACAATTCCTTAATGCCCCTATCCAGAGAGCTCATTTGTGTATAGAAGGTAGAAGGAAACCTGTGGTACCTACACTCCAGTATTCTAAACAATCATTCAGTGTGACTTGCACTTAATAATAAAACATCAACACTTTTAAGATATTATTACTGTAGAAACAGCAAAAATCTTTTGGAATGAACTCCAAAACAAACCAAAAAAATGTTACATGGTGATTTTAGTTTTTTCTTTTATATTTACCTTTTTTTCCCTGTTATATTTACTTTGCTAATTTATGTATTCAACTTACAATGTCACTTCACGAATAAACCACAGTTATTTAATTATTAAAACCATTTCACTCCATATATATAGAGAAGAAAATTATGTTGTAAGATAATTGATAGAAAATTTAAAATAATCAGCTGGTAATAAATTAAAATCATTTGTGCAGGATTCAGTTCTATCACTTCTAATATATTTTAGGTTGTTAACATCATTTGGATTGTTTCACCAAATATCAGTAGTTGGTGAAGCTTTCTCTTTCATCTAGCTACATCTTCTGCCTTTCTAAAGCAGCTGTTTGATTATTCACAGTCTTTTGACTGCAAATCATTTCTCTCAAAAAATTTACTTCTTCCATTCCTGCTCTTGACTCCAAAATACTATTTTCTCCAAGTTTTCTTCCTCCAGTGCTGAAAATTCTTCTTATATAATTTTTTACTTTTGCTATCACTTGTCATGAACACTCTTGCTCCCACTTTCAACTTCTCTTCCCCCTTCTTTTTACCCAAAAAGTGTCTAAATTCAAAATACAGTTTCATACTGAGGCACAATGCCCTCTAATTGTACTTCTGCCTTTCTTATACTTTTATCCTTTGGTTAATGTTGGTTAATTTGGTTAAAACAAATGTTCCTTGTCAGCACCACAGACCCGTGTTTTTGAAAAACCCTACTCTAAACAGTTTCTCTTCATATGGGAAAATACGAAAAGTAATTATTACCTTTAGATGTTCAATCTGCAAGCCTGAATAAATAGGCCAGTTCAGAATTCCACAAACTAAAAATCAGTGGAAATCCTCTCACTGACTTCACAGGATTTGGCACATGCCACTAATCTACACATAAGATTCTCCCAATCAGTTAAAATACACAGATGATATGGTATTGCCTAGGCACTCAAGTTTAGCAAAGGTCCTTCCAGGAAGTTAAAGTTCCCTGCTAAGCATGTTAGTATTTTAGAAATGCATTTTCAATTATTTTGATTAAATCACTTTTGCATTGTATGCTAAATCACTAGCACTCTGGTTGACCACAGTGCCTTGTCAATATGGAGCAACTGTCTGGAATACAACTGTAGATGAAAAAGAATTAATTTTCTATTCATTCAGTTTATCTCTCTGCTGTGGGAAACTGAACGTCTTCCTTCAAAACACATGAACAAACAAATACATTACCAGTGCAACTGACTTTAGTAGAATCTGCAGTGAGATTAAACTAGGAACTAGAAATTGGACAGAGATAGTCAAATGCTGTTTGCTGAACTTTGCCACCAAAAAAACTCACAGACAAATAAGAGTAGCAATTCAGTTTCTTGTAATTCATTTAAGTTTCCTATGGATTCTTCTAATAAGCACTTACAGTTATGCAAACAAAATGCCTTTAGCAACTCGTTTGTTAAACAGTCAGTTCCTTCAGAAGAGAGAACAGGAGTCATTACCAACACAAGCAAAAATAGGATAAAACAAAGTTCTTTGCAGATGCCTGCCAGGGGACTCACACTTGGTTACACCAAGCTGAAGTTAGCTGTGGCACCCTTGTCTCTGTTTTACAGTTACCAAGAGCAGCTTTATCACTGAGATGTTTCTATTTCCTGCGAAACAAATACAAGCTTTCTGAAAGGCTGCTTTTGGACCAGCAGGACCAAGTTGTCCAGCATACATGCTTTCCTTAGGTTGTATCCTTCAGAAAGTTGTCCTTTTCTCTCTCACTAGACAAATAAAAGTGAAAAATGAGATGCAAAGCAAATCAGTACCCTAAAATCAATCTGAAGTTAACCACTCTGAGACACAGGACTGCTTTGGTGATACTGGCATGTAAATGCAGTTAAACAACCACCCAAATGAACTGGAATATGTTTCATATTGTTTTAGTTTTACTTGATACTTATATGAAATATTCAATGTTTAAAAGAAATTATGACTAAGAGTATGTCAAAAAGGAAAAAGTTTGTTTTTTTTTTCTAAAGAAAAATAACACAGGGATTTTGTTGGGGTCAGTAAACAAAAATGTGCTTTAAGATTTAGCATTACAGGAAAAGTGGCATGCAAAATCAGTTTGTTTCCAATATGTTCAGCAGCCATGTCAATTAGTTTCCATAATCTTCAGCTATATCAATACCACTCCTGCAGCATAACAGGATTCTCAAATGGGCTTTACAAACTTACTGGCAATAACACCATGTGCAGTAGTGACTCTAGCTAGCACAACTGACTCACACCATTACAGCTTTCTTCCATGAACTTAAATTTTAAGCCAAGCCTAAACATGTGCTTAGTCTCTGCTTCATCATTGCAGTCATTCATTGTGACTGAAACATCTTTCTAACACACTAAGAAACAGATACTGCTCAGCAACTTAAAAGCAAAATTTCACCCAACTAAGCAAGCAGCCTATTTTACTTGATTTTGTACCGCTTCCCATTGACTTCATTGACACCTGTTGCTAATTTGAGGCTTCAAAATTAAGGTTTTGAATGTAATTTTTTATCATGTTGAATTTGTGTTGTCTGGACATCGAAGGAAACAAAGTAAAGTTAGGATGGTCAAACTGATAATATACTTTAGGAAAAACATGCTTAAAATGTATTCAATGATCTTACATGGAATTAAAACATGAATCTTTTTTATAAGGTCACATCCAAGGCTTTCTATCCTGCTGGCTCATTTTTAGAACTCTCTCACTTCAAACTCTGTGAAATTGATGTATTTTAATTCAGACCCCCATTTATTTTCTGAAAATATCATTAAAAACATTAACATGTAAATGAGAAAGGCTCCAAGTAGCAAGTCTTCTTTCAAAACACTTTAAAAATCTATATGGAATGACACAAAGGCTTTACCTCTGTTCCACTGTGCTTTGAAAGACCATCTATTGCTGAGTGCAGAATACATTATTGAAACAATGTAGTAATGCTAAGTAGTAAAGAAAAGGTATTTTTTAACAACATGTACATTAAACAGTGCATCTACTGCATTAATCCAGTTTTAGTTTCTTGCAACTCTGTTAAGAATAAACAGCAGTAAAACAGACCTACAGCTCCTTCAGTTAATATACTTAATCATAATCCTTAACAAAGATATAATTTTAAACATCCAAATTGCAAGACACGATGGTCCAGAGCTAAAAGAACATAAAAGGCACTGACTCATCTCTCTTTACAGTGAACCACAAGTCCTGCTATTCCTCCCTCAAACAAAAGTAACTGACCATAGTTCTGCTGTACTCTTCAGCACAACAAAATTATTACATGTAATGTGTGGTTTACCTTCACCACTCTATATCCACCACGAAAAAGTGATGAGAGGAAATAGTACAAGACATAGACTTCTTTGTCGGACCTTTTAGCAAACAGCTGCTTGCAGGTATCAGGGAAGATAGAGAGGGTACGATAAAGAAATTGAGAGCAGATATAATGAGAGGGACCAAAAGAAGGTACCCATAAATTGGGCACATGAGTTTATACCAGAATAATACTTACAGAGAATTCTCAGTTATGTAGAGTTCATTGAGTAAAACGTTGAAAAATGTAAGGTAGAGGAAGAAATACTACACTAAATATGTACAATAACAAGTATTATGTCATCTTAGTATGAACATTACCAACAAAGGGAGCCGACAAGAGGTCTTGATTAAAACATGTTTAAATCTGATTTAATCTTTCTTTTCTATCCACCAGATGGTGCCCTTGCAGCATCCATGAACAAGCTAAGCGAATCTCTGCCTCTGTCCACAGACACAGACAGGTTATTCAGTGTGTTCTCATATCTGGTTCTGAAGGGACAGTTTTGCTGTATCACTGACACTTGAACTGTTCTTAAAAGAGAAGACTTTTCAGATAGTTCTTGGCATTCATATTTTTCAAAATCTCATTAGAAGTCTAACTAATTTTAGTAGCAGCATGATCTACAGGCCATACCTACCCCCGTGGCAGCTGGTATCCGCTGCGGTATATGGATCTGTGAGCAGCAGAATGACAGTTTGGCATCAATTAGGAGAACACACAAACTCTTAGAAAACACTGGAGATTTATTTCGTTGCCTGAAACATGGTTTCTAACCTGGAAATACTTCATCTCTACAGAGCTGTGTATTTCTCCCACAGTGATGGAGAAAGCTTTGCAGCTGTTCAGGTTAATGTGCTCCTGTTTCTCTGCTGACATTTAAACTCAAGGATACACAGCATTCTTCAAAGCTTGATTGGCACACAGAAGTAAAATATGTATTCAGTGCTAATCTCCTAGTCTGTTACTACTGTCTTTCATAATCTACATATATTTTACAAAATTCTTTAGTAAGAAAGGCTGTCAGAGCAAATGATGCATCAAATTCAAACAGGCCATCAAGATTGCTAATGGATTTTAATAGCAGCTATTACAGCATAATGGTATTTTCCCAACAGCTGTTTGTTTATAAAATTTTCAGTTTACAAGACCTTTATGTCCAATCCCAGGAGACATCCGTCAATTCATTTATAATCATTTGGTTCAACCTACATGTAAATGCTGTCTTATTTGCACTGGGTGTGATTGTGTATTTGGAGAAGACATGAGCAACTGCCACAGCAATCAAAACGCTGGGGAACTTTACAAATTAAACTAATTAGTGTGTACCTTTTGCCTTTAGCAGAAAATTAGGTGTTTCACGTGTTTCTTTCTTTCCATTCTTGAACAGCTCATTCTTCATAAGGAAGAGCAGCCTGGAATACAGCCTATTTATGTCCCAGTCTGACATGAATATTTGTTTAGTTCCATGTAGCTACAGTGGTTAAAGATTTCAAAACATAGCACATAACTGGACATAACTGGAGCAACTGGCCAGCAGACAATAGCTCAATGTGGCCTGCAGAAGTAGTGGACAAGTATTAGAGGAAAAACAGCTTGACAGATGTTAACACAAAGTTAAATCTGATCTGGAAAAGTTACTGGACACAAAACCGAAAAAAGCATGACTAAGATTTTTTCCCAGGTTTGTGATGGATTGGTTTGGTTCAGTTTGGTTTGGTTTTTTGGTTGGGAGTGTTTTTTGGTTGATTGGCTGGGGTATTTTAGTGTATGAGCAAGTATTTTTTGATATCTATTAGAGAGAAAACCAGGAAGAAATAGGAAACTAGGACCCTGGCATGCTTTTCCATTGAGTCATATTCAGAGCTGAAGTGTCTGAAATGAGTGGGATTTAAAATAAATTATTCAGAAGACAACTAGTAATGGGAGCCAATTATGAACCGAGGAAAGAGAGAGAATATTGAATGAGATGTTTTGATGTTGCACACTTAGAGATGGCTGTTTGTCCAGCTCTTTTCCTGATTTTCAAGCTGCCCATGTAACATAAATTTCTGATTAACGCTGAAGTCTGGATAAATGCCTTTTAGTGGATGTACTAATGGGTGATTTTTTTCTAGAAACATCTAGACCTAAGTAATTTTGCTTCCATGGTGTTAGCAACAAACAACAGAAAATTTTTGAGGATATAGGACAAGACAGAAAAACCACACACTTCACCTTAACCAATGCCCTCTTTAGACAGCAGATGGCTCCAATTTTCCACAAAAGAAGGCAATGACTAAAATTTTCAGCCAGGACTCTCGCTTCCATCATACAGGAATAGGGGAGTTGTTATGCAGTAAGAAGGATATGGATAAACAAGCTGTTAAGTGGGTGCTGTTTGTGAGCAGTGTTACACAGCCACCCTACAAACCAGCAGTCTTCATCCCCACAAGCAGTGTCCTGGGAAACTAGCTTACAGTAAATGCCAATTACAGCAGGCTTTGTACATTCAGATTCTACCTCTGTGTTTGCTAATCTCTGTAGCCTGATATGCATTAAGCAATCCGGAAAATGACTGAACAAAGAATCTTTGGTTTTTTCCTTGGAAAGCCTTCATGTTTATGGTTCTTTGCATGAAGATGCAGCAAATTTTCCTCCCAGTCATTTCAATATCATATACCATGACATCCCATTACCATTCAGTTTAATATGATTTTTCACATCCATTCTGCACAGCACACTTAGCAGTAATTTTCAAGGCAGAAAAATAATTTAAAAGTTGGTTTGTTTTTTTTTTCTCCTAAGACACATGGTCTAAGGTCATGTCTGCCAAGAGGGTCATGGTTAGATCTATGGACATGCAGATGATACGAGGAAAGCAATTAGAAAACACAATCTGAATATGATAACTGGAAAAAAAGTACTTTCTGTCCCTATATCAACACTACAGAAGAGCTGGGCTTAACAAAAAAACACCAATGAGATTAGATTGCAAAACTGAAAACTGGTATTTATAAACTAGCTGGCCAGAACTGTGAGGGACAATAAAATGAATTTTTTCAAACACACTGATGGAAATATGCAATGTGAAAATAACACTGTCCCATTACAGGATGTGGATGGTTATCCCACAAACAGGGACATGGAAAAGGCAGAAGTGTTTAATGCATTCTTTGCCTCTGTCTTTAACACACATGACTGACCAAGAGGGTCACAGTGCCATGAGCTGGAGGATTACGACTGCAAGAACAATCAATTCCCAGTGGATCCTGAAATTGTGAAGGACCTGTTGCTCCAGCTGGAGCCTTACAAATCTATGTGTCCTTATGGGATTCTTCCACTACATCTCAAAGAACTGCTGTCATTGCAAAGCTGCTCCCAATGATTTTTGACCCAGACAGGTTCCAGCTGACTGGAAGTTGATTTTCAAGATCAAGAAGGAGGACCCTGGAAAATACAGGCCTGTCAGTCTCACTGCAGTGACAGGTAAAGCTACGGAGAAGATTATTCTGGGGGTATTGAAAAATACCTGAAGGACAACACAGTAATCAGTCAGAACCAGCACAGCTTCATTAGAGAAGCTGCTTTATCCAACCTGATTTCCTTTCATAACAAGGTAACACACCCAGCTGATCAAGGGAAGCCAGCTGATGTGATCTTTTTGGATTTCAGAAAACCTTCCAATACTGTCTCTCACAGAATCCTTCTGAACTAAATGTGCAGCCCACAGCTGGACAAACACATCATGGAATGGGTGAGCAAGAGGCTCGTGGGTCAGGCACAAGGGTTTAAAATGAATGGGGAGACATCAGACTGGGGACCTGTCATTAGTGGGGTTCCAAAGGGCTCCATCCTTGGCCCGCTGCTCTTCAGCATCTTCATAAATGACTTGGATACAGGACTGGAAGAAATACTCAGCAAGTTCCCAGAAAACAAGAAACTGAGAGGAGCTGTTGACTCCCTCCAGGGCAGGAAGGCCCTGCAGAGCGACCTCAACAAATAAGGGGTCTGGGCAATCACCAACCATATGAAGTTCAACAGGGGAAAATGCTGGGTTCTGCATCTGGGATGGACTGACTGGGAAATGAGATGCTGGAAAGCAGTGTCAGGGAAAGGGACCTGGGGGTCCTGGTCAATGGAAAGCTGAACATGAGCCAGCAGTGCCCTGACAGCCAGGAGGGACAACCCTGTCCTGGGGGGCATCAGGCACAGCATCACCAGCGGGGCAAGGGAGGGGATTGTCCTGCTCTGCTCTGAGCTGGGACAGCCTCACCTCCAGTGCTGGGGGCAGTTCTGGGTGCCACAACACTTAGAAAAGTATAAAGCTACTAGGGAGCATACACAGGAGGGCCACAAGGATGGTGAAGGGCCTTGAGGAGAAGCTGTATGAGGAGTGGCTGAGGTCACTTGGTCTGTTCAGCCTGGAGAAGACTGAGTGGAGCCCTCACTGCACTTACAACTTCCTCATATGGAGAAGAGGAGTGGCAGGCACTGATTCTCTGTGCTGGCCAGTGGCAGGACCCAAGGAAATGCCCAGGAGTTGTGTCAGTTGGAAAGTTTATGCTGGGCATCAGGCAAAGGTTCTTCACCCAGATGGTGTTTGGGCACTGGAACAGGCTCCCCAGGGCAGCGGTCACAGCACCAGCCTGACAGAGTTCAAGACATATTTGGACAGTGCTCTCAAGCACATGGTGTGACACCAAGAAATGGTCCTTTGCAGGGTCAGGAGCTGGACTCAGTGATCCTTGGGGGTACCTTCCAACTCTACATATTCTGTGATTCTGTGGTAAAAAACAGACACATCACCTAAAGCCTGACTGATTACTCCTAACTCATGAGCATCATACTGTACAGAGACTATTTTTGGATGGGAGAGTTACTTGTTGAGAACAAGCACTGATACTTTGGAGAGGTCTGTGCAAAAAAACTTCAGGAAAAAACACTGATTCAAAATGGTATTTCTGTTGTCTGTATGTGGACCCTCCTACATCATACAATGACCTATGAATATGACACTGAATATCTTTAATATACCATACAATGACCTATCATACATGCCTATGAATATGACACTGAATATCTTTAATTGGTTTTCACTGAGAAATACACAAATATACAGAAGAAATATTACTTACCTGCTAGTTCTGGAACTCTGAGAAACTACTTAGATTTGGGTTTCTATGGTCACAGCATTATTTAACTTTACTTGATGCCATAAAAATGAAAGTTGTCTTAACTTGTTTGAAAAGTGCACAGTGTATGTGCAGGTATCTTCATCTTAGTATGCTGTAATTTTTCTCGTATCATCTATGATTTTTCCAGAAGGTTTGTTCAAGTACTTTGCAACAAATGAGACATATTCTGAGATAACATCACAAGTGGTTTCTGCATTAGCAAGTTAGCAATGATTGTAGAGTCTTCTGGCCTACTTGTCTTGGATCGTCATGACACCACAGTGACTGGTGAATTTTCCACCTTTAGTTAAAAGGAAATGTCAAGTGTAGTGAAAAATATGACAAAGAAAGCTTATGAAATCTAAAATAATGTTGTGATGGGAGATGAAAGACCAGCCCTCTCCACGAAGCTTTCTTTCAAAATTCTAATAGCTTTCCAAAGTGAGAAACTGAAACCACAGTAATTAAAGAAAACATCTAGAAATTACTAAAGGCAACATTCAGACTTGAGGTCTCTACCTTTTTTTACTAATAGAACTGCTTATGGGAAAAAAATTGTTAAAAAAATCTAATGTATATGCATTTTTTACTGTATATGCCCTGAATATTTTATATATACTGTATAAAAACTGTGTATATACTAAATAGTTCATATTTCCAAAGTTTCCATATGCATGTATGTATTTTTCAAGATAGTCTATTACTACATAAACAGAGACACAATACTTCTTAGCTATCTCAATTCAAGTAGATCCAGTACATAAGTATTCAGGAAATTAAGACTTTAAAACACTGTAATTCAGAACACTGCTTAGTAATATAATAAGCTGTGGGTCAGCAAGTTTATTTAGATTAGAGATGTTACAATGAAATATTCTAAAAGTAAAGATAAGCAACAGAACACTAACTCATTTGTGATAATTTTTAATTTTAGAAGTCTGAGTAAAGGAAAACCTGTAATATATTCTAGAGTTTATTGCCAGAAACTCACCTAACTGATACCACTGTTACCACAGCAGCAGCCACAGAAGAGAATGTTATGTAAACAGCCAAAGAAATTCAAAGCTAGGTAATTAGATATAAATACAACTTGTGAGTTATTAAATACTTTCTTCATAGTGTTTTCCTCACAAATTTATAATAAATTAGTAGCTACACTCTCAGTTCTGGCGGAGCTGTGCTAAACACAGTATGTGCATTTGTCTTGATAACAAGTACTCTGGTTGATGTGCTTCACCAAGTGTCACATTCACACAATGGTGGTTTTAAGGTACAACCATGCTCTGACACAACCACAGCAGAAACCAAGTACTGCCTGCAACAGAAACTGTTTTGCAACCTATTTTTGAATGATGGAATTTTCAGCCATCTCAATTATTCCAAGAAATTAGAAGATGTTTTCTCTTTCAGTTTAAATTGCAATTTTGAAGAACTGTGAGTACTTAACTCTTGTCACTCTAACATGCTTTCCATATGATCGCAAACATATCCTGCATTCTCCAATCTGTGTACCATGCTGACCAAAGGAAATGTCAGTTTAATAATAAAACTAGGAGATTCTAAAGAAAAATTGAAGATACAAAGTATCTGAGACATGACTACTCAAAAGCAATTTTCAGCTCTTCAATATGTATAACACATCAACTCACTCTCTGAATAGTTTTCTGTGCAATAAATGAAGGGAAGAGAAGGAGAGCCAATGCTCTTTTGTTTTCCTTGCATGTTCCTTGTACTTTCACTGTTCAACAGATTAGTATCCAAATATATCATACTACATACATACAGAAATGCTACCTCTTCCATACAGAATATAGATTATTAACTTATTATTCTGTACAGTGCATTATATTTCCTTGTACTACTGAACAAATACTGTATTTTTTGCTGACACTGATGAGTGAAATAAGAATTACATGGATCAGATATAGACAAGCAGATTAAGAGAATACTGATTCTTTTTTTTCTGGGGCAATTAATGAATTAATGTGATCTGTCAAGATTCATAATGATCCATAAGAACAACATTTCAAAGAACTAGCATGAAAATTGACTATTATGTGATACTCCTCCAGAATTTATATGTAATTCATACATACTTACTCCAAATATTTTGCCTCAATAGTAAAGAATTTGTCTATTCCACAGTGGGAAATATATGTAAAATAAAATGTAAAACAAAATTTCTAGCAATGCCAAACAGATGCAAAGCTGGAGCAGAAAAACATAATGCATTACTTGCTATGGCCATGATAAACTGGGTGCCTTTAAAAGGAACAGACTACTTCAACATTTTTTAACACAAACCAAATATATATCCTGTTGCCATTGACAAGGAAGCTAGAACATATTTCTGTGCCTTGGATTTCTGCTAAATCCTCCTCATTTATTTTTACTGATCAAATTATGCACTATTTATTCAATTATTAGAAACTATTCCTAAGCTGTTCATAGAACTGTCTAATGAGTGGGAGATAATCTACCTCTGCTTTCATCAAGTGGATAAATTTAGCTATTTAATTTTATTGGTACTAAGCATTATTTTAAGAGGGACACAAGGACAGGTAACAAATAATCCTGATAACACTCAATCCTCCTCTTCACAGAACTTAAAAATGCTGAGCAAACATTTTTTACATTCATCTCTCAAACAAGTCTTTTTCCTGTCTTCTCACCAAAAAAATGCCCTCTTTTATGTATCAATGGAATTTACAACATCTAATAACTGCCTGTCCACTTACTAGGTCAGATTCTGATTTCAACTGCATCTCAGAGGATGCGAAAAATGGCTTCAAATGAGTTAACAGAAGTCACAGGAGACAATTTACATTGGAGAAATACCAATACCAATGTATTGAAGAGACACCAATCTATCCAACCAAACATATTTTCAGATAGAATGAGTTTCCATGTCTTTCACACTCCTACGTATTTTATTCTGTATTATTTGAAGAACTGTTAGTATTGATTTACTTCAAATACATTAATGGAGAAAATGTTTCTAGAGCAAGATATTTCACCAGAGACTGCATAACAATGTCTAGAATCCTAATAAATACTGTTATGTCTGAAATGAGTTATCTCAGTAGTGACTTGGGCTCAGATTTATTGTACAGTTCATCAACTTCTCAGCATGCTGGATAATGAATGTTTCATTTACATTGCTAATTGCCAAGCCATGGTTCCTTCAACCTTTAACCCTTACGCTTTATCACATTATCACCATATGTCAATATAATTGCATTCAACATTCCAAACAACTAACTTTTCATGAGGTCAAGAGATCCCCTTTTTTAAAGCTTTACCAGTGGGATATCTTTAAAAGCAAGAAAACCGGTAGTATATTGACAGTGGGAAGCTAAGGCAATTTTTTCTTCAGAAAAACTGCTTCCATCTTCTGACCCAAAATAAGTTGTTTTCTATTAAAATCACCATTTTCCCACTGTAACTAAATCACGCACAGTTCTGTGAAGAGCTTCACCTTTACTGTCTGCAATTACAAAACACTATTGACTAAGTCCTAGTATGAAATATCCTCTATATCTGAGTGTGCTTTTTAATCTGTGGAATTATGCAGTTATTTCCATATCTTGATCTTCATTCTGCATTGTCCCAAAAATTAAAGTATTTTACTGTAGGTACCATTCAAGATGCTGCCTTAGGCATAATGTCTCTGTTACAAAAGAATTGCCACTCATTGCTTACATTTATGCTTTCCCTCAACAGGGTTGTATCTCACCTCTACAATATGTTAACTCTCTCTGCACCAGAAAATTCCTTTCTTTCTGTTGACTTTCACCACGAATACTTCTTTCATCCCTGAAACCTGCATTGTCAATTGCAAAGCTTAAGCCAAATCATACATATAATAAGCTGTCCTGGAAAAAGATTTTACTACTGAGAGTAACTGAATCAGTTTTATGGCTTGCATATGGTAAAACTTAAGAGAGAAACGTGCTACTGGTTGGTAGCAGTTACATCAGCTGAGACTCTGTCATTTCTCCATTTATTTGGGACAAGAAACTTTGGCAAGGTCCCTTCTTAGAACAATTCTGAAATACAGAAAGTTAGAAATCTATTTCTCAGTATTTGAGTCAGAAATCTAGATGCACTCTCACAGACAGAACTAAGCAAACTGCATTAGAAAAATGAAAATGGGTAATGAAGATGAGAGTGAGCCTAATTAATCTTCCATGTAGCAAAACTTCCACATTACATGGCAGATAGCTCATATGTCTCAGATATATCTGGTATATATGTACACATATACAAAGACAAAAATGGATGGCACACTTTTATATGGCATGCAGTGCCACAAATCAGCTGTCCCATCTTTTAAGAAAAATACTATGGCATAGTCTTGAAGCCCACAAGTTGGTGGAAGCTTCAACCTGGCTTATATCACACTTCTACTGTTTTACGTCTTCATGTTCTGTACCATAACAGCTCGCTCCCCTCCTCTGCCACAATTTCGTATCTCTTCTTTGACTCTTGGAACACCAAACACCAAATCCATGCAGGCTGCTTCCTATCAGTTACTTTTACCCCCGACTTCTACTGCAGGAACCTCGCTTGATTTTATGCCAAGAGCACTACAAAATAATAGCTGCATTTGAAAATTTTAAAGTATAACAGAGTTGCAGGCATGAACACTCAGTATATCTTGAGATTCATGTAACACTCCTTCACAACTTGCATCTATTAAAAAAGAAGTTTTAGCACATATTGTTGACTCTCTTCCCAAACTGCAGATAACCCATTTTCAAATCATCTGCAGTATTCACCCAGTAAACATCCATTTATTAGTGTTCTACTGATGTTCCTAGATGTCACAGAAAAGGACTGCTGCTGCTCCCTGCTAGCTTGGACAAGACATAACCCTCTGATTTACCTATACATAAAACATGAGAAAAGCCTGGAATCAGAACTATAAACCCCCTTTGAGTTAGATTAAGACCAGAAATGTATGTTTTCTTCAAAGTGTTTCAATCCATTAAATATATATAAAAACATTTTATAAAATCAAATTCCATGTTACCACTGAGAAGTGAATGCTCCCTCATGCACACCAGCTGAGACACAACATAAGAATTTCATTCCTAAATATGAAGAACTTTTAGCAGTATATGCCAAACAGTGTGTTCCTAAAAGATTTAAGTATGTGGCTATTCATTTCCAGCTGCTTCTGTGGAGTCTAACTTTGTTCTTATGTTAACAGGTAACATGATTATCACATTTTGTGAAGGATAGTGACATCAAGCAGAGGTAATCAGTGACAGTGCAGAGGGCCGTTTTAAAGTGTGCTTGTTTTCCTAGACTATAATGTGGATTGAAAAAATTACAGCCAAATTCTATGTAACCTTAAATGTGTTCAGAATGTGAGCTCATGATGACTGAGTATATGGTACACAAAGGATCACTCATCACTTAATTTACTTTAACCTCCCAACTCCTTCCAGTTGACACAAGAAACTAAATTAGCATTTTTCTAAAATGGTTTCAGGCATAAACACCAGTGGCTCCTGACTTCAGCTAACTAGTACTTGTAGAAATTTAAATGCATAAGTAGTGAAATTACTACTTTCAGGGTTCTGTTCACCTGGGCATCTTAAAAACCTTACTTCAGTTTTTACAGTTACACTTCTAGTACTCCAAGTCCACAGTAAGAGAGGCTGAGGCTTAGCTTCTGAATAAATACTGTTTATACCACAAAACAAAATTCCATTACCTCAGAGGATCTGTGTAAGTGTAACTGACTGAAACACTACAAACAATTAAGCTAATGATATACAGTAAGGAAGAATTCACAGTTGATGATAAAACAACCAATACTTTCTATTTATTCAGCTGTCAGTATTTACAGATTAGTTTGTGGAGAAGACCAACAAGACTCCACACACTAGAGCAGCACAAAATACTCAAAACCAAACAGAAAAACAAAACTGATCATTCCAGTTAACCCCTATCCATAAGATGGAACAAGGGGAAATCAAACGTAACAGCATATACTAATATACCAGCCAAATATGCAACCTGGATCACACCAGCAACCTGTGGTGACCATGCTAAGACAAATATTTAGGATACAATGAAAGAGTTTTGCATTTATCGGAACTAAATACCTCCAGATGCTGTAAACTAAGTATTTTCTCTTGAAGACATGGAAAAAATGTTGCCTTGGATACAAAGATACTTGTATCATGGTTGTTCAATGTTCAATGCACTTTCTTATAAATCAGAATCATGAACAGTTCTGAATTATCACAGAATCAAGAACAGCCTGGGTTGGAAAGGACCTTAAAGGTCCTCTATTTTCAACCCACCTACCATGGCCAGGAACACATTTCACTAGACCAGGCTGCTCAGAGCCCATCCAAACTGGCCTTGAACATTCCCAGAGACAGGACATCCATGACCTCCCTGGGCAACCTGTTCCAGGTCCTCATCACCTTCAATGGAAAGAATTTATTTGTAGTATCTAACCTAAACCTACTCTCTTTCAGCTTGAAGTAATTTCCCCTTGTCCTATCACTATGTGCTCTTGCAAATAGTCTCTCTCCATCTTTTTTGTAAGCTCTGTTAGGTACAGGAAGGCTGCAACTGGATCACCCCAAAACTTTCTCTTCTCCAGGTTGAACAGTCCCAATTGTCTCAGCCACTCCTTATAGGAGAGGTTCTCCATCTCTCTAATAAATTTGTTGGCCCTCCTCTGGACTCTCTCCAACAGGTCCATATCCTTCTGGCACCCCAGAGCTGATGCAGCACTGTAGTGGGGTCTCAGCAGAGCAGAGCAGAGGGGCAGAATCCCCTCCCTCCCCTGCTGCCCACACTGCTCTGGATGCAGCCCAGGGCATGTTTGGCTTTCTGGGCTGTGAGTGCCCATGGCTGGGTCATGTCCAGCCTCCCATCCACCAGCACCCCCAAGTACTTCTCAGTTGAATCCGTATCTGGAAATGTGCAGGTTTCCAGCTGGCACAGACAGCATCCAGGCAGAAAGGAAAGCATATGCATTATCAAGGTCTAATGTATAACAATAAGACAGAGGGCAGGATGCAAAAAACTGCTTTTTTAAAGTATTTCCTTTTGTAGTTATTTCATGGTTGTAATTACAATATGGAGTGCATAATGGCAGCCATTTCTTTTATTCAGAAAAATGCATCCATTCATGCTACAGTTTCTTTTGCTCAGATATGTCTGCTCCTAAATGTAAAACAAGTATTTTTGGGGTATTTTTAAATATAGCAATGCAGATGCACCTGTGGGGAAAAAACTCTTTCTTTGGGCTGGACGCACTGATTAAAGACTGGTCACTTGGGCTGTTAATACATACAAGGACTAGTGTTGACCAAACTCTAAAGAGCCCTTGAAGGACAGTAATGACAGTGAAGTCCCTAGAGAAGAAGACAATCTACAGAGAGAAAAAAAAGCATATACAAAACACTAAGAGAAAGCCCCAGGAATTCATTGTAGTTCTTCAAAATATTGATGCTATGAATTTCCGTGGCTGTGACTGAGAAAAAAAGTGGCCCAGAATATGAACACATTCATTTATTTGGTGATACTCTTGGGAAGGTCCACAGAAAAGCTAAAGTAATCCATACCACAGCAAGAAAATGATGTTTTCCACCAACTGCCCTTCATGGAGAAAGCACAGCCCTGGGGCAGCTGGCAGCATGCCAGACCAGAGCGAGGAAGGTATAATTTACACACAGCCATGCAAGTTCCAGTAAATCAGTCTCATGGCAAGAAAAGTGCAGCATTTCAGTCTTCAGAAATTCCCAGGAGAGTGGGAAATACATACTCACCTAACCACAACTATATGGGCTGAACCTGAATAAGCTGATTTCAGTTTAAAAAAAATAAAAAAGGAATGAAGGAAGAATATGAATATTTTTACTGTCTTTTTTTTTTCTGTTCACTCACTGTGTGTTTACCATAAATTAGACCTGCTGAGAGTGTAATGCTGAGCAACCCATATGGCAAATACTGAACTGAGAGATGTGAAAGGAAAATCACTTTTTTATTTCTGAATTACATCTAGCCCCTTTATTTATAAAGTCTTCTTTAATAGCAAATACTCAGAAGCAAACCAGATAATACTGTTTTATATTAAAAATTATAAGGTGGCACACCTTAAAGACCAAAATAATATATTTGCAGAAGAATATGATTCAATATATGATGAAATCGGACAAAAAATTACACTTAAATCAATGTTTAGTTAAGATTTTTGGTTATAAAACACAATTACAGAGGTTCTTGGTTGTAAAGTGACCATTTATTCAAACTCATCCTCAAATCCTTCTTCTAATGAAACAATCTACAACTAGTCTAAGTCTGTGGTGTTCTACCAATTGTAGAGCTAACCTAACAGTTCCCCTTAGAGGTTCAAAATTAATCAATTCCAACTTTTTTCCTTACTAGACTGTGACAAACACTGATGATGAGATTACCATGCACAGAGAGTTATCACCCATGAAACCTGAAAAACAAACAAGTTCTGCATGTGGAATCCAGGCACAGATTGCTGACCAGATCTCTCTGGCAATCTTGCTGTGGGGAAAATAAAGAATGGACTGAAGATGATTCCTTGTGGATCTTGTTTACTCTTACCTTTCTGTAAGTCTAGATCTAACCTAGAGATCTAAAATCTAGATCTTCCCTTCTACCCCTGCCCCCCTGTAAAGGATGGAGAAATAATAATTTTTTACAAAATTTCTCTGAAAATGTGACTAAGGCAACAACAGCATCAAGATGGGTAGGGTAAAATGCAGACAAGTTACAATATATCTAGCAGTGACATTTGTCCTCCTGTAGAAAGTGCCAGAACCCATAACAGATACCATCTGATCCACTTTGTTTGTAAAGGTAGCATCCAGGGAAGGAGATATTTTTTTCAAGGTCTTTAGCTCTTCATGTAAAGGAGGAAGAAAAATTGTCTGACAATTAAGATAGAAAAATTTTCAGGTTCTCTATTTCATTTACTACCAACTCTATAATCCTGTTTGACACAGAACAAAGCAGCTTGTATTCAGACATATTAATTCTTTCTCACGGAACTGAGAGAAATGTGAAAAGGTAGTATACATGCCTCAATTCCCCATAGCTGTAATGCAAAAACTTTGATTTTTCATATTCGGGTAAGATAAGATTAAACAGATGCTACTGTTGTGCTCTGCCATAAACTTTGTGGCCTCAATAGGTTTTTCCTCACCAGCCTCAACAGTGGTCTGTTGATTTTTTGTTTAGAAGCAAGAATTCTGGAAGGCATTCTTATGTCCAATAGGCAAAAGAAATTCTGACACATTGAGAGCTACATGACCACAGCTGAATAAAGTACCCTATTCTGCTTATGTCTTGCTTTTTTCTTCTTTAGTCTAAACAGTAAAAAAAATTCTCAGGCTTTGTACAAAATTCCAAAACTTATGCCACCATAAGAAAATAAAGCTCTCCATACCTGAATTTTCAGTTATAGGATGATTCTTTTATTAACCACAAATCACAAATAAGTAGAAAGTTATGAAACTCAAAGTACTGTGATTATCTTCTGACAAAGAAATTTTTAAAAACCAACAACAAAGCAGTCAGGAAAACAACAAATGTAGACCTTCCTACTCTTTTTTTTTTTTTTTTTTTTGTAATTAATAAATTCAATCTGTACTATGCAACTTTTGTTAAAGATGTTATTTCATTTCAGAAATGCAGCAATTTTGGGACATTCATGCACAGAATTTCTAATGGACAAAATAATAAAGATCTTTATCATGACAGCAGTGCAAGATTACCCTGAAGTAATTTTCATTTTACAGTTTATCAAGTCTATATGGAAAAAGAAAAAATGGCAAAAAAGTAAGATGTTGCAGTACTCTCAACATACACAGGAGTTATGAATGTTGGTTTTTCTGCCTCAAAGAGCCTGCAGGTTAGACTTAATATGTACTCATTTAAATACACAAAGTATTTAATGTACCAAAACAACTTAGCTACGGAGTTGCAGAAGAAACTATACTTTTTGGGGAATACCATTCATGCAGCAGCTTTATGATGAAAACTACATTTGGATGGAGACACATAGAAGCAGTGAATAATTCTAAGAAGTAGTGACCTTTCTGAGAAAATGTTATCTGTCTCCTGGAAAGAGTGAAAGGAAAATTGCAGTCTTTGGTAGAATTAGTATTCTTAGCTAACCTGAATTTGAAAATTCAAATAGAGGCTGAAAGCTTTCAACTTGAACAATTTTGTAAATTTTTAATCCCTGTACTATAAATAAAATATGTAAAAATGCATATAAAATTAAATAAACCCTAAAGTTTCTGGTTAGACAAAACACTTGACTTCAAGTCCTGAGAGTGTATCCAGTTACAGAGTCAAAGAAAGGATCTTTCCCATCATCATCTAAACAGAGAATATATGTGCATTGTAAAAATCTTTCAAAGCACTTGATCTGCCAAATTCAAAATTCAAAAATTCCTACATCCTGAAATATCCAACAGTTTCAGGACTGCGCTTCTGATATGTACTAGGAGGTATAAAATCCGTAGTGTATGATAAATCAGAGGCTACTGTAGTGTTTACAAGTGCTAAGCATTCCTTTAGATTAGAGTTCAGAAGAAATTTTAGGACACGTTTTGCCAAATGGAACAAAAGTAGTATTTCAAGACACATCAGGAAAACTTCATGGGATTTCAGCATCAAAACATCAGTATTCTAAATAAATATGACACGATTTTAAAAGTGGGAGGATTTAAAAATTTTTAAATTAAAAGCACAAAAGCAGTCATCAAGCAGAATATTTCTTTAGAAATACACTGTATCTCTCTTCACATCCTGTTGACAGAATGGCCGGCTTCTGTAGTACTGTAACACTAACACTAGCAAACTCAAAGTGTCTTTTTACTTATAGCTAGATTATTATATTATGTTATGTATATTATATTATATTATATTATATTATATTATATTATATTATATTATATTATATTATATTATATTATATTATATTATATTATATTATATTATATTATATTATATTATATTATATTATATTATAATATTAATGATTACATTACATTATACTGTGATTTTGGATCAACAGTTCAACATTTTAATTAATTTTTTTCCCACACACTATCAAAGAAAAAACAAAATCTACATAGTAGAAAATATAATTTCTGTAATATTCCTATTGTCATCCCTGTTATCAGTTCTTGTATTCTTATGAATTATGGCCAGATCTTAAAATGTTAAATGTTCACGCTAGCTTTTACACTGAATTTTTTTTAAAAGTGCATTAAATTTCATAGAAACAACTCTTTATGCTGAACGTTTCTCAAAATAGCACCTCCCGCTGTCAATGTCTATGCCCCATAAGCAGCTAAGCTGAGTGCTACTGACAAGAACTACAAGAGTATACAAATGATAAATTAGTCAGCTTTGTAGAAGTCAGACATACAGGCCAATAATGATACAGTAGATTATAGCATTTTACTTAGCTGAAAGACAGTGCATATTTTGCAACTGTATTTCAGAAAGAAACTACCTTTATTTAAACACATTTCACAAATGATACAAAAGAAAACACTTTATCTTTTTAAACAGTGTACTTGTGAGCACAAGCACATTTTTACTGTAATGTTAGCAGATTGCTCATTCCTTTAATAATTTCCATAGTTATTTTAGTTTATTAACTTTTGAACCAAGACTGAAATAAACCATTAAAAGCAAAATTGTAAATGATAGCTTGGACCAAATTAAACCAGATATCACATTAATTATAACCAATGACATCTATCCAATTTATTCAAATGCCAAAATAAAAATTAAATCCTAAAATCATACCTGATGCCATTGTTTACCCTGTGCATTTTCAGGTGATACTGCAAGTACAAAATTCTGATGCTTCTGGCTTACTATCTGTTGTGACAGTACTATAGAATAAAAAGATCAAATACACCTTGCAAAAATGATAGTTGAATAAATCACACAGCTGAACTGGGAAGATTCGTAGATGTAATGGTCCTAGCCAGTTTTACAAGTTTACATTTTTCTCAAATTTCAAGAAATCATAGTAACAACCTATATGACTTCATGCAGAAGCAGCTCACTGAGTGGAGGAACTTTTGCTTGTATCACTCCCACATCACCTTCTGAAAGGAATCTGATAAGAAAACTATAAGCAATCCTGCTACTCACTGTAATCAAAGTACTTTTTGCTGCCATTTGATTTAATATACTTAATTAGGAAGCACTCTTTTGAATAACAGAATAACAGGTTAGACGACATCTCAGGGATGACCGAGTCCAAACTTTTTTGGCAAAAGCACTCCAGACAAGGTGGTCCAGCATCCTGCCCAGATGAACCTTAAAATGCCTAATGCTAAGGAATACACGACTTCTCTGGGGATTATTCCAATGACTGATTGTTATCATTATGAAATAGTTTCCTTTTGTGTCTAATCAGAATCTCCCCAGGAGTGACTTGTATGCATCATCCTTCATTTTTTCCATGTGACTCATTGTAAAAACTGAGCCACTCTTTAAATACTAGAACCTGGTGTTAAGGTCTCACCTAAGCTTTCTTTTCTAATGTCAGGCTTCCTAGCCCTTTGATCATCTCTGTGATCATCTCATTCTCTCTACCCTCTCCAGCCTCTCCATATCTTTTTTGTATCAAAGAGACCAAAACTGACAACAGTATTCCAGGTGTGGCCTGACAAACACTGACAAGAATGGGATAACCTCTGCTGCTGAAGCCCCTGTGGATGCTGCCCAAGATCTCACTGGGCTCCTCTGCTGCAGCAGCACACTGCTCACTCATACTGACCTTGTTGCTCGCTGGCACTCCCTTGTCCCTTTCTATGGAGCTGCCTCCCAACCTTGCGCTCCCAACGTTTCTTACACTTGTCCTTGCAGGACTTCAAAAGGTTCTTCTTTTCCCACTCTTCCAGCCTACACAGGTTTTCCTGCAGGGTGGCTCTCCCTTCCAAAGTGTTCACTCGATCCCTGAGTGACTTTAAGTGCCCTGGATGACCACTTATGAAGACATGAAACAGCATTGGGCCAACACCAATCCCTGGGGGACCCCACTTGTGCCAGCTGGAAAAGGAGACATTTACCCCTACTCTGGGTGCTGCCTGTGGGTCAGTTCTCCACCCACTGCAAGGGCAGCTTGTCCAGACTGTTACACAACAGCTTCACCAGGAGCCTGTGGGAGATCACAGAGGAAGCCTTGGAGAAACACAGGCAATGTCCATGGCTTGTCCCACATCAACCATACAGGCTACTTAGCTATAGAAGGCAATCAGGTTCATCAAGCACAATTTGGCCTTGGTGAACCCGTGCTGGCTTTTCCCAGTCACCTGGTTCATCTGAATCCAAATAAATCCTCCCAGAAGCATTTGTGTCGTAACATTTTCAGGACCTCGAATTTCCTGGGGCCTCTTTTAAGCCCTTCTTGTAGATGGTGGTGACATTAGCTTTCTTCCAGTCTTTCTGGATTGTCTCCTGATCTCCAAAACTTCTCAAGGATTATGGAGAACAGCCTCACAATGACCCCAGTCAGCTCTCCAATACTCTTGAGTGGACACAGTAAGGTCCTATAGATTTGCAGATGCCAAGTTCCTACAATAGCCCACACAGCAATTTTTCCTTCACTGACAGTGGGTCTGCTTGCATAAACACACACTTCTGCTTCCACTAGCATCTGGGACCCAGCTGTGCTGGTGACAACAGAGGTCAAGGAAGTGTTGAGAACTTCTGACTTTTCAGTGCTGTTGGCGACTATTTCACCTCTCCCATTTAGAACTGGGACAATAGTTTCCGCTGTTTCTGCTTGTTGTTTATATATTCAACTTTTATCCCCTTTCTTGTAGTTTCTGACATCTCTTGTCAATTTCAATTGAAGCTGAGGCTTTGCTTTTCTAATGGCATCTCATGCCCTGGAAATGTTCTTGTGGCTCTCAACAGATTTGTAATTCCTTTTCCATCTCTGGTGTGCTTCTCTTTTGGTTCTGAACAGACTCAGAAGCTCACAGTTAAAGCAAGAGGGTCTCATGTTCCACCTACTTCTCTTCCCTTTGAAAAGAATGAACTGGTTTTGTGCTTTCATGAGAGCCATCTTGAAAAATTCACAGCAGTTGCTAGCTCCTTTATTCTCCATTAACGCTTCCCTTTCAATTGAGCTCCGAGCAAGCTGAAGCTTGCTCTTTTAAGTACTTAGTACTAACCTTCAGAGGTCATAGATCCCAAACTCCGCAATATTGCTTGGAGAGGACCCTTTCAACCTGGACCAGAGGCACTTGGTAGGGCTTCTATAGTTACTGTAGTTATACAGTATATACATTATATATATATAATATATACATATAGTATACAATACATAATACATTCTTATTCTTCTATGCATTGAGGTTCTCCTTAACTTAAAGTGCAAGTCCCCCTCCTCCCCTCCCTCTCTTTACAAAACAGCCCATCATATTCCTCCAGTCATGGGACTCGTCTTGTCATGATTCAGTTACTCCCATGATATCTTAACTTTCTGACTGGATGTAGAGTTCCTAGTGTTTATTCTCCAGGCTCTGCACACTTGTATAAATACACATGAGGTGCCAGGTCTTCTTGGGAGGCAGCTAAGGAACAGCTGTCACTGCTCTGATTGGCCTGGCTTATTTCCCAAATGGCTACAACAGTAACCACTTAAAACCACCACCTAAACGGTTCTCCCCATCAGATTAATTTCTTTAGAGGGAAGTCACTACAGAGAATTCAGCTTGCCTGTCTAACCTCTCCACACATTGAATTGTACTTGTTACAACGGGGGTACTTTGGCTGACTTGAGGCATCAACTGGACAGCTATTGTGCTCCAGAAGACAGGAGTCTGATGTTTAAGCAGAAGTATGGTATTTGTGTTAATGCACGTGTGGCTGCACTACTCAGTCATATGAGGTTATGACATTAGCCTCTTAATACTTATGAAAAAGCAAATGAAAGTATGTTTAAGCTTTATGTACTATATATGTTATAAATTTTCCTAAGGCAGATATCACACACTGACATTTTAAGACCTTAATTAAGGTTGATTTATTTACAAATGGTATGTTTTCAACTCTCAGAAATGATGTATTTAATGTTTTATTTTTAAACACAATTAAAAAATAATATATAAATATATACATACTGCAAATGTAATACAGATAACAAATTCATTTAAGCCCATTTATGCACATTAGTGACACACCATGTGGCAGAAAGACTAGGACTACAAGAAGACCCCGTGGCGATTTATTTTATATTAAATCCCTAATGGCCTCTTCTCATCTTTGCAAAAATATGCACAAAAGTCCAGACTATGCAGCCATTGAAATGAATGGTTATTTATTTGCTAAACGAGAACCCTATGTTTAATGTTCCTTAGACATAAGGTAGTCTGCAAAAGTCGCATTCCTACAGCTCTATACATCATTTATTTTACATACCCTAACTTCTCACAACAGGCATCAGAAAAATACTTTTGAGCCATATTGCTATTGTAAGTTGCTGAGAATTTTGTTTCCAATTCCATTACTGGAAGATTAAATGTTAACATGTTTACTTGGGGTTTTTGCATTAAAAACAAATTCATGGACCAATCTGCCATTTAAAATACGTTTACATTTATACTGACAGAAAAAAGTTGCCAAATATACCATATATATATACATAATCATTATACACAGACAACAGAAGTTCAAATCTCCAAAGACACACTTTGTAATCTCACTTATTTGGGTATAATGGTCTACCTAGAACTTGTTTGACATGCTTCAACTAAGAGAGAAGTTCTTGATTTGCTTTACAGAAGTATTAAAAACATCACTTTTCAAAATGCAGAAATAAAATTGTCCAAACTAGTGAAACAGTGGCATTTCTTACTAATGCTACGAAGTAGCTTTAAAATTAAACTGTATCTCCAAGATAAGACTGGTTTTGCACAGGAAGATGATAAACCCTGCACCAAACACTTTCGTATTTCTCAAATTACTGTTGCTGGGACTGCTACTCTAAGTTCCTCTGAGGCATAAAGCCACAAAAGGGGAAATTATTACAAGAGACAAAACTTCCTATTGGTACCATTCCCAACTCATTTGGACTATGGAGGCTACCTAAGGACAGTCAAGCTTCCCATGGCAGCATGAACTTGCAGGTCACTCGTGACAGCAGCCTCTGCTGCGGATCTGACATATTCTGTAAGCTTTTAGAAGTGGCATAGAACCACTACAGAAGTGGTTGTCATTACGACGTATGTGGATGCTATGGCCAGAGGCATGAACCTCAACAGGCATTCAGAACATACTCCCTTGTCTGTCAGAGTCAGCAGCAGACAAACACAGAACTTGTTTTTAACTGACTGGCCTGCTTCCTCAGGTGGTAATTGATTTTCTTTAATTCTAAGTTGTGTGAGTAGTTAGAATAAATTTTCATGGACCAACAGATAAAAGACCTAGTACAACAAGCATATTATTAATCTATGTTATAATAAGCCATTTCAGCTGAACTGAACATTCATAAAAAAAAGCAGAGAACAGACTTTGCTTTACAACAGTATTCATTTCTCAGGAAGAAAATTACTTTACCAGAAAGTTGCATTGAGAAGACATTTCTCAATTCCAAGAGAATTCCAGTAGCAAAACAGCAAGATACTCAAAGGGTATAACAAAATGTAACTGAAATTAACAGTACCACATCCATTGAATATTGCTACAATATCTTATAAGTAATCACTATTATGTCTTGGAGAAACTTCCCAGCAAAGGCAACAAAAATAACTGTGATCTGGGCAGTGTCACTTTTATTTCGTTGTTCTCTTCAAAAATAAAGTGGTTGTGTATGCAAAATTCAAGCAGTGTGCACTCTGACAGGTCTGATTGCAACTTATAGCTTTAATGCCACCTAAATCCAGGATAGCCAAAGGTGGTTATCTCAAGAAATGCAAAGCTGCATACAGACTCTCTCTAAACACATTCACACAAAATGACTGCCCAATAGAAAGCACTTTAATGGAAGATACTTTATTTGTTGATTATTAAGGAAAAAAAGTGACCTTGCAATACTTCTGAAGAAGCAAAAACACAAACACACTAGAGATTCAACACCTGTTGCCAGGCCTATTCTTCATGTTTCCTTAATATTTAATCAGGTAGCGTCTGTGGAGCACTTTGAGGATGAATAACAAATTACCATTATTATTGCCGAGAAAATCACAAATTCATTAAAGTTTGTGGATTCTGAGTTCATAACAGAACTCTTAACTGAATAGACAGGTCTGGACAGTTTTGTCATTAATTTTCTTACACATATTGTGCTTCTGACACTGGGTGAAGTAACTACATCCCTATCGCTAATAAAACTGAGTAAAAAAACATAATTTGCTGGCCAAGAACCAAAAATGAAGGTGTTCAGGAAACATTTCAACAAAGAGCTGTAATGAAGCAAATGCAAAACTCATCTCCATCCCAGTAACTTCACACACATTATATTTAGGGAAAAGAAAAGCAGTTAAACCCCTGAAAAGTTAGTCCTTTCTGACACAAACTATTCACAGAAGAACAACAGCCATCAAAAAACAAAGGAAAGTACCTGTGACCTCCGGAAAGAAATCCCATCACAAATACTAGTAAACAAAAACTACTTAACAGACTAAAATCATCTAACATCAGTAAAATCTGTTCACTTTGTTCTTACAGGCAAACAAATTTCCTCTGCCCTCCACAATGACCACTAGCTAAATAAGAAAAACAATTATGAAACATTTACTGCTTAACTTCCAAGTTAAGTCAGCATCACATGTTACACTTCATTGAAAAAAGGCTGAAAATTTGCCTACTTTGAGAACTAGGAATACCCACTCTTGACAAAGTCAAACTGTGAGATCCAGCCAAAAGGAAGACAAGTTCTGAGTTACCACTAATTTGAGCATATAGAGTTGCAAAGACGAGGTCAGACTGATCTACCTGGAGCTTAGACATGTGGAGCACAAGGTCTGTATTCTACATAGTTATGAAACATAAAACAAACAAAAGAAAACGCATTGTGCTAGCTAGCTCCTACATTTGCTCTGTATTCTACATAGTTATTAAAACACAAAATATACAAAAGAAAATGTAATGTGCTAGCTAGCTCCTGATTAGCTCCAGGCTCTGTGCAACATTAACTGAAACTAACAGAGTAAAAGAGAAAGATTTAAAACAAAAGAAGATGAGGATTTTATTAAGAACTTTAGAAAATCCCATTTTCTCTTTTGGAGATTTATCTTACAATATTCTTTCGCCATCCCCTTTCTGCCCAGCCTCAGCATAATTTTTAGGATCAAATTATTGTTAATAAAGCAATGTTGTTTTTATGGTAAAGACTGCTTAATATTGAAACAACTAATTGAAAACTAATAGATTCTACTTAATTTCTTGAAGCTTTGCTACCCAATTTGCTTTTTATATTTAAGTATGCAAGCAGAAATCTATGGATAATTATTAGCTGGATTGTAACAAAAACTCCTTCAACCACAGAAGCATTTTTGTAAAATGCATCACAAGACACACATATTAAGAAATCTCTTAGGACATACAAGGCAAGAACTATTCAAGAGATTTTTTTTTTTTTGTTAGTAGCATTTGACATAAAAAAAGACAATTTGGATTTAGTGCAAAAGTAGACGAAAATTTCTTCTACATTTCAAATACTTTTGTATAGGTGACCTTCATGCAAATGAAAGGACTGAAAATTACAAACATACACTATATAAAGATGTTTAAGTTACTGATATCTTTTTCAGACCACTTAGGTTTTATTACTAATCAATATGCCAGTACTCAAACTTCAGTGAGAAATAACAGCATCATGTCATACTTGTTCAGTAATCTAAGCATTCATTTTTTAAAAATAATATTTTTACATAATATCCAGAAAAACATAACTCTCCTTCAGATCAAGGTGGAAAGCTCACACCTTCAATTCATGCAAAGGTTCCAACCTTTGTTTATGCCATTGTTTTTAACACACCAGGGTACAATCTAAAGGGAGGAAATAATCATAATACCATAACAATGAAAGTCAGACAACAAATATCTACTAGGTCTCTCAAAGTTAATTAAATCACTGTAAATTCTGTTCATACTGCAAAAAATACTGAGAAAACAATTTGTTCACAATCTCTTTTAAAGAACTATCTCCATATGCAATAAGGCTGTTAAACATGTTTTAAGTTTTGTCTTACCTCCAGTGTCATGTACACAGTGCTAATTGCTACTTTGATTTCTCCATCTGAAATCTCCCTGAGATCCTTGAGCAAAACCTCCTCAATACTCGCACCTGCTTAAGAAAAGAAACAAATTTCCATATATACAATTATCTACAGCAGACAGATGCATCAACATAAATTAAAAACGCAGCTTAGACCTTACCTTAATGCTGAACCTTCTTTCTGTACTTCAGAACATCACATGAGAAAATAAAAACTAACATTAATATTTCAGTGCTTAATGTTTCTAGAGGGATTTTTTTTTTTAAGGAAGAAAGAAATTTAAAGGAGGATACACACTAACAACAAGTATGAATATGAAGAATTAAGTCTCCTGCAACACCTATGCTCCTGTGTGAACACTGAATTTTTGCAGTGAACATACTTCCAGCTGATGATAAATGTCTAGCTAGACAATTTCCATGGTCTAATATGAAATCACAAATATAAAATTAGTTCTGAAATAAGTAATATATTGGAAAGCACCTGTGGACTATTATGGTGTTTATGAAATATCATAATTCATTCAAAATCAAGGCATTTTAGATATTCTGTAAACACAATCATTCAATCTTTCTGACCATCTTCACAAATTGGTAACACCAATGGGTTTTTCTCATGTACATCAAATCATTCATGAACCAAGTGTATGTTTATGGACCACAGAAACACTCTCATCAGAAACAATGGCGTAAAACAGGAATTGCAACCAGACACATTGGTAAGTTTAAGCACAAGGTATTGAAAATCCAGGTGGCTAGTTTCCCTCACTGGACATGTTTGTCCAAAACAAATACATATTATGTAGAGGAACATAACTACATCACATGACTGCAACGCAGACCTGATAGCCAAATGTCTGTGTAAAGAATGCTGCAAGCCATCTAAAATGTCCACCAACCTTTAAGGCACAGCAGTTTAGCATCCACCACGTGTCTGTATAAATGATTTTCAAGAGGGAAACAAATACCAACTTGAGTCAAAGAAATTAATCCTTTCATTACTGTTCTTTGAGTCCAGCTACTGCAATCAGTCTAATGACAAGATGAACATTTACACATCCGACATGTAAAAATTTTTGTATATAACCTGTAGACTTTCTGGGGGGCTGCAACATGTTGTGCCTCAAATAACAAATGAATTCAGGCCAATAAATCATTAATTCTGCCAGAAACAGATTTTTTTTGGCTCAATTGTCCTAATGTTGCCTCAAGTAACAGGTAAATAAGGTAAAATACTTAGCAGAGGTTACATAGGGGCTCCTGAAACTTAGCAACATCCTACTAAAATAAGTGTCACATGCAATATGTGCATCTGTAATATGAATACACAGTAAATATGTACCTTGTAATACATTGAAACAGAAGCTATAAGCAAAAAAAAAAAAAAAGAAAAAAAGAAAAAAAGAGTGGAGGACAGTACCCTCCCCATGCCTCATGTGACATATATAAATTACTGGCAACCATGCAGACTAGACCCACTACATATACTTGTCCAAGTTTCACATTTGCTATTACTGAAAATTTAATGACAAACAGTATTAAACCATTTTCCTTGGCAACTGGAAGAACTAAGTACTGACTTCCATAAAAGCCACTTTCACTGCCACTTTCCAATCTAGACTGCGTACAGTTCATTACTGAACTATGATTTCTTGAACTTAAGAGAAATCATGTGAACTTTTACAGACCTGAACTAAATTAACTTGTAATCTCACTGAAAGAAAGGGCAAATTCTGTCTTTATCTGCTAGACAGGGCAGCTGTCTCAGACTGATGGTCTGAATTTCAACGACTACTTTCTGCATATGGGAAGACAGAGACTAAAAAAAGACACTTAGTCTGCAAGGACCCTGTGCTTACTTGATATATCTAACAGAGAAATATCCCTGTGAATTTAATACTCACTCTTTGGTAAAAGCCTGGCAGCAAATGTCAGTAAAAAAATGCAAGAGTTATTGCAACAATCTTCAGCTTTCACAGCATCTCTTCAAAAGCCTGCTTTTTGGTTTTGAACCCAAAAGTAAATTTTGGGTTCAAACATTGCCGCTTTAGATCACTGAATATTTCTGTTTGGTATTTCTATCAGAAGAAAGGAAAAGAATTGCAACTTTCCCACTGCATCATTAATGCGAGTCTGATGTCAAATTCACTTCACCTGTACACAGCCCTTAGTAAATCTGTGCCATAAAACAAAATCTACTTCCACACCACATAGGCAATTGCACAATTTCTGCCCATGGGCTGACACATTTTTTACATCCATGTGAATCAACATAAATTGATGAGCTTATACTTGTAAAAGCAATATAAAATATGAATTGTTAACTTTATCTGCAAAAACAATAAAATATTATTTATGACCTAAGTAGCTCCTCAAAAGAAATCATTATTCCACGATTTAGAATGTAAGCAACTTATTTTAAAATTAATATACTACATTTAACTGCCAATGAAGATAGCATGTTGCATCTATTTTCACCACAGACAATATTCTGATAAGTTACACAAATAAATTTGTAACAGGTCTGAAAAATGGAAGAAGTTGCACTACCTTGGGCATTAAACTGCGTTTCCTGGAGAGCAGAGATAATTTCCTCTCGTGGGGGAAGATCTGGAAACCTTTCCTCCAAGATGGACAGTACTTTCTCCTGCTGCTCTGTCATTCTGTCAGTTTCCAAAGACATGCACTTGAAGAGAATGCTCCCTGAAATATTGAAAGACAAAAAAATCAATGTCTCTTGTAAATATCAAAGAGGAACTATTGAAACAGAAGTTTTACTGTATTGCTTCCCAAGCCCATTCACTCTTGGAGGTTGTTTCCACTGAGAGTTCACTGAATTCACCAGAAACATCCTTCTAACATGAAGCTCCTAGATCAGAACTGGCTGCCTCCTCAGTGCCTCTGCTACAGCTAATTGGCTGGTCCCAGTGCTGCCACAGGGTGCAGCATGCTTCTGTACACTAACAGGGCAGTGCAGCACAGCCAGCAGCAGCTGATGGACAAACACCACCCTACGTTCTCCTCTCTCCAGGCATTAGACCAAGTGCTGGTGTGTTTTGACACATAAATCCACACTGTCAGCCTTCCCTCTACAGATATGTCAGTGAAATCCGACAACGGACGTAAGGAAGAAATACTCTGCTGTGAGGATGGTGAGCCACCAGAACAGGCTGCCCAGAGAATATGGAGATGCCCCATTCCTGGAAGTGTCCAAGGCCAGGTTGGACCAGGCTCTGAGCAACATGGATAGTGAAAGGTGTCCCTGCTCATGGCAGTGGTGTTTGAACTAAATGATCTTCAAGTCATTGGTCACTGCAGTGTAACTGACTCTGGCTAATTCTTGTCAACAGACACACCAAAAAACCACCAATTCAGACAATCAAAATTTTAAAATTTAAGAGAAACATAACCCAGTAAATAACTTCATAGTGACTGGAATTGTCTTACAATATGGAAGTGAGAGTGATGTCTTTTCAGACAACTACATGCTGCACATTAAGTCACCCCTTCCATTCCCTGCAGACTGGAATTCCATTTATCAATATACCCAAAAATAGTGTTTTCTTCCAATCACTCACAGTGAATTCAGGATAATAAAATCTTATACTTCAGCCTTGAAATTATTTAGTATTCTACTGTGCACAAGAATTTCAAACAAGTGTATGATTTCATTGCATTATGCTGGGTCAATGAGCAATCGAGTACAATAAGTACAATAAATGAGTTAGATAGTGACTACAAAACAAAGAGCTTAGGCTTTAGCACAGAGCAAAAAAGAGTAAATGAAAAACCTTGACACTGCCACCCTCAATCTCACCAGATGAGCTAGGATCCAAACATCTACTACATCTACTATATATTAATTTTCCTTTTCTCCTACAATATTGTCACATTAAATAACAAATAGCATTTCTTCAAAATTTACAAACCTCTTGCAACACAAAATAATTGTGCCATTATAAAGGGTATACACACCCTTATTAAACAAATCCTGTGTGGATTAAATAATAAATAATGCTTAACAAGCCAAAAGCTGCTCCCCATCAGATACTAATTTCTGGAATTAAATACAAATACATGAAGTTCCAGTCTATGTTTCTATTACAGATACTGTAACTGCCAATATTCTTTCAATTTGCAGCAACTCTCTATGTCAGTATCTCAATCACTTTAAGACAATGTTCCTGCTCTGTTTAATAGTATTAAAAATACTCTATAAATACAGACTGCATGAAAATCATGTATACTGATCCAGATTGCTATTTCTAAATTTAAGTACACAACATAACAAGCAGATTTCAAATTTCTATAGGTAAATAATTGATATATAAAGTACCCAGATATCTATACCCATTATCAAGGCCGAATTTTCAGTCCCTCTAACAGGAAGAAAGTTTCTCAACCAGCACCCTCTATGGTAATTCATCTAAAAATATCCCTTTGTTGTTCAGCTCCACAGATAATAGTGCTTGTGCTACATATATACTCTTGAGGTATATTCTATAGGTTGGAAATAGTGGTGACCAGAATGAGTGAGACACCCCACAACATGCTTTCAGTAAGCACAGAGCTGCGTCCGGGTAAATGGCAGACCCAGGGACCAGGATGCACGGAGTATTTTAGTAACAGTGATTTTCTGCTTGTTTTCTTCCTCCAGAAACAGAAAGGGAAATTGCTCATGCACACACAAAGGAAATGGAGACTCTAGCAGAAAGTGCTGGATCTACAATGTGTGCTCAAATTCATCACACCTACTGGAGGGAGGCTGCAGCATATACCATAAAGCCCTCCAGCAGCATTAGGATGAGTCAGGCAGTCTGTCCATCTGCACAGAACCTCAGATACACAATGCATGAAACTTTTACCACAGCTGTGTGTGCTTCAGGAAATAGAATATTTGGGTAAGATGAAGAAGAGAAAATCCTAGTACAAACATACAGGGAAAATGTAGAAAAACAAAAGGTGTGAGCTGTATATCCAACCAAGCTCACCAGTCTGGAAGTCAACTTGATGCAACCTTCACTCACAATAGGCAGACACCTTAGAAAGCTTTTTTAAAAGCTCTGGTTTTGTCACTAGCCACAACAGTACTGTACTGCTTGCAATTGATAACTTTTCTACTAGGATGCAAGCCAGAAAAGGATAATTCTCAAATCACTAGGGTGTCAGCAAGCCCTAAGATCAACATTTACTTGTCCTTTAATACTATGACTGTTCTTCAAAATTGTCCTCATTACCAGGAAAGAAAGGCACACCTCTCCTCCTCAGGCATCCTCAGCATTCCTGTGAGAGTTAAGATTCCCGGTAGCTTAGCAAAACAGTTCACTTAAGCTACTTTTGCTTGACCAAAGGTCATTAGTTCATTTAGTCATGTGCTGTCTTATAAAAACCTGCTGTAAAGCAACACATGGTCTCAGAAATCTCCTGCAGATTTTACTGAGTGTTGGTGCAACTCCCCCAGGGTTTCTGAAAGTATAATGGTGGCTGCTGTCTGCTTAAAAACAGAGAAAAATATATATATATATAATAGGCAACACAAGATTCAATATTATTTCTTGCGTACATCACACTTTACATTTTTTTTTCTGAAGAGGTCACTAGAAAATAGGCTACGGCTCTTAAAAAAATGTGCATTTTATTCTTTTTTTGCAAAGCAGTTTGAAAGTGAAGCATTAGTTTTGCCAAAAGCAATTGCTGTGCATTAATATTAAACATGATCTAATGAAGGCAGAAGTCGTTTTGGGAAAACATTAAGAACAGCAAAAGCATCTCCTGAATTATAAGTTTATGGCTGAGAGAAACAGTACAATGAAAACACAGGCATTTCTCCTGTCAAGGTTTTGTTCCATAACCTGTAAAAATAAAGGACAGGGAAAAGAGGAAAACCAACAGTCCCTTATGGAAACTAGATTTCAACACTCCTCATGCATCGCTCCCCACCCCCCCCGCCAAAAACAGCAAACCAAAATTGTAAATATACCCAAGTAAGCAATCTTTACAGTAATTAACAGGAAATGCAATGAAGCTGGAATAAAATGTAACTGGGGAAAAGAGAGGAGGAGCACTGCCTCCAACAAAACCTGCTTCCATATATTGAAAAGGAGTGTCAGTCCAAATAAGTGAAGTGCTTGTTGCAGGTCAAAATGATCCTTTCTTCCTGGCATTAAGGATGCACCAATGAGTGAGCATGTGAATCATCTGATCAATGTACAAGACAGAACAAAAAAAAAAAATACTGGCATAATCCCCAAAGTCCTTAAAAGGGCATTTCTTAACATTTGTCTGGGTGGCTAGAATAACAAACTAGTCCTCTCTACTGAAAGTCAGACTGCCCCAACATGGCATGAAAATACCTCAGCTATGCAGCTCATCACTAGCAAAAGCAGATTCACATTAAAAAAATTGCTGACGCTCTTGCTGGAAATCTGTCTATATTTACATGTTGTGGTTTGCACCTTGTGGCATCCTTCAAGGCCTTATACAAATAAACATAAGGAGGCATTTTTGAGAGTGCATTGACCCAAGATACCTGACAGTGAGTGCCTGGAATAACATCCTTGCCAGCTGGCTGCAACAGAGAATGTAATGATTCAGCAGTTTAATGGATCTTGAGTTTGGCAACAGTCCCCTTATAAACATCTCTTGGGAAATAAAATAATACAGGCCTAGGACTCTGGCAGCTTCTGTAATTGTTTGCTTCTGGCACAAATCCAGGGACTGCACTAGCTCAAATGTAAGGCAAATATGGCTGTAGAACACTGATTCCCCAAGCAGGCTCTACTCAAAAGCACAAGGGTAGAATTAGCTTATATAACATCTGATAAGGAGACAAAGATACCCGAAAAGCACTCCTCTAAAAAAAATTATTCTTTAAATAGAAAAATGCCTAAATGAATAATGCTTGGTTTCATAGGAAATACCTTTTCTCTTGCGAGTTGTTGTTGTTGCTGCTGCTGTTGCTGTTTTTTAAACATTGACAGACAGGTGAATTTTGGTCAAAGGTGCAATTTATATATATAAACATTTTCTTTTTTATTAAAACTTAAAAATTGCTAACAGACTTTAAGAAAAAAAGTTTCAAAAAACGTCAACAAATGAAGCTGTCTTGATCACTACATGACCATTATTAAAACATGAGATTTTCTTTTATCTTAAAAGTCTACCAGCAAAATACTCACTGGAAAGTCAGAAAATGAAAGAGGGCCTCCCAGCTCAAAGACTCAGATAGCAGCATCTCTCAGTATTTTTATGAAAATAAAATCCTAACTCTTAGCACTCTGACTTCTACTTTGGCCTTCTGTTCTGAACTTAACCTGAAATTTATACAAACTAACTATATACAGATTTACACTGGAAGTAACATAACAAAAGGTGAAAATCCCAGTATTTTGCAGCCTCTGTACCCGTGAAGTGCCCCCAGAGAAAGATGACAACCTGCAAGCCTCTACGTACTTATCTGTCAGTTGTGGGAATGAAAAGAGCCAACCCTCTTCCATGATACACAGTCCCTTTGTTCCCTATGGTATGGTGAGATGAATTTAAGAAGCTATACCTCATAATAAAAGACCATAATATATACAGGGAACCAAAACATAGACACGGCAGGCTATAGCTCATCTCTTATTTTCTGACTGTTTTAGTTTGATCTGTCATTTACACACATTATTATCTGACTTTTTAATTTTTTTTTAAATTAATCTCATCAAAACCACTGACTTTTCTAAATTTGTAATTAAATATTCTTAAGTAACAAAAACTTTTTCTGTTTTAAGATACCGAGAGGACTTGCTGCACTGTTTCACTTTTGATTTGTACAAGCTGTGCTGCTGGGAGAAGTAGAAAAGCATCCAGTCTCAAGTGCAACTGTGTTTTGTACCCTAGGCTTTGCCTAGGCTTCTTCTCATACCATGCAGAAGAAGGTATGCAGGGACTTTTTATCCACTAAGTTCCTCAAACATGCACTACCAAATTTAATAATCAAAATGTAATTGCTCATTGATTAAAAAAAAAAAATAAAAAAATTAGCCACTGTATTTCCCAAAGCTGGAAGCACTATGCAAACACTAAGAAAAGCCTAAATATTTTAATTTAGATACAGATTAGAGGCACAAAACATGCTGACACATCCACATACAGTACTTGAACCTGTTCTTGAACATTTTAACTCTCCCTCTTGACACTCCACCAACAAACAAGTATCCTGATATGCCTCAAAACCCCTTTTTTGTTCTGCCTCCAAAACCAATTATTGTGCTTGGTCATTTGCTCAGATTCCTGGAGAGCTACTCAACAGAAATTTGGAGCTTACAAAAACATTTCATGGCAAGTTAACTAAAGCTTGTTAGCATGGAAAGATACTGTAATGGCAGGCTAAATGGTGTATTACTGTTAATGCTTATTCTGTGGAATATTTTTGAAAAATATTAATCTTTGTGATTTCTTATAACATACTTCTTAGTTATCACAGTGATGAGTATAGTGATTTACCAAGATTCTAGTTGCTTCTGAAGTCTAAACGTAGACAAGTTTTCATAATCCTCATTAAACATGCCCACATTAATTTCGTAAAAGGATATTTAGCAGTTTCACATAATTAAAACTTAAAACCTATAAAATTCATTGAACATTATTAGAATTCAGTAACTTAAAAGAAGTAACTGCTCTTTTCAACGCCAGTTTTATTTCCAACTGGAAAGCTCTGCTGCAGCAAATAAACTAAAAAAATGAATACAAATTATGAACTTCAAAGACAGAGAAGAAATACTTCTGACTGTTGAAGCCCACCCCCACTTTGTACTCTACTGGGCATACCCAGTACAAAAGAAAAGCAGAGTGCAATGAAGATTTGGTAACACTGCTTTTAAACAGAAAAAGTTTTGCATCACATCATTAAAACATCATTCTATAAAAAAGTACAACCATTGGGAGGGATAAGCTTTAACTTGTAAATATTAGATTCCAATCCATATTGTTGTCCACAGTGCCCCTGAAATCAACGAACTGCACAGCTTTTCCAGCTACCCAGCTGGTATGTCGACAGTTTCATTTAATATTCTTGTCTAGTGATACAGCAAAGACCTCTCATGCCTATTTTTAAATGCACATTTTTAATATTCAATATAATGTTACTCTTTAACAAACTCTTTACTCCCTGCTTCTTTTATGAAGCTTCCTGTGGTCTTTAAAGGGATTGTTAACCAAAGAATGGATCACACTCTTTCTGCATGAGCAAATTCAGAAACACTCCATTAAACCTTTCAGTATTTAATATAAAGAGTAATCTCTCACCTCTGAGGAGATAAGCCAGTTGCTGAGTGATTAACTCTGGTGCCTTTTGAAGAATCTCTTTTACGACTAAAGAGGAAGAACATGCTTGTATCTCCAGGCTCCTGTCACATTGCTCATCTGGATTGATGACTTTGACAACAGCTGATTCCAAACTTTTATCCTCACTATCAAGAAAATTTAGAAGTTATACATATATTTATCTTTATAGCTGCTTAGACAACTCAGTAAAAAGGTACAAAATATTTTTTTAAATTCTGGTCTACAACAGCATTTTTATAGCTACCTGAAGCCTGCTATAAAGCCAAAGGATAACACAGGGATCCTAAACATGCTATTTTTTAAAGTGTTCAGAGTTCTTTTACTGCTTGATACATCACTAAGTACAACATTTGCCTCATCAAAATCTATTAAATATTATTGACAAAAAGTATTTCTACATGTGCTGAAAATAGCCTTCTTTATATAGAGGAGATTCAGGATTTTCCCAACTGAATATTCTGAAAACTTAAAAAAAAATTTTTGGGTGTGTTTAGATAGTTCTTGTTTCTGTTTACAATAGCAGTAATCAAGCCAAACTAATTTTAATAATAAAATACTAATTGTAACTCCTCAGAAGGAAGAAACACAGGAAGTGACAGTCATAAACAAAAAGCAGATCTTACAGATAATTTTTACTCTGAGGACTGAATGATGCACTGAGCTGAAGGCACTTAACACACCAACAGCTATGAGATTCACATATACTTCTTTCTTCAGATTTTCCCTACTTTTAGTCTATATAAACTTCTATAAACTTCTCAGAGTACAATGGGGCCTTAGGATGCTACATGTCTTAAATGAAGTTCTAAGGACAGCTGGAAGTAAACAGCATCCTTCACTCTGGGCAAGACATGCATACCATTATAAAGAAGCTCTTCATAAAGGATTCACAATGGCCTCATAAATAGTCCCTCTTAAGGATGGGACTATTATGGGTATACGGACTCTGATCTCCCAGAGATCAACTCCAAGCCTTTTGAAAGGCTGTCATTGGTAAGGACCACAACAATCCAGCCATCTTAACAGCACATATGAAAGTGTCTGGGTACCTACAAAACAATGAAAGATTCTCAAGGGAAAACTAACTAAGAAGCAGAAAAAAACTCTGATCTCTTATCTACTGGCCACAGGAAACTTCCAGACTATGTAACTAAATTAAAATATCTAATCTCAGATGTGTGTAAATACAAGGTTCTTAAAAGTGGAAATTTCATTAAAAGTGATGAAAAGATCATGTTCACCTTGTTACATTTATTAAACATAATGGGAGAAAAAATACATTTTTTTTAGGTCTGTATTAACATAGCAATATTGACATTAATACAGAAAAAATGTAATTTTTTAAACAGTTCAAACTCACATAAGCCACTTTACTGTACATAAAATGCAATACCTCATCAGCATGTTGCTGTTTACAAGTGTTAAAGACAATTTCCCTTCAGCATTCAGCTGATGCAAATTGATTTCATCTCGGAAGATATGGAATGACTCTGGGATATTCAGCTCCTCCAAAATAAATCTTGTCTCAGTGAAGTAGCTGAAGTCTCTTCTTGGTATGTTCAACACAGGTAAGCAAAGAACATCAGGAGGACTGACCTGTAACATAGCACAGTAACATAGCATTTGTGAGAATTTGACTTGTTTTTCATCAGGACAGTACTTTAACATAGTACTTTAACAGTGATCAATTAGAAACAGCCTGGATTTTCTGCTTGGGGCTTTCTCCCCTTTACTTAATTAAAAGAAAAAAGAGGTATTTGGCTCTTTTTTTTCTTCATTGGTCTCTGTTCCTACAGAGTACCTACAAAACCAGAATGGGAAAAGGAATGAAACACAGGACTGATTTTTCATGCTACTCAACAAGCCATTTAATAACCACCCATTCATTTTTGTATTAAAAGAAATGTTATTTATCTCTTTAAAAATCATTTTCGATAGTAACAAAATCATTGTCCAGAAAAGATGTTTTTATAGCCATTGACTTAACAATAAAATGTCTATAACAACCTGGAACAAGTGAATTAAGACCACTCAGTCCAATTTTTCCTTTACCTTGTCTAGAAAGTAGGCATAGGCCAGGGTAGAAATAAGTGAATCCAAATCACAGGGTTTATTCCCAAGAACAACATGGACTTTTTCCAGGCGTTTGCTCCTGTTCTGTAAGACATTAGAAGACAATTGCCATGAGTGGATATGATGAGAAAAAAGTAAAATCACCATGACATTTTAAAGGACAAGTTAAATATCAGACTTTGTTCTCAGTTGTAGCATTTTTCACTGGTGGCTGGAGGAGTGGACTTCTTGTGGGATAAGACATTCCTTGGCTTCAGAGTTCCCAAGAAAGCCAAAAACTAAATTTCACAAGACACCATAGTTTAGAACCCAGTGAGGTCTGAAACTGACAGAAGTCCCTTTCACAACAAATAGATAAGCAGCAGCTTCAATGTATGTGTGGAAAAGCTTTTCAAAACACCTGACAAATTCATTCATAAAACAGACAAAAAGGGTGTAGAAATACACAAAACAAAATGCACGGGAAATAATACCTAGCAAGTTGTGATTTTAATTTTACCCTTTTCACTTAGCTGAAATCAGTAAATAGAAAAAGTAAATGCCTTTCACACTGAATCTTCAGAAGCTGAACACAGCTGAAGTACTAAGAGTTTTGAACTGTTCCCACTTAATAAAATTAGGAGCCTTTCCAACAAGAGGAAAAGAGAAGACTGTGTGAAAGAAAAGTATTGAAGGGAAGGATCTACCTTCTTCATAACTACACATAAAATATAAGATTAAGTTTTTCTCTTGTGCACATCATTACGGTCAAGCTAGCTGCATGAAAACGTAACAGTTTATCTACTTTCACTGTTTCTTAATTGGTGAAACATAGGTGCCTGATGCTAAGAGACACGCTTCAGAAACAAACACACGAAAGTAAACATTTTTGTGTTGGCATATACAGGCTGTTGTACTTTCTGCTACTTTTAACTGGAATTCCAGGTGTCAAAATTTTAGTCTTTCAGCAGAAGCATGTAATTACCCTTAATAATTACAAATGTGCAATTTTTCTTAAGCTAACCTTTTCCCTCTATGTCAAGTCTTAGTTCTACCTGGATATAAGGACTTAAGTTCTCTTTCCATTAATAGAACACAGCCATCAAAATACATTTGAGTAATAAATCCAGGACACATTCTCCATTCCCTATACATCAGGAAAGACAGACCTAGCTTACTGAAGAATACAATGTCTGGAACAGATCCATTCATTTATGCTCTAAGTCTTCAACAAACTGTCTCCATATACTCTTTTCAATATAATTTTTGTAACACATTTTTCTGCACCATGCATTTGATTGATTTGCCACAATAAAAAACAAAAATAAAGCTCATGAGCTCATCCTTTTTTCAGTACCCTCTCAGTAAAGAATTTCTTCATAATATCTAATCTAAACCCGTCCTTTTCTAGTTTATGGCCATTCACACTTGTACTATCACTACGCATCCTTGTCAAAGGTTTCTCTCCAGCTTTCCTGTATTTCCCCTTTACATTATGGAATGCTGCTCTAAGGTCTTCCTGCAGCCATCTTCAGGCTGAACATTCCCAAGTCTCTGAACCTGTCTTTATAAGAGAGCTGCTTCAGCCCTATGGTCAATTTTAAGGATCTCCTGTGGACTCCAACAGGTCCATGTGCTCCCTGTGCTCGGCCCCAGAGCTGATGCAGCACTGCAGTGGGGTCTCAGCAGAGCAGAGCAGAGGGGCAGAATCCCCTCCCTGGCCCTGCTGCCCACACTGCTCTGGATGCAGCCCAGGACATGTTTGGCTTTCTGAGATGTAACACATTCCCAGTTTATAATGAACACACACCCATAAGTTTTTCTCCTCAGGGCTGCTCTCCACCCAGCCTGTGTTTGTGTTTGGCACTGGCCTGGCGCAGGTGCAGCACCTTGCACTTGGCCTTGTGGTTCATGAGGTTCACCCAGGCCCATCTCTCAAGCCTGTCAAGGTCCCTGTGTGGTACTGACAGTGACTAGCAGTAACTTTTTCCCTACCTTTCTTTCCTGCTTTTCACTGAGCAGAACTTGGTTCTCTTCTGCTGCCCCTCTTGCAGATCCAAGATACATGATTTCACCATTATTCCATTTCCCCATGTGCAGCTGAATGAATGGCTTTTTAGCATAATAACCATGCAACCCTGAAGTATTGCATACTGCTCATTTTTCATGTGCATCACTGCTTCCTCTTTCACCATCTCAAATACAATTAGTTTGGTTAGCCTTCTGCATGTTAAATCAGCCATCTTCAGGAAAAGCAGCCACATGGATGGAAGGCTTCCTCTCACAGGTCTTCCCAAGCAAAAACCTGGGCAGAGAAGCCCACAGTCCAGAAGACAAAGATCCATAAACCCAGTAAGGCTTAGCTACAATAGGACTAAAATGTAACTACCTCCTGCAGTTACCACAGCTAAACCTGAGAGGAAACTTGAACTGTCAATATCTCTCTAAGAATTAAAAAATTAAGGAGGTTAATAATGAAGCTAGAACTCTTGAATTAAAATGCATAGGAGATCAGAGATTTCTCTTCATGATGATGAGTTTTCGTTTAGCTAGATTAAAGGTAAACTGCAAAATGCACAAGCACTGGATGACTGGGATAAAATGAATTAAAGAAATTATGTGTCATTTTCAGATGGCATCAGTCAGGATAACTTAATTTAGATCAGACCTGCTAGATTAACATTCACTTATTGTGCTCAGGAAAGAGATTTATAAACATTAGGCCACTTCCGTAAGAGATCTGATTCTCTCATATCTCTCACAGATATTTACCATGAAGAAACTCTCATATCTGTTCAGTTTTGTAGTCTAGTAATACATAAAAGCATGACTATGCAACTGCATCTCTATGTAACTGCAGTAAAAATATCATTTATTGGTTCCCACCTGCATCAAACAGCTGATATATTCAAACATACTGGCAATCAGGTTTGTAAAAGTTTTGATCAGGACATGTTAACCACAATGATTGATCAAACTACAGTATTCCAGTCAAAAATTACATTGTCTCTACTTTTTTTTTTTTTCTTCTGTTAATAGAGAAGCTGAAGTGATCTTGCAAGATAATAAACACTGAAGACTCAGTATAAACAGGAATGCCTAAAAATGCTTACTGTCTCAAGGCAAAAAAAACTTTTCTATTTCCTTCATACACATTCACCCACAGTCACACACGGCCTTGCTTTCTGAGTCACTACTTGCTTTTTGCCTCAAATTTCACAAGTTCTGTGCCTAAACTGTAATGAAATCACTGACTTTTACTGCAAGGAATGGGACAGCACTTGTCAAACAAAGCAATTCTTTGAAGAAACAATATGGCTTAACAGAAGCATATTAAAAAGGAAGAAGCTGGAGAACCACATATATATGTGTGTTATATACAGCGTCAGATACAACACTGAAAACTTCTCCAGCCTTGTGGCTGAAGCACCAACCAGGGGATGGATCCAAGCTTCACAGACACAGCTTTCCTGGAGGAGCATAGGGGAAAACCCTACCTACTCGGACTAAGGCCAAGATAGTCAAAAAATCTATCTTTCAATATTTAAACTCATCAAATGAGATGAAAGAGGATTTCTGTACCTGAAATTCTACCTCCAAATCGGAGGTACAATTTACTGAGTAGTCATTTTGGAGCACAACTTTCATTTGCCTTATAGTATCAGGCAGTATTATGCTTCCAGTGGCCTGAGGGCTTTTAACATGATTATATGTCTCTGTTGTCAAAGAAATGGTTTTAAGCCAAAGCAAAGTTAATTTAATATTTAATGCAAAGTTACAGTTAGTTAAATACTTTCAAAGTCTTTCCAGAAGAAAGCTTTATACTGGCCTGGAAAAAAACAGATGGTCTCTTATTCTAAGAAGAGATATAAGGGAATCCTTGTTTTCTCCCATTTTTTAGGTCAGTCAAAAAAATTATTGTACTTCTCTGCCCCTGTAGTATCCCAGTTATCATGGACAGTATATGACACATAGTAATCTAAAGTAGTAGCTGTCAAATATCTGGTCACACAAGGATTCTTTCCCAAGGAAAATAAGTATAGTCACAAAAATTTCAAGTGTGACATGTTCTAATAATTAACTATTTAATATCCATTGTACAGCCTTGCTTTACTTAAAAATCTGAAAAAAAACAACCTTTTACAGCAAACACCAATACCACTAGCAGAACAAAATACAAAACAAAAGGGGCATTTTCTAATTCCACATCATCTGCTTTTGTGTGGGAGACACAGCCTTACCAGTAAAATAAACAAAAGTGGAAGGATCAAAAACTTAACACTATCCTTAGGAATTGCTGGAGAGGCATAAAATGTTATCTGATACTTTGCTTTGAATGGGATACGATAAGAAAAGACTATGACAAGTCCATAAAAAAGGCTGGAAGGTCTTCACACCTTAGCTGTTGCATATATAGAAGTTGTACACAATTTATCCAGTCATATTGCACTCTGATGATGAGTGCACTTCCTTACGGCAGGTTGAGCATAGCCTTATGATTACATCTGCTCTTCTGACATTAGTATTTTAAAAGCTGTATTTAAGAGTCAACCTCTTGATAAAAATAGTTTTATTTTAAAATGTTGCTTCCCAAATTCACAATATTCCACAGGATTAGGATTTTCCTTCAAAATTAATAATGGAAATGAGGCAGGGTAGCTATCTGACATGCCAGCCAGGTAAGAAAGTCTTATCTTTAGACTGTTCCTGGAATTTCCACCGGACAGGAACTCTCTATTCCAGTCATTTCTAATCTAAGAACTGGCACGGTCAACTACTGTTGATGAGAATGTAGTTCAGTATTTCTGCATTACCAACAGGCTCTGACTCGGAATTCTACAAGCAGACAAACTTAACACTATTCAAGAAATAATCCTGAGGAACTAGAAACATTTATTCCTTTTTCAATTTTAGTTTATTTTACAGCCTGTAACTGCAAGCAAGTCTGCTCTGCTTGTTTTGGAAATACCTTCTCTCTAGCTTATTATATATATCCATTCACATTGCAAAAATCCAGAAATGAACAATGATTTCTACATCAAGTTTTCATTTGAAAAAGAATAGCTGGAATAATCAAATAATGCATAAATTCCATTTTAATGTAAGAAAGAAGCACTACATAAAATCAGAACATCAATCAAAATTTTGTTGGCTCCTTTTAAAATTAGATTTATTCCATCAATTATTTTGGCATTGATTTTTCACCATGTTTTATAAGCTTTACATGTTTGCACTCTCCTGCTTCTACAAATTTCTTGCCTTCAGGATCAACACTTGAGACACCACTCCTATTAGATCATAGAGTGTATGTACCCAGAATACCCAATAGTATGTGGTTTTCAAACTGAATCCTACATAGGGTACATTTATATGCCCAACTTGCACACAAGTTTGAAAGTGTGACTTTGACACCATATGCTTTTATCCCAACTTTGCTGCTATATCAAGGTAAAAAATGCATTAAGTCAGACAGACATTAAATATGCTTTGTCTTAGAGAAACCTAAGTTTTTATGATGTAAGATAAATAAAATGATAAAGCAAATTCTTATTTTAATGGCTTTAGGCTCAGTAACATTATATTATTCTGCCTGCAAGACAAACAGGATATGGTCTCCTGTGGCTGGAAAAGGAAAATGTTCCCAGCACAATGATTATTAAGCTTTACTCAGCAATACTTCAACAGTCTGTCAATAGGATTCTCTTTGACAGAAGTTACTAAAATAAAAATCAAAGTCTCCCTCTTTCATTTTTGCCACATTAGTTAATTTGTTGTTCAAAAACCTGTCTTGCATAGGATCAGTGCTCTCACCTAATAACTGAGTATTCAGCATACAGAAATTCAGCTTTGGAAAAGAGCAAGTTATATTCGTATTCCAGGTCATCTTCAGTGCCTCAAGTCAGTCACAGCAAATCTTTGAATTTCCACCTCAAGCTAACTAACTCCTCTTCCCACTTCCTCCCCACCTGCCACTTAACATGCAGAAGTGAGAGAGACTAGGATGCCTACCTAGCTAACAGGACTTGATTGTATTTATTGCCCTTAGGAATTGTTTGGCTTACTATAGAACCAAACTCTTCTTCGAGATATTTGATATAAATGACTTTAAGGAGTACATTTGCCTGAGGAGCAGAGTGCCCCTGTCATATATCAGTTCTGTGGTGTGTCAGGAGGTGACAGGTAGCAATAAACATCATACACTGCAGAGGCTAAATAAATTATATAGAGCAAAGAGAAAGTGTATTGGAGAAAAACAGGTGGGTTTGTTTCGGTGAAGGCAAGGGAATGAAATCCAAACAAAGCAGTTAATTTACCTGCTTCTCACAGACCTAACACCTGACCTCGGATTGCTTAAGTTTAGCTGCTTGTTTAAAATGAAGGAAGCAACCAAGTTTAAGTTTACCAACAGCCAGGCAGCACTTGAACACTACATTTTAAGAAGCCTTTGGAGTTAAGTTTCATATTTCTTAAGTCACAATAACCCTCAGGTGATGGGCACCAAGCTGAACATGAAACCATGGCCTGAAGTAAGCCAACAACTCAGTGGCAGTATCATTAGTAAGCATGAAAATCATAGTCAGAAGAGAAGATCAGGCCAAAGTCACTTCCACTTTTGCCTTTCTTGTTCAGCAGGTTTTTATCATACTGAAATTCTAAAATGTCTGGTTTTTTACCCATTCTCTTGCAAGAATTATGATGAAAAGATGCCAGTCTTTGTTTTGTTTCAGTTTTTAACTTCAGCATTATTTCAGTTGCTTTCTTATTCCACAGTGAAAACCAGACACCTATTCCTCTGTAGCAGCCAGTACTGCTCTGCTCAGCCATTCCACAAAAACTCTTTATTATCATTGGCAGCTTCTTTTTCCGTGAGGGAATTCTATTATTGTAATATGTTTTACTCCTCTTGTCCTTCTGAAAGATAAACATTTGGTTGATTTGATTTAAAAGCTGAGCACACAATAAAAATCGTAATACTGTGCTTGTTAGTAAAATGACAGTACACTCAGAATAAAACCTGACTTAAAAAAAAAAAATTATTTGCGATCTTATGAGAATAAAACATGATTCATTATGAAAATGCACTTTTTACTAATACAGTAATTAGTTAGGTCTACACTGTTTAGATCTCTGAAGACCTCACTATAACACTAATATCAGAACCACAGATATGTTGCAAATGAGAAAGAGAAAACGTGTAATTTCGTTCCTGTATTACTTTTAACATGCAGATGATTTCAGTGTAGGGCTAATCACTAATAAAATTATTTAATGCCTAATACTCCTTTTTACATGGATGACACTACAGCAATAGAAATTTCTAAGTAGTTAATTTAGTAAGTTCATCTGAGTTCAGGCTAGGAACAGAGACAGTACGTTACCTCTTGAACACGTACACATACATCAGAAATATCCATGTATGGAGTGAAGCTCTTACTCTGATCATTTGGGCTGTGTCCAAGTATCCAGTCTGCTCATGAAATCCAGAGGTCATTAATACAATGACCCACTGAACACTTACTGGAGCAGTCTCAAACCACCTTGACGAACTTGCTTTAGCAAAAAATTCAATTCAGATGTTCTCCACCATGACACACCTCCCCTTCAGCATAACCAAAGAGGTATAAACCTGTATCAGTACTGCTGAACCAAGACCCCCCTGACATGCACTGAGATGATTGGGGTCTTCCCTGTCACTCACAGTCCCTTCCTCTTGCACAGGCCATCCTTCTCCAAAGCAGAATCATGTAAAAATGTGCTAATGATGTCTTCAGAGCCAGATATATGAGATTTAGGAGCTGATCCTCCAACCAATTTCATCAGCTTACACTATTGCATTTCTTCGGAAGTCAATTAGCCTAGACATATCAACAGGTATTTTGCCTCTGCACTTCCTGTGGACAGTCCTCTTCTGATGCTAAGTAGCATCCACAGAGCTTTCAGAATTGCTGTCACGTAACAAAGTATGTTTCATCATAAACATTACCCAAAACCTTTTCTGAATCAGACTTCCCCATCTATCCCTGAAGCATTAAGAAGACATTTAAACATAATTCCTTGATACCATTTAGCTCACTGCAGAAATTTGCTGTATTTTAAGCACACTATTTACTGCATTAAATAACCTCATAATCACATTTAAAGGCTTAGTGAGCTAGTGCCACTAATATACTAAAATATATGATAACAAATGCAGTCAGCATTTTCCATACCATATGTTTGTAAATGTTATTCTGCAGGGAACCAATTAAAACTATAGAAAATTTGGAACACAGACATATGGAACAAAACAAAGCAACTTATCTTGTCACCATGGTGCTTGCTCAGTACATCGATTAGGGAATGGTGATATTATAGGACAAACAAATGTCACTTTAATTAAAGTATGCTGAAAGGCAATATACAATAGCAATCTAAAACATTAGTTTTTGCTGTGCTGGTGTTAGTTTTCCTTTTCATTAGATAAAGCAGTCAAAATACACTCCTGGAAAGAAAAAAACAAACAAAAAAAACCAAAAAAAAAACCCCAAAAACAACAACAAAAAACTACACTACAAGCACATCCACAAATATTCCTATTTGAAGTAATGCAATGCTAGTCCTAATTTACCGAAAAACTTCCTCTTTTAACATTCAATGAGAAAAAGGTAGGAAACCGAAATGGAATGTCTGGGTTTCAGGAAAAATATTTAAAATACTGCTGAGGATATATGATTCTTCAAGGAAAAAATAAGTTTAAGCAGGAACTTACAGATTTTTCTATGAAAATTTGGTGCATCAGGGAAAACAGTGGATCTAATCCTTGTAACTGTCTAGCAATTGTCTAAAATTGACTATGTAAAAATAGAAAAAGAACTGGAAAAAATAATATTCACTTTAAAGCAAAACATTATTGGGACGTAGAATAATTATTTCCTCATTCCCAAGGTAAGTTGGGAAAGATCTACTGGAAGAAATATTCTCCAACTTGCGTTTCCCATTCCTTATTCCACTTAGTTCAGTACTGCAGTAGGTAAAGTTCCACAAGGCACCACAGCACTCACTAAAAAGATTACAAAAAGGATTAAGAACACTGAGATTACAGATTCTGGGTAAGACTCCTACTCTTGTATCGTGCCATTGACACCTTCAACTGACATGATACTGAAAACAGTATTTATAATGAAGATTATTATTTTTCCTCTGAAACAGAGCTCCATTTTACAGTACTTTGTCTGATTTGTAAATTATGTGTAACTGAGCCACGTTATTAATTTAATGCACTAGAACAAGTGGTACAGAGGAAAAAAAAAAAGAATTAAGTTAATTCTGCAGTCAACAAGTAATGTTCCAGCACAGCCAAGATCTGTGAGAGCCGCAATACAATAAATACATCTTCCTCATACAGAATTATAGGCAGATTGTCACTAACTACACAAAATTCCCACCTTGAATAAGGAAAGGAAATGCAGGATGAAGGAAATGAAGGAAAACTGCAGTAATAGTAAATAGGATATTGATTGCACAAATTCTTATCTATCACAGTAGTTCAATTCATCTCCTACAAAATATGTCATAGAGAGCTGACCATAGAATCAGAGAGTATATAGGATTAGAAATTATCTTTATGGTAAGCATATCAACTTCTGCTTTGAAAGTATGGAAAACATAAGACAAAATAATTTAAAGTGTAATTACAATGTAAAATAAAGCACTGCTTGTATTATAAAGCTATAATTTTATTTTTTTTTAAGGACATCACATTATTTCTGTTAATAAAAACAGAAATGGAAGAGATACAAACACAACTAGAAGTTTTTTTTTAAGATTTGCCCAGTTTCATTAATTTGCATTAAGTTTTTCAGGATGTATTATTTAAAATTTTATTAAGCAGAAAGAAACAGAAGATATAAATTGACAAATTTACATATGAAGAGACATTAATGACTGATTAAGACATCCTCCTCAATGATTTTTGCTGAATCCTCTTACTTAAGACCAAAACGGGTAATTCATCATCCCTGGCAAATCTCCTGCCCTAGCTGATTCAAAACACAAGAAATATTTTTTTTAAAAATACGGTTACTACAAACGAAGTAAATTACATTAATATTTCAACTTCTATCTTTCAGTATCTCCTAGTTTTGCATTGAAGACTCTATTATGGATTTTTAATCTATGAAAATAGATATATGCGCCCTCCCCCACAGAGAGACTTGCTAGATTTTCTTCAACAGTGATGGTTTGGGTCAAAGTATCAAAGAGGACACTGCTGGGAAAAGACATCTCCACGGATTTCCATGCCATCTTACTGTAGTTAAGAACAAATGGCCCAAAGGTAAGGAGAGGTACCTAAACCAGCAAAAAATAATCTTCTTCTTCTCAGGCTTACTTTACTCCCACTACACCACAGAGCAAAAAACTTGCTTAAACTCTGATTATGAATGTAGAAAAACCTAAGGTACAACATCCTTCCTAGGTCTTAAGTCTCTGGGAGTGGAGGTAAAAAAACCTTCAAAAAACTAATAAAAAAACAAAAACCCAAAATAAACAAACAAACAAAACCCCCCAGAAATAAAAATCCAACAACACAAAAAAAAAAACCACAAAAAAAGCCCAAACAAACAAAAAAAACCATAAACAAGCAAACAAAAAACAAAACAAAAAAACCCTCACACAAACACACCACCCCCACCCCCCCCAAACCCACAAACAGAAACAGAACCGTTATGTCCATAAAAGTGACATATGTAAGCCAAAATACCTATGCACAAGGCTGCTCACAGCATCCAGGCCCAGATTTTCCTACTAGCAAACTCTGAGGACACTGGTATGGCACCTAAAATTGTAACCTCATCTCACTGAATAGCAACACCACTTACTCCAACTCACAGACATGCATTCTGCGCCAGTAAGACAATTCCTGTATTTCCAGGTATACGAATGCGACAACGCATGAACTAAAATTTCTCTGTATCCTCCATGTGTTCAAGCTGTTACAGGGATTCACTGCCCTTGGAGATACTGACAAGCATCCAGATAAACACTTGTCAGAACAGGAGCAGTGGTAATGTAAGAAACTGGTGATGATATCACAACTTTGCAGCGTAAGGTCACTCTCTGCTCCCAGTCTGGTATTTTTTTAGCTCATTATTCTGCTTAGTTAATTGCATACATCTCAGCATATCAGAGGATGATTACACAGTATTTTGTGTACTGGAAGTATTTTTCACTGGAAGAAAAAATTTAATAACTACATGTAGCTTTCTTTACCTTATATGGGAAGCATATACTGGACTTGTACTGCTTTTGAAAGGGTATCTGTTCAGCATTAATGGAATTAGGAAAGCCTGTTAAAAATCAAGCGTAATTCTTTCCTTCCTTTCACCAGCTAAGTAGAACAATAATTTTTCTTAGCATCAGCCAAAGAGGAGGGTGTATAATGGCAATATAATTATATTCAGTCACATTTGAACATTCAATCCCTAGCTGAAGACAGAGTTCATATATATAAGCACCACCATATATACTGCCACGCTTGAATAAAAAAAGCATATCATATAATAAAAAAACATACTGACTTAAAAGAGATTTGAGATACTTCACTACAAGATTATAAGATACTAGTAAGCTGTTAAAATTTATAGAAGCCCACAGAGGGTTTCTGATTCAAGTCATCTATTACACACAGCAGTACATGAGAAGCAAATATTGAGAATGAGGTCTTCTTACAAAGATAGACTGCTATGCCTGTCTGAGGAGATCCACACTCGCTAAACCATGTGAATTTGACATTCCTGTGATTAAATGGCCAGCCTTACAAACATACTGTAATGATGCCCATTAATTTGGGGAAGCAGGATGTTAACAATTATGGTAGTTAGTATCACAATTACCATCAAAATAAAAAGTTATTTTTTTTTTCCTTAAAACCAGACCGTATGATACACCAATATCAACATATATACATGTTTTAATAAAAGCTTAACTTAAATTACCTGTTTTGTTATGAAAGGTATACTATGAAGCATTTGGGCTGTGTAATATGCTTAACATAGCATTAGCAAGAAAATCTGCATTTCTTACTCTGCTGACAATTAGTCTGTGTAGTCAATGTGATATGAAGTGATAGTGGTATTTAACAATAAGATGAAACTCAAAACACCATTTAAAAATGCACAACAAAGGAAAGTTCATAAAATAGCTAAATGAAACCTACACCGAACTGCTCCTCAAAAGGGAATTCTCCTTTTCAGTATAAAATGTTGGGTTTTAATGCATAGAAACAACATACAGAGAATACAGTAGAAAATACCTAAATTTAAAGAGTTTTTAATAGATATATAACACCTCAAATAAAAAAACTGCCATCAGTTTTGGATACCTCTAAATATTTTGCAAATAGCAGGACACAGAAAATAGATACCACCTCTGTCTAAGTAATTCTTCATCCATCTTGGCTAACTGATACTAAGAGAATGATCACTACCCAAAAACCAAGCTAGCAGATTCTCCATATAAACATACTGAAACACAAGAAGGAAAAGAGGAAAAGTGAAGAAAAGAAAAAGGCAGAGAAGGAAAAAGGAAGGGGGGGGGGGAAAGGAAGAGGGGGGGAAAGGAAGAGGGGGGGAAAGGAAAACAAGACACTTCTGGAATTCAATAAATATTACCATTCTACTTTCACTTATGTCTTTTTCAGGATTTTAATTTATTAGTTGATATGGAGTATTTTTTTGCAGGGGGAAAGATGTACAGGGATATTTTTGCTGGACTTTTTTGTTTTGTTTGGAGGCCTCTTTGGTTGGTTGTTTTTTGTTTGGTTGGGGGCCAGAGGGAGGGGAGGGCTGAGTGTGTATCCTATTCAGTCCCCAGCCTAGAGCCTGTCTTACTCAGCAATCATGTCAAATAAGGTTCCATAATTTCCAGCTACCTATTTGTAACTTAAATGTGTCACACCATACCCTTGTTCAAAATAGTACTTAATGTTAACAAGCACTGGGGAAAGAATGGGGCTTGCAAGCACCCAAATACTTCTGTTAATATGCAGAGCAATAGTGAAAAGAAATTTCCTTGCCCTGTCTATTATCCACTTCTCCAGATTTCTGTGTATTTTTTATTACAGAAGTGGTTTCTAACTCTCAGTGCAGACAACATTCTCTTCTATCACATACCAAACTAGTTCACACCAACCTATCACAAAAATCAGTTACTTTCTAAACATTCAGCAATGTGTAAAGGAGTCCTCAAAAGAAATGCTGTCAAGATTTACTCTTAAAAAAAAAAAAGAAAAAAGGTATATCTGAATAAAGAAGCATGCCACTTCTGAGCTTCTCTGGACTGTCAGATATTAACAGTCTATCACAAGGGCTAAATCTTTTTACTGTGTCTTACCGCTATAACTGTTTCACTGTCATCCAGTCACCGACTACAGCTGTGTATTCTGCTGGGATCTCTGAGGGATGGAGCTTATCCTGTCCTTCCTGTCTAAATATGAAAAGTCAGTTGATTTAATGTGCTTTCTCAAGAATCTGTGATGCTCTGAATCTATCTGTTACACACTTATTAATATTCAGGCTTGAAAATACATGCAAGAATATATCAAACTATGGCCACAAAGTAAAAAGACCTATTTCAGATTTTGTAGAAGAGCTTGAAAAAAGTTGTTTACCATATTTCTTTTTGTTTCAAAGGAAGAAATTAAAGCTCTTCATATTTCACAGAGTCATAAAATCCTTGAATACCTCAAGTTGGAAGGTATTCATGGGACCATCAAGTCCAACTCCCTGATTCTTGCAGGACTACCTGAACTAAACTAGATTAACAAAAGCATCACCCAGACTCTCCTTGAATTCTGAGAGGCTTTGATGCTATGAACACTTCCCTGAGAAGCCTGTTCTAGTGACTAACCACCCTCTCTTTAAGCAAGGAACCTTCCTAATGTCCAGTGTGAACATCCCCTGGCACAGCTTCATTCTATTTCCTTATGATCTATCATCGCTCATAAGGAGAGATCAACAGCTCCCCTGTCACCACCCTTGCCTCAGCCTTCTCTTCCCTCAAGCTGAGCAAACCAGGTGACCTCAGATATTCCTTTGAAGTCTAGCCCTTGAAGCCCTCAAATTTTTCCTTCAAATCAAAGTGAAAATAGAGCATTAAGAGTGCTTTATTTCTTTAACAGTGTTTGTCAGAAAGTCAAAAGGTATAGCATGCTATACGGGAATAAGGAAAGCCTAGCTTCCTCTGTCTTTAGAGGTGCAAATTTACCAAAGAGATCCATGTTTCTAATACATATGAAAGATTCCAACTTGACCAGTCTTATTCAGTAAGATCTCTAGTCCCATCACCTCAGGAATTTTCTTGCCTATCTCAACAATTTCTAGAAACAGACTCCCTAGGGGGTCTGTGTTTCTCTCTGTGTGTGCAAGTTACAGAGAATGTGAGTGTATAAGGGACCTACATGAAAGTGCTCATTTAACAATATAGACTAAGTGAAAACTGCTAAGGCTGAGATGCCAGGTTGGACAACCACACTCAGTGTTTGCAGCCCCTTTCCATCTTCCCCAGTCTTACCTTCTTCAGCTGTCATATAGAGTCTCCTCGTAAAGAATCTATGTTGTCACTTTGGAAATGTTAAAATGTGAGAATGTCCTGCATTCTCACAATGCAATCAATCTGTAATGGAGATTTTCATGCATCTGAGAAAGATGCTTACACCTTACAATTCCTGGAATTCAATCATCCTCTGAGTTTTTAAACTGGACAGAACACATCAGATTACTACTCCAGCTGTAGCTTCTGGTATTTTACTGTGGCTCAAACAATTACATGAAATACGTATGTATAACCACTTCTGATTTATGGAAGCAGAGAACAGATTCTGCTCCTACAAACTGCTGTTAATTGAGTATCAGTAATTACTATCTGGTTGGAATAAAAGCAGCTAAATTCTAACCACTGCTTAATAGGGCAACTAACCAGGTTGCTTCTGCCACACCATCATCAAGTAGCACTGATTTAGGGTCTGAAAATTTGAAATATGCAAAGCCTTAAACGAATTCTAAGTCGATGGAGGACACATGCAAACAAGTGGAGCTAGAAATATGCAGAACGTCATTTCACATCTTGTTTAGCAACTTTGCTCATTTTTTAGTGCAGCAAAATGCAGAGGCAGATAGGATGATCTGGCTTTTTAGCAAAAGACAGCATGTCACATGGCAGAACTGAAAGTTCAGAAACAACCACATCCCAAAAGGTTAATTTATCGTAAAACATGATGTATGAAAGAATGAATCTGTAGCTCATTCATTGCCACAGAAGGAAAAGACAAACTACACTAGCACTAGCACTGATGAAGAACCACAAAGTACTTACACTGCAGTGTTCTGAAACTGTTGAAATTTACAGAAAGTCTACACTAATTTCACACACACTGTACACTCCTCTGCTCTTGGAAGCCATATGGCAGTATCATAGCTCTGCTTGTTGGGTACTGTACCTGGTGGAAAGGAGACTAAGTAGAGAGAAAAAATAGCGGAAAGGAAAAATAAAAACACAGGTAAATATCTCATTAATTCACCCTCTTTGGAAACTCCAAAGTTGAGTAGAAAAGGATACAAGAAGATAAGTTCATCTGCTTATTGCTGTCAGCATTAAAAGAGAGCATTTTTTGTATTTAGTGCTCCATTTCCACATACTAGGGCCACTCTCCTCAGTTTTACCCAGCTATAAATGTAAACAAGATTTCAGCATTTTTAGTCAAGCAGAGTTCATAGATTTCATACTTACCTAAATTTAAACAAAAATATTTATTTTGATCAGTTAATTTTCTTTATCAACTGTAACTTCTGTTTTACTTAGGATATGTAAATAGATGATCTTTTCAGACCATGAGATTATAACTGGTTCAATTATCATATGGGGTGGGGGGCGGTCAGGGGGAATTGATGGCTACTTTGATTGGTTTTTCAAATGAAGGCTCAACACCTTGATATTGAGATAGGCTCATACCATACCACAACTATTGCACAAACTTTGCAAAACAGATGAAGCAAAGTATCTCTGACCCAGCTTCAGAAATTCCTCTTCCACTGCACAAACAGTGACAGTTAAAAACTGTGCAATGATCTTTAGGATGTTATCAAATAGCTAGCATTAGTTTATTTCATTCACTTTCACATGTGATTTAAACAGGATATGAGCCAGTGTCCCTGGAAAGCAAAGACTAGAAATCCAGTTTACACCACTGTCTTATCCCTGGAATGAAGTCTTTAATGCATAGTTACACCACTTCAGTCAATGAAATCTTTTTATTCTTGTCCTAAGACCGTCAGTGCTGAAGTTCTAGTGTGCATCAGATTGTCAAAGAAGGAAAAGCATCCCTCACAGCAGTATGAAACTGCCTCTATATAAGTTTATGCTGTTTGCCATTTAGAATATGCAGAAAGCAAAGAAGCATATAAAATCATCCCATACCTCTTCCTTTTGTACACAAAACAAATTTTATGTAAAACAGTAGACAAGTTGCAAAATTTTAAAGCTGTTTGCAGCAACTGCAAACGGTTTTATCTATCATCAGCCTCTACAGTCCCATCCTGTCACAGAGAAAAATGCAGAGATTTCCTTTTGGGTGGTGGAGAAAAAGTGTATCATCTCTTTACTACAGACAACGAATGCCCTAGTGATACAGTCTACAAACCCCTCACAAACTGGAAGAGTAATTAATTTTGAATTTTAAAAAAGAAAGTTTTTAATTCAGGTAAACTTGAATTACAGTATTTTTGCAAGTCAAAAAATTACCATACATCCTATTTCAACTAAATCAAGAGAAAGAACAGTCAAATCCATCTTTGGAAAAAGGGAAAATTGTGTTTGTTTTCTGCATTACAATTATTTCAATTGAATGGGTAATTGCCATTTTTATGTTAGTTAAATTAAAAAAAAAAAAAAAAAAAAAGATAAAATCAAAGAAGCACAGAACCAAATACAAAACCACAAAGAAACTGGAAGTGAAATGGGGGGTTAAATCGTATCTGGTCTTTTAACTTTATGAGGCTACTTATTTGAAAGAGGTAAAAAAGACATGCAGGAACCCTGCAGACTAACCTTTCCAAGATTTCATATAGTCCTGAACACCCTCTTACAAACACAATACTAAGGTACATCACAAAAAGCCACTTGGTCCTCTAAGTAATGTGACTTCTAATGATAAAGTCTCAAACAGATTTAACTGTAAGAAAACTAAGCAAACATATACGAGATTTATGTGGACTGCATACAGGCATTGTCAAACATAGAAGCTTATTTTTCCAGCAGGGTAAACCACCACTGTACTCCATCTGACTCAGCTGTAACACAGCCAGGCCTGCAAATGACTTTGAATGCTGAAACCTTTTCTAAGTCAGAGAAAGACTGCTGACTTAGTCAACTGGTTATTTGCCAACTGTCTATATTTAGGACTGTCCCTGCAAGTATTCAAATGTTTAACATTTATCACTGCTTCAGAAAAAGTCAAATACATTCTAAGCACAGGAATTCTGCTTCTCATCAAAGAGAAGTTTTCCTCTTTCCACCCATCCCACTGACTCCAGAACAGCATACAAGGTTCCCCAAGCAGAATATGCCTGTCTCTGTAGCACTCCAGATTCTAAGTCTGCACATATTTCCAGGATTTATAAGAGCATGACAGTGCTGAAAAAACAATTCAGAGTTTTCTTCTTTCCTACCAACTCCTCTTTGATCAGGATTTTGTAATCACTACTGTACAAGTGCAAGGAAATATTTCCTGAGAATGACAATTTTCATGCTGGGTAGCACAATGAGATTAACCATTAGGGAAAAGGTCACTACAGCGTAATGGTGTCTCAGAGGCAAAGGCTCATTTAGCAGCTAACCTGGTTAGTTAGCAACTAACTACAGGGACTGCATACAGACCCACTTCCATACACAAGACTAAATTAAAAAACAAAACTGTGCCAATTACAAACAGACATGAGCACAATTACTGCTATCAAAGTACAATGAGATCAAAATTTTCTAGGTAGTACAAAACAGGTAAATCATTTAGTAGTCCAAAACAGGTACATTGCAAAATCAAACTGTGTTCTAGACAGATTTTCTTATAATAAGGCTTAAGATTAATAAATTACAGCTAGAAGGAAATGTACAGAAGCAGGTTATGACTGTGCAAGATGGAACTGGGCCAGTGCATTAGGTCTTTTAGGCCCATTACACATTATTCAGTTACTGTCAAATGATTAAGTAAACAAGGAAGGAGAACTATCTGACGTCCTCTGGACGTCATCATTTTCTGAAATTTTCCTAATCTTTTCATTGTCCATCCTTTGTCCTTATTGTGCTACAATACATTTGGATCTCATTAGAACAAGTGATATCATGCCTGTTGTTAAGGATCCGTCAAACTGTTTTTGGGACCAGACTCCCTTCTTTTAAGAAAAAGAATATAACAGGAATGTTATGAAAGCACTCAAATCCTATGCCTGATCTCCCTCAGGACACCTGGCTGGCAAACAGGACTTCCATGCTGCTACAGTCCTGCCCTTTCCAAACTAAAATCCTACCTTCCCAGCATAAACACAATCATATAGTCCAGCTGAGCATAGTTAAAGCTGAGGTTTTACTCCCTCTCCTTTTACTACTCCTCTCTCTCAGAGGAACATAAATCACAGACAAATAAGGGACTGCTGAAAGTATCCCACCTGTAACTCCAGTCTGTAATCCTGGCATCATATTCAGTTCAGACACACACTTCTTATCTACTGCAAAGTCCTGCAGGCCTGTTTAGCTCATCAACCTTTCCTGCCTATCCTAAGAGCTAATACTCTGGCTATCATTACCAGATAACAGATGGTTTAATCAAATAAACATTATTTGGTTTCAACAGAAGTAACCTAGCAGCTTCCACAACCATGCTGTGGAAAGCCTTCCCCTCCTAGCCTGTGGCTCTGACTCTGACATGTTGTCTCTGCCCATACAGACCTCCCTCTTCCAACCCTCCTTGCTCCAGGACATTCAAGAAAATGCCTCAAAAACATCTTGAATCCTCCTCTGCTTCATTTATCATTTCCTACTCAATAATGAAACACCAAGTTTTATCTTCAGACAGTATATAGCAGAGGAACGGAAAGAGAAATCAGATTTCACTCTTCTCTGATGTTGTCCCTTTGCTTAAAGACATGTTTCCAAACCTCAGAAACTTCTGGCTTTTTTCTAACTCCTACTCAAAACTGTCCTTTGCTAAAATGCTAACAAATAGGTTAGGAAAAATCAAACCAATTATTACCAACTACTACCACCATACTACTTTGAATTTGTCCACTTCCTCCACTCTTAAGACCCTTAAGATAGGAATTTAACTAATTTTTAAATCAAGTATTTGCATGTAATCTAACACAACAAAATCATGGCCAAAATTTAACAGTTGTGTGATACCCTAGTAAATACCCTACTACAGTGCACTGAAATGCCTTTGGAATTCATTTGTGTGTAGAACAGAGTATAAAGTATGTCAGCTACATATGCAATGATTCAACACCCCAAAAGTTAACCAGGATAGAATTTAACCTTATTGTGTGCTTCAATTATCACTGCAGCAGAAACTGACTAAATGCAAGGAATGTAGGTTATTGTTTAAAAATGCTATTTCTATCATCCCAAACCATAAAAATCCATGAGGAAAAGCATTTTCAATTCTCAATTTCTGCCACATGTTTGCAGTCTGTCTGACTTTCGTGGAACTGCAAAAGCTATTAAATTACCTAATATATTTTCCTTATAATTACATGTTGCTTTCTAAAGTAGTTTTACATACGCTCATCCAATCCGGGTTTAATTTTGCTTTGCTTATATGCAAAGGCTTCTCTCCCTTCTCTAACTGACCTCATTTTCTAGAAATACTTTCTTTATTAAGCTTTTGCTGACTGTTTTGCAATTAGATATTTATACCTACGTACCTGAATGAATGATTCCTTTCTTTCTTTCTTTGCATTACTTCTGGCAATCTCATAGATCCAGACTGCTTCTCATGTCTCAGTGCAGCAGTAGTTTTATCAAGTATTATGTTTAATTCATTTTTTTTTCTTGGACATCAATTCTTTAAATAATTTTCTTATGATTCCCTGAATTCTTTTCCCAGTTAAAAAATATTTTTGATTATGTGGTACCCATAAAAGAAGGAAGTATTCCACTTTCAAACTGTATCATGATGACAAAAACCAGCCCTTCAGTATTACTCCAACTGCTCATAACCATGCTTTGTTTAGAAATTTACCTCAGAATTATGTTGTTGCAACATTTATACATTTTTCTCTTATTACTAATAAACACTGACTCTGTAGTTGCTGCTGCATGATTTCTTCTGACAGACTGAGGTAGTAAAAGGATAATCAGCCATAACACTCCGATTCTGCAACCTTTTCAGGCGTATATACAACTTCTGTATCTGAATTTTTCAACTGGAGTCAATATCATTATCCATACTCTTTAATTCTTACATAGTGTAAGTGCCTTGCTAAGTGGAGTCAAGCCCCTTGTGTGCTGCTGGATGAATGCGAAGAAGATACATGAAAGGGTAAGACTTAATTCCTTGTCTAAATGAAAGTTTTTTTATTCCTGGGCTTGGAGATGTTCAGCAGTTTATGGGAAAATAGCTTCTGCTTCACTTCTGTAGTGTCTCCCTGTAAAGCCAAAACTATTCCAACTAAATCCAATATTATTTTCAAAGTAACCACTGTGTATTATTGATTTAAAAACTCTAGATCGGAAAGTAAGAGGCAATATGAATAAGCACGTAAGTGACTCAGCTTGTCTTTAAACTGCGGACACATAAATCGACCCAAGTCATGCCATCATCACTAACTGTTCTTTGAACTCCTGTGCCTCAGAAACAAGCACAACATTCATTTTTCATATCTATCAAAGCAGTGCCTTAAAAGCCTTATTTACTATTCTCAAGGGCATCGCCTTGTCAAGGGTCTGGCCATCAGTCTGGAAAATATCCAGTCTCACAATCCAGTATTCCTTTGGGCACACCTGTCTGGGACCATAATAGCTGATTTGTCCAGTGTGTTACCCCGCCAGGTGTAACATTGGTCTCTTTCCTTCTATCAGCAAGGGATTAAAAGAACTTCAATTTTTAGAGGGTTTGGGGTTTTTTTTCCCCAAATACTGTTAACTGCTGAGGATGACATAGCACTTAGAAAGATTATTGCCCCAGCTAATTCGCTATTCTCTGCAGGAGGAGGACCATCTTTCAATTACTAGTTTGAAGCACTTTGCTGCAGTATGTGGTTATCTCAGTATCATCAGCACATTACGCCTTTCTGGGGCTCATTCTGTTCTCTGACTTCCCTGAAGCCAGCACACAAAGCATTAGGTTCTCCATTAGGCACAGACCTAAAGCCAGGGAGAAAGCACTCTCTGGCAGTCCTTGTTTCAGCATCTCTCAGAGGCAATTCTGTAACTTTTTTTTTTTTTTTTAATTTTTTACACAGAATTGTTTAAAGTTAAGAAAAGTTCTTAAATAAATCAATAAGCATGCAGAGAAGGACAAGCAAATATTATATTTGGATATTCCAAAATATTACTGGAAAATTTCCTATATGCCAATAAATTAAAGAAATCACCAAAGAAAAAAGGGGTGTTATCCTTTTCATGACATACTACAGAATTAAAAGTTAAGGAAAAAAGGACAGGAACAAATGGTCGGTTTTTCAATGAAGAAAAAATAACCACGAAGGATTCTCCAAAAGAGTAAGTGCTGAGGTTTGTGCTGTTTCTTATACCCATAAATAATAATATTACTTGTAGTAGAATAGGCAGGCAAATAATGAGGTGGAAAAAGCTGCACACAATACCAGATTATTTAGGAGAGTCAAATCTGCAACTGGCTACAAGAACTGCAGAAAGGACTCATGACACTGAGGGACTAGGGAATAAAAGAGTAAGTGGAAACAAGGGCCAAGAAGTGCAGACTTGGCAAATTGTGAGAAAACAACCCATCTTCATTTCAGCTGAGGTGCTGTACACTGTCAGATGAGCTTTAAAAGAAGGTATTAGCAAGCAGCAAAAACATCATGCGTTCACTTTGCATGATACTCTGATAGCATCAGAAAAATGCCTTCTGACAGTAAAACAGTATAAGTAGGATAGCAAGAACCCTTAAGAAAATGGGGGAAAAAACAAAGAAGTCATTGTACTACTGTCAGTCTTTTATGCTGTCATGACTTAAACCTGACAGGTGGTTCTGTGTTCCCCAGCTTTCAAACTGTTAAATAAAATCTTCAGAGAAAAGGCACAAGGATGAGCAGAATCATAGAATTATGCTCATGTATGAAGAAGCAACAGAAAACTTTAGCTTGGAAATGTGTCTGAAAGAAGACAAGAAGGATATGGTAGTATTTAATAAAGACCAGAGAGAAAGTGAAATAAAAATATTCACTCTGGTAGAAGCATCATAGAATACACATCAAAATTGTCAGGCAATTTAAAGCAAACAAAGAGGGATGTTGTCGCTGTCAAACAAAGCACATAATAAAACTGTAAAACTCACTGTCTCAGGGATTTTGTTGAAGCCAAAGCATAGAAAAAACCAAGCACATGATGTAGCCAAATGTATGGAAGACGGTTCTAGCTGTGGCTAACATGTTAGTTCACCTATACATTTTGATCTAAGCTTTCAACACCTGATCAGCCTGTGTATTATACTTTTTATAATCCTCCACTAGAAAAGATAGAATGGTTTAGAAGGATGTTTGATCTCATCTAGTCTCACCTATTCTTGCTTTATTACTAGACTTACAAAAAATGGAGAAAAACCTGCAGAACTGAATCATAAATGTGAAAAAATGTCAGTATGGCATTTCTTATATCCTTGTCATGTATTGCCTTCGAAAATTTTGCCTCCTTGGTTTTACATGGATTATATGTAACAACTTTAAAGATTGGTACTGAAAATTACTGAGGGTGTTTTACAGTTGACAAGCTAAGAAAGCAAAATCCATTTTTCTTTAAGAAGGAATAGTCTAGCTGAGACCTTATTGTTAATAGATAATACACAGAGAATTTTCCTCTCCAACAATCAATGAAGATACACAATACAAAGTCTTAGAAAACAAAAAACAAGCATGTCCTTTGTGCAGCACAGTCCAAGGCTATAATTTGTTCCGTGCGGATAAATAGCCTTGATTAATGTTGTGGCTGGATCCAGACCCAAGTGAATGACAAAGCACTTCCTGTAATAGATTCTCCTGAATGGTCTGGAGCAACTGTTCTTCTGGAGAAAACTTTCCTTTATTCATGCTGAGCAGCAATCATGCAATCCATGCGCTGTAATCTGTTTAACCTAACATGAAATGAATACCTGAGGTGTGAAACACCAGCGCTGTGACACTGGCATCACCAGGCCTCTCAGACAAATTTAGGCCATTTAGCATCTTCCACAGAGGCAACTGCAGTAGCAAAACACACAGCAGCTCATTCCTCCTTAGTTATTCACCCATTCCCCTGCACAGCTTTACCTTACATCAGTGTCAAAACAAAGACTGCTCATTGTTTGGCCTCAGCTCAGCCTACGACTACCAGCTGAGAAGGATTCCCCACAAAAGGCCTGACCAGGCTGAAAGGAGAGAAGATCATCAGCCCTTCATGTTGCAGAAGGCAAATCTTGAATTTCTCTGTGTCACCCTTTTCAGGCCGCTGTAGTTCAGAGTAAACTGGCAAACTGGAGACAACCTATAAGATTTATGGATCTGTTCTGAACTGAACACACCAGTGCTCAGACACTTCATCCCCAGCCACGCTCAGCTGACATGCCCATACACGGAAACACTGGTCAGAAAGACACTCTCCCCACATAACACCACTCCTCTAGAGGAGGCCTCCTCCAAAACATGGCTTTTCCTCCCATGATTCAGAAGGTGAAAAGAGAATTCTGCATTTCTTTTGAAAACACATATCACAGGAATATAAAGGGCTGCGCTATTTTGGTGTGTTCAGTTGTTGTGCACCCCACTTCATCTAAATGAAAGAAATAATATTATCTATCCTCCATTCTCCATGGGCCTCTTTAGATTCTGGTTTTCTAGACAACTCCTTTCTGATCATCAAAAGCTATTCAGAAAGATTAGTGCAGTATTTGGTTTTAGGGGTAAACAAATTGTTTTCACTGCTTGCCACTTACTAATGGGAAGCATTATCATTGCATAATTGTCTAGCAAGACAGACTACCTATGATTTACTTGAGCAGAAAGTTTGTCAAAACCACCACCATCTCCATCTCAAATTCTATAATACCTGAAGTGCTAATGTGAAAAATGTATTAAGGATATTGCACTGTGCAGTATCTTTTAAGAGGGCTGCCAAAGTTACAACTGTGTATATGAAAACATAAGGGAAATATTTTAAAACCTCCTGAAAATACAGTATAAAACAACTTAGTTGGCATGTGACTAGAATTATACACTTCCTGTTTATTTACCCTTAATACCTGTCAACACAGTTAGATATTAAGGAAGCCACCAGGGGATTCATTTTCTCATCCCGTCCTCCAGTCCTCAAAAAGACTTGATTCTCTGATTTCCAACAGTGCATGCCAAGAAGGGATCGTATAACATCATTTACAAATCATTTTAAATACAGAATCATGTCTGTCAGAGAAAGTGCATCTCGGGTTTATGATTCCTCCTTCTCCAGGACAGCTCTATGAAATTAGGAAGGACCTGCAAGTACCAAATACCCAAAAAGACAGGATAAAACAAGCAGCCATGGGATAAACCCATTCCTACTCCTATAACTGAACACATTTCTTAGAGCTAGGATAGCTAGTGGGCATGCAGGCTACACATGGAAGGTAAGAAGCCAGTAAAACCGAGTTTTGCAGAGAAAATCAAAATGGACAACGAGTTGGCCTAAGACCATCCCAGTCTTAAAACATCCTACTTTTGCAGTGCACATAAAGGGGAAAAGATTATGCACTGTCTGGGGTAGATTAACAGTCACTGTAAACAAAATAAGCACTCTGCAGTTCCAGCACAGCCCTATCAACAAGCCGTTTGAGAACAGGATCTATATACCTCTGTGATTCCAAACACAGTGTTAAAGACCAATGACAACTGCGACACAATTACGATGCTAAACCTTGGTAATCCTTGCATATTGCTCAGTTATTTATTATCTTGCTTACCCAAACTTATCCCCTACAGCTAGTGTCACTTAGACCACAGAAATAATACTTCTTCAGCGACTTTGCATATTATTCCCCTCCCTTCAACTATGCAACCTGATGCATCTTAAAGTCCCAAGAAATGTGCAAATAATCCTCAAAGGGCATGCTGACACCCCCCGTAACGCCTGTCAAACGCGGGCTCGTGGGTTCGTAAAGCAGAGCATTATTCAGCAGGAATTAGAAGACAGCACCCCCAAAACACGCCGCAGCCCCAGTCGCTGCGAAGGTCACCAGCCCCATCCTGTGCCCGCCGCCTGCCCGGGTGGACCCACAGCACCGCCCCGAGAAGTTTCGGAGAGCACCCGCGGGCGCCGCACCCGGGGCTGCGGGGGCGAGGCCGATGGATGCAGTCACCGGCAACTCGGGCTAAGTCCCGCGCCCGCTGCCCCCCGCCGTCACTCACCAGCCGGGACTGGGCGCGCTGCAGGAACTCCTCCATGGCCCCGGCCGGGCTCAGGGCAGCACCGCGGCGGGGCTGCGCTCTGCCCCGCTCGGCGCTGCCCCGCTCGGCGCTGCGGAGCGCCCGCCCCGCCCCGCCCCGCCCTGGCCGCCGCGGGCGCTGACGTCAGCCCGTGCCGCAAGGGCCGGCGCGGGGCTCCGCGGGGCGCGCACCCAGCTCTGGGATGTGCTCCCCGCTCTGGGATGTGCTCCCCGCGCCGGGATGTGCTCCCCGCGCCGGGATGTGCTCCCCGCTCTGGGATGTGCTCCCCGCTCTGGGATGTGCTCCCCGCTCCGAGATGTGCTCCCCGCCCCGGGATTTGCTCCCTAGGGCGGGATGTGCTCCCACGGTGGGGTGTGCTCCCATGGTGGGGTGTGCTCCCACGGCGGGATGAGCTCCCACGGCGGGATGAGCTCCCACGGCGGGATGTGCTCCCACGGCGGGATGTGCTCCCCACGGAGGGATGTGCACCCCGCGCCGGGACGTGCTCCCCGCGCCGCTCCGGGCGGCAGGCCCTGGGAAGCGGCGGCTTGCTCTCCGGCAAGAGCTGCTAGCCCAAGGACAGATCGCGCCTAGACCCGCCCGACGCAGGGGCTCAAAGCAACAGGCACCAACTGGTGGCTAGTGGGGGCTGGTTGGGCGGCGGTGTCCCAGTTCCCCGTTTCATGTTTGGTAAAACTCATCAGTGGAAGTCGAGGGCATTGGGGTCAGAGGCAGTGAACGTTTCGGGGTCCCCTACCCACGGTGGCAAAAAGTCTGGAGGGAACCAAGCAGCGGGTTCAAATGCAAGGGAGCAGGTTAGATTACGAATTAGGAAAAAACCTCTTCCGATGGTTGCGAGGCACTGCCCAGGGAAGTTGAGGATGCCTGATCACTGAAGCGGTTCAAGAGCAGTTTGGAAGGAGCTCTGAGCAACCTGCTTTAGTGGAAGGTGTCCCTGTCCATTGCAGAGGGATTTAAACTAGATGTCGTTTGGTGTCCCTTCCAACTCAAACCATTCTGTGATTCTGTAACTCTGTGTTTCACAGTAAAGCCTCAATAAACCCTGCCCTGTGCCTCAAACCTCGGATCCTTTCTAAATATTGTGCCCACAGTCACATTTTGTATACCTATTCAATTGAACAGCCCACAAAGGAGCCTCCTAGGCTAAAGTCCACTGTCAAAGAGCTGGAGTCCAGGACTAGAAGTCAATCTGAGGTCATGCAATGAGTGTAGAGTAGATCAGAAAATAAACTGTAGGGTTTGCAGCATCTACAATGCTCTCACTAGTGTTCATCAGTGTGGGGCTTTTTCCCCACTCAAAATGACTAACCAGGATAGTGCAGTGTTATTATTCCAATCAAGTTGCGCCTCACTGAGGAGTTAGTGATGACTAATTGTTAATAAATTCAGAGCTATGAAATCTGGGATTTTTCTCTCGTGTATTTTTTTTTTTTTAGCTCACTAGAGATACTACTGCAAGAGCTAAAAGCTCTTGCTTCCTTATTAACAAACATTTTCATACGATTGTAATTTACTTTCATTTGATTTGTTAATTCGTCCATGATATCTTGCAGATCCTGTTACTGTGTTTCCTGCCATAATCAATCTGCTCTGCCTAGTCATATTTTCCAGTTAGAAATTGTTCTGGGGAACAGAAAAAATAAACCTTAATCTGTATCATAACCATCTAAAACTGGAAGGTAAATCTTCATTAAAATACTTGAGTAGATCAATTACATGAAGCAAAGTACTCTAAATGACAGTGTTCTACAGGAAAAAAAGATAATTCTGTTTCAGTTACTGAACATTTCTTCTTCTGAAATGCATTTGTGTGTTTGCACATTAATTTGTTTCAGAACTTTGCCTGAATTTGGGTTTTCTGGTTCTGTAGAAAGGTAGGTAATCGGGTACAAACTTTCATACTTGTAAACTTGAAATTGAAGTATTACAATACAGAAATTGCTGTGTAACTTAGGATGCAGAGTTGAGGTCAACTAGGAATGTGCTGCCAAGTAAAAAAACAATATGCCACACACACAAAAAAAGGAGTAAAGTATACATTTCGCTTCAGTAAAGTCTGCAGAACAAAATTAAACTATCTGACTTGCTACATGAACTAAACTTCAGTTTGGGAAATTGATGCTTGAAAAGATAATTTTTGATGCATATGTATTAAAAAAAAAAAAAAAAGGCACCAGAACAGCAAATAATTGAATAATAAAGCTGAATTTGCAAAAGAGTCAGGAAAATTGTGTTCTTACACCTCATACCAAAAAGCATACTCACTCTCATACACTGTAAATAAAGTGTGCTGACTAATTACTTCATTGTACATCCACTGAATAGATCTGTGCATGTAAATATACATCTACATTGTAGTATCCAAGTGATCCTTTACTGAATCTAGAAGAACTGTGCAGACCCTTATTTGGGATTTCCAGAGATGGCCTCAGTACAGCTGCACTGAAAACAAAACAGAGTGCACCTGAGCTCCCTGAAAACATTAGCACTAGATAGCTTTTGAAACTGCTTTTTAAGTAACTTTTTTTTTGCCTCCATAATTATTGTATGAGTTACCTATTGAATAATTAATAATTCATATCCAATTGTGCAAAACAAGAGACAGAGTACCAATCTTTTTATCTGTTTAATATTTAATATAAATTCTTAAGCCTTTTTCTCCTCTTTTCTACCCCACTTGTAGCCACTAATTTCCTTCCACTTTACTGAAGTGTAAATCAGAGATTAATCGGGACCCAGATAAATTTTTTTATCCTTCTTCCTAAAGTAGCTAAAACCAGTTCACAGTCATCCAGGGGCCTTTCTAAGGTGTGTTCTTCATTTGATATGTGTAACTTATCTCCTTATGAAATCTGTGAAATCATGTATGTGTCCCAAAGTGAGAATTTGCTCAATATCTTATTTATAGAATCAAATTATTGAAAAATAGACTTGTTGATACTTGTTCATAAGCACATTTGCTATACATCTTGTCACACTGAAGGGATTTAGGATGTAAGTTGAGAGTTTTTCTTTGTATATTTTGTTATTCTGAAAATGTAAATACAAATAATGTCATACTTCTTTGGAGAGTGTGGTTTGGAAGTGAATGCTTCTCTGTTCACATGGCAAAGTTCTTAATTTCAGCCATTATTCAGGCATGTGTAAATATGTGATTATTTTGCTCTGTCATTTTACTGTGTCCCAGAAATTCCTGTAACTCTAGTAATGATGAACACTGTTTTACGCTTCATGTTCTTCTAGAACTCCCATTTTCACTGTGGTCAACCAGGGAAAAGCAATTTGCATGATATACAAACTATCTTAGTAAAACCTTTTATCCTCATGCATTGTGTGCTACCAAACAATACAGACTTTTGTGACATTCCATAGTTTCTGTGGTTCATATCCATTTTATTTATTCTCCAGGCATACCGTTCAGATGATTCTATTCCATATAATGGAGAAGTAAAACCAATCATCACACACGTCTCAGAACAATTCAGAGCTGAACTCTGTAACTCATCTTTACCATTTAGCAAGGAAATAGAAGAGGTGTCATGATACAGCTATCCAGCGGTCTACCATTTCTATCAAAATGGTTTTTTATGATAAACATTTCAGTAATGTATTAACAATCATTTTCATGTTAAATAAGGCTGAGGTTCCCATTTCAAGACTTTATCACAGTAAGACTAAATAGTTCCTGCTTGTGGAATGAGAATGTAACATAATCATTTTAATAATAGCACAAAAGAAGTTCACAGCTCTCAGCTCTTCTAAGAGGATATTATTTTAACATTTGAAAGGAAAAAGGTGATTTCAGAAATTAGTGAAAGAATAATTCTCCAGACAGCCACCCGAAGAAACAAAAAAGAACAAAGCTGTGTTTAAGCAGCTGACAGTAGTTGACTGAGTGTAGGCTGACAGTAATTTGCATTGGCACTCAAGGCATTTTACTCTCTATGATTTCCATGTACACCTATGAAAGCTACTGCTTTTTTCTTAAGAGTTTTACCAACAGGTCATGTCCTTAGAATCACCAGTTATCCTAAGTTATATTTAGGTATCAAGTGTCTTCACTTCCTCTGGTTAGCATTTCCACAGTTTTTCATTTTTCAGTTATCCTGATCCCAGGCTTATGGAAAGTTTAGTTTGGAAAAGACCCCTAACATCATCAAGTCCACCCATTAATCCAGCACTAGTGTTCACCACTAAACTGTGTCCCTAAATGCCAATATTTTCTCCAGATTAAGCAACCCCAGCTCCCTCAGCTACTTCTCATAGGGCTTGCCCTCTACACTCTTCAGTTTCTCTGGATGCTCTCCAGCCCCAGTTTCTGTCCTGTAGTGAGAGAGGGGCCCAACACTGCATAAAAAATTTGAGGTGAGACCTCACCAGAGTACAGGGGCTACCCTTTGCTCCCTTTGCTCCTGCTGGCCACACTGTTGCTGATGTAGGCCAGGATGCTGGCCTTCTTGATTACCTGGGCACAGCTGGCTCATGTTCAGCTGCTGTCAACCAACAGCCTCTGGTCCTTTTTTGCTGGGCAGCTTTCCAGCCACTCTGTCCCCAGCCTGTAGCACTGTTTCATGGTGTTCTGGAGACCCAAGGACAGGAACTGGCACTTAGCCTTTTCAAGCCTCATACCACTGGCCTTGACCCGTCGATCCAGTCCATCCAGATCCCTCTGTAGAGCCTTCCTGCCCTCAGTAGATCAACAAGTCCACCCAGCTTGGTGTCATCTGCAAACTGACTGAGGGAGCACCTAGTCAACCCTTCATTTAGATCATTAATAAATATATTAAATGGAACTGGCCCCACTGCTGAGCCCTGGGGAGCACTACTTGTGACTGGTTGCCAGTCACCCTATAAACACAAACAAAAAGAAAGCATTTCAAGTATCAGAAGACTCTTCTCCAAACATGACGACTACCCATCAACAATGCATAAAACCTCTATCCTGTGAATGCCTCCTATCTTACTTTAGTGAAAGTGAGCAGGAAAATGGACGCAATGAACTCACCATCCCTTTTGGACTTCTGATTTGTTCAATGTAAACCAAGTATTATTAAGAAAATTTGCTCTCCAAGGGTTTAGTTTTATTTGGTTATTTCATTCCTAACCATAAATTTCAAGGTGAAACTATAACACGCCCTGTTTCTTTGTGAAATCTTAGGTACAAAGAAATGAAATAGCCACTGCTTTTTTCTGAGGGTCAAAGGAAGAGAAAGAAGCCATGCGTGGTTAGACTCCTAAAGGTCTGATACATATATCTGTTGAGGTTTTCAAAGACCAAGTGCATTAACCATATTTCAGTTGTGAATAGCACTTAATTCCTCTGTTACAATAATTGTCTGTTCTGTTCCTCCTTGCAAAACTGAGTAAGATACTGGAGTGTGCACTTTTGAGCCAAGGCTAGCTACTAATTCAAGGCCAAAAAGCAATATTGAATCAATGCCAAATGTACTTGGAGGTATCCCAAACAATGAGTGATTGAATGGCTTTCTGTGTGGGAAAGTACTGCTGAAGGTGGACAATAGAACTGCAGGTTTAGTCCACTCCCAAACTACAGCTTGTACCAAATAAGCATGAAATTAGGTGTGAGAAGCTAGAGTTCCGATTAGTTTCCCATCAGCACTATGTCCATGGAATCCAAGTTCCCAGGCTGTTCATCAAATTTCAACACAGCTGTATTCTAAGACAGGTTATTATATGAGTTAACCTTCTGTGCTCCTGCCTCTTTCTTACACCATGTATGCTGATAATTTAGGCAAATTGCGTGTGCCATGTGAATCCATCTCCAGCTGTACAAAAGATCAATCTACTAAATGGCAGAGTATGTTTGTCATTTGCACAGCCTCAGTACAGGCTATCTGTGTGAAGCTAGTCCCAGGTCAAAGAAGTAATTCTGGTAGACGGGCTCAGTTTAAACTATTACCAAATCTCCTGTCCACTTACCCCTCACTTGGAAGTTAATTTATTAAATTTATCATACTAGTATACTAGTATACTAATTTATATACTAGTAGTGTTTTAACTAGGCAGAAAGTATGTTTCCAAGGGATGGTAATCTCTGTCAAAGTAGGGGTAAGGGCTTAAGATACTTGACTTAAATCATTAACATAATTTGCTTCCCATGTACATGGGTCAAAGTCCTCAGAAGCTTAATGCTGCAGTGAGCACAGGGCATTTTCAAGTTAACTATAAGAAAATTAGAGTAAACAGTACATAAAACTTTGGCTTTATAGATTACCATTGATCAACTTAATATAGTATGATTATTATTCTTGCATTTTTAGATGTTTAGATGAAGTTCAGAAGGGAACATTCTTACAACTATTAGTTTGAATACAGATAAAAAGGAAATAAGAGTGAACCCCAGATTTCAAATGATAGAAAATAACATGAAGAGAATATTGGCTCTGTGGTAATAATTCTGAAACATATTACACTGAATAATGTAGTGGTAACTATTTGAAAATCTAAAAATAGTGTAAGAACTTCTCATTTTGCAAATTGACCAGAATATGCAAGGGCTCATCACAGACAGCTAAAATTTTTAAGGAAGAAATTTCTTAATTAGTTGAATATCACATTATAATTTTTAGACAGATCCTCTCATTCAACAGACAAGTAACATTCCTAAAAAAATACCGTGTTATTACATTGTTTTTTCTATACCATCCCATGCCTTTGCTTGCTCAGCCAGTAGATCACAAGACTTTTAATCCCAGCGTTGTGGGTTGGAGCATTGTATTAGGTAGCAATGTAATGGTTGGAGCGTTGTATTAGGTAGCAATGCAATGGTTTACCCCAATTCAGTGCCCACACCAAGACTGTCCAAAATCAAATGCCATTCTCTCGATCCCCCTTTCCCTCCCACTTCCCTCTAAGGCAGGATGGAATTGAGAATTGGAAGTACAAATGGTGAATATCATGGCTTGAGATAAGAACAATTTACTGAAAACAGCAATAAGGTAAGAAACAGCAATAATATTAATAACAGAAATTTATTACTTTTGCATGGAAACAAATGAAAACTACAATTTTGGAGTGTTTTCTGTTATTTGTGGTTTATGTTTTTGTGGACTATCTTAAACCAATGGGATTAATACCAAGGACTTGCATTTATTTTCTGCTTCAATAATGGTATGTCTTGTATTGAAGACTTTGGCTTTTCAACTAAGAATTCATACTGTAAAGATAACAGGCTTAGCCATTAATGATCATTAGTGTCACCATTATAAAGAGATTCATGTTGGTCTTATTTATTAACGGAATCAAAATGTGCTATTATGTTCCTAATTATGATATTTATTCAAAGTCCCCTACTTATCCACAGTAAAAATACAGTGCAGACAGCTGTTGCAGAAGCTTCCCTATGCAGCTCTGGAAATGAGGTTTTATTTCAACTAAGAACACTCCTATTTTCATAGAAAAAGAGTAGAATAAATGTGGATCTTTGCACTGTGGAGTAAACACTGGTGTTGGATGCATGAGGTTGTGATAAGAGCTGCAGAAGCAGACAAGTGTCTAAAAACTGTGATAGATCATAAAATGTTTTGTTCCAGTTTCTCCTCATGGGCAAGTATATAATTACAAAAATAAAGATTAAAAACAGTCAAACAAGCAAAGAAAACTTAGTCACTTTTAGTGCAAACTGCCCACTAGGAGAAAGAAAGAGATTTTAGAATATGAAAGAAAAAAGCTTGGGAATTGTAGCTTCCTCATAGCATCTCAAAATTTAGTTATACATGCTGATTTCCTTTGCTAGCATTAGTCTTTCTTCTTATGTTTATGGCTTTATATGTGCATGACAATATGAAGAGAGTGCTAGAAATTGCCTCCTTTATATATAGTGATTATAGCTCTTGATAAGTAATTCCTTTGTGATTCTTTCCCTTGGCAGTATATAGGTAATCTAATTGTATGTTACAATTATCACTTCTTGAAGAGCTCATATTTATCCAGAATGTGTGAAATTGTTGAGGAGAAGGGATATTTGAACTGTGTTATTACAGGCAGAAAGATGGGATTTTACAGCCCAAAGCTTCTGTAAGCAGAATCAGAGAAAGATAATTCCTGGAAGATGGCAGGCAGGCAACCTCATGCCTCTCATTGCTTACAGTCCATAAGCTTCCTACAGGAAAGTAACTGTAATCTGAGTAAAAGTAAACTAAGACAAACTGATCATTTTATGAGGGCACAACTTTTTTGAAGTTTCTCAACCTTGCATAAATCTCAGCAACTGTTTTTCTGAGGACAATTTACTGAATTAGTATTATTTGCTTCAAATAAGACAGAGTATAGAAGAATGAATACACTATTAATTTTTGCAGCAAATTCTCAAGGTACCCAGGAATTATTTCTGGTGGGAAATTGACCTATCTACTTTTCCAGCTAGACTGTACTTCTACTTCTCCTCTAGTTCTCCTTCAGATGGGTAAGTCCAAGGTAGGGATGAAGGATAAAAGGCTAAGGGATCTGTCTATATAGAATTGTTTTCTACCGTGGAGAGCCAATTAAACATAAACTGCCTTGGGCTTTTAAGTGTCTTCAGAATGCCAAAACTAATGTCTCATTTAATATCTTAATTTATTTATTTAATATTAAAAAAAAAAAAATCATTTATGTAGAACAGGTGTTATTTCTGAAAATGGTAGCTGTTTGAAAATTATTCTTAGTTAACTGACTAACCGATTTTAACACTTGGTAATTTGTCCTTCTTTCTAGTATCATAGATAACAGTAGTCACCAAAAAAGGAAAAATCATTTGGCAGGTGCTACCCGTTTTTCCCTTACCTGCACTGAGCTCTGGCAAAAGGTTATCTCATTTCCTTCTTTTACTTTAAAACATGAGTATTGATACTGTCTCAAACTCTTTGTAAGGCTCAGATCTCACAAGCACACAAATGCTAACATTTGTCTAAGTCCGTTGAATACATGTGTTAGGTTGAGCACATTTTTTCTGTTATTTGAACAAGGGACTTGATTCCCAGTGTTGTATACTGAAGTTACCCTTCTGCTTTTATTTAAAAATATTCATCTAATCTGGAACATTATGTCAAAACATACAGCAAATGTGTTTTTCTCTTCCTTTTGATATAATAATAGAAGCGTACTAGCAGCAATAATTATCACTTCCACTGTATAAAAACTGTACCATAACTATCTAAGTTTGCCATGTCATTTGACTGTAATTCTTCTTCCTTCCAAATACACGAAAAACATCAGTAGTAGTATTTTTGATAGATTTTGAATGCTATATTCATCTTTCTGTCTCAATATTTCCAAAAGTAGAAATATCAATGCCATACATGATGGAAGCCCATGTAAAATACGTGAGAAGCAAATTTTTTTCAGAAATATGTCAAGTGATAGCAATGAAATAATTTTTCCGTGGGTGGATTAGGGATAGCGGACTGAAGGACTCATTGTCTCTTCAACTGAAGGACATGCTGCTTGTCTATATATTCTGCTCCAGTGGCACACAGCATCACAGACCTTAGAGATATACATGCAGTTTCATGGGATTCTGCTCTGCCCACTAGTGGATTAATTAACAAAAGTGATGAAAGTTAATTTCTGCTTCAAGGCTTTAAAAACGGGCTGAGATTTTGATTGAAAGATTAAAATAATTATTTTCCATATTAATTTCAACTTTCAGAATGAGTTAGCATTGACTTGTTTGCTGAAAGTCTCATATAGTAACCTGTGATAGAACACAATAAATTTCTCTGTTTGACTCTCAGCAGCTATTGGAAACAAATCATGATATAAGCATGAATAACCAGAGTAAAACTAGATAAAATACAAACTCTAAGGTATTTAAGTGAATTGAATTGAAAGAATCTGAGAAAACCAGTCAGCTCATGTGTATTTCTAGACAGACAGAAAATTACACCATTTATCTGAATGCCCATTTTATATTCCAGTTCAATGTCTCAGTGATCACACTAAGAACGTGTTGGAATTCCGTCTATGGTTTACAACTGGAACTTTAATGAGAACTTTACCACTGATTTCTGCTAGAATGTCTTCAAGTCTATTCTGGATTTTAGTAGGGTTTTGGTAACAAGGAGACTGGGTGTCTTCTGTGAGAGATGCCAGAAGCTTCCTTCATGTCTGACAGAGACAGTTCCAGCTGGCTCAAAGAGCTGAGCCCATAGGCAATGGTAACAGTGCCTCTGGGATAACCCTTTTATGAAGGAGGGAAAAATGTGCTGCTAAGAGAAAATCAAAAAGGAGCCGAAAGAGAGGGCTGAGAATATGTGAGAGAAGCAGCCCTTCAGACACTGAGGTGAGTGTAGAAGGATGGGGAGGAAGTCATCCCCTGAGTCAGGTACCAGAGTCAGGTACCTCTGCTCACTTGCTCAGAGGCAGAGATTCCTCTGCAGCCCATGGTGCAGCCCATGGTGAGGCAGCTGTGACCCTGCAACACATAGAGGTCCATGGGGATGCAGAGATCCACCTGCAGCCCCTTGAAGATCTCATTGTGGAGCAGGTGAAGGTAGGTGAATGCCTGAAGGAGCCTGTGACTGCTGTGTCACATTATGGATCCATGCTGGAGCAGTCTGTTCCTAAAGGATTGCATCCTGTGGAAGGGACCCACCCTGGAGCAGGGGAAGATCATGAGGAGGAAGGAACAGCAAAAACAGAATGTGATGAACTGGCCGCAGCCCCCATTCCCTGTCCACCTGAGCCACTGCAGGGAAGAGGTGGAAAATTTGGGAGTGAAATTGATCCTGAGGAGAAGGGAGCGGTGGGGGGAAGATGTTTTAACATTTGGGTTTATTTCTCACTACTGTACTCTGATACAATTGGCAATTAATTAAATTAATTTCTCTTAATAGAGTCAGTTTTGATGAATGATCTCTTCCTGTCCTTATCTTGACCTATAATCCTTTTATTCTCTTTTCTCTCCCCCTGCCCAGCTAAGGAAGGAAGGGATAGAGCATCTGTGGTCAGCATCTGGAGTCCAGCCATGGTCAACCCACTGCACAGCCATAAGCAACAACATAAGAAGAGATTAGCAGTCCAAACTATTTAAACCACATTGACAGTTCTACAATCAAAATATGCTTCTTCTTATGTACTTAATTCTATCTGTATTTCAATAGCAGGACCTGAGAGGAGGAAACAAATTTTAAGTTCTTTCTACTTATCTCACAGGCCCACACAACAAGAAAAGTGAAGAATACACCTGCTTAGGTCTTGCAAACCTCACAAAATTTTTACAACCAGAGCCTCGGCTGTTGATTCCTCTGTGTTTAAAACTAACCAAATTCCAATATCAAAACATGAAAAATCTTTCCTCTGAACCTGTTGAGATCCCATCATAAGTACTGTATATTAGTCCTGTATGTAAATATATATACTATATACTGTATATAAGTACTGTATATTTCCAGTATGCAAGTGCTGTCCATACCTGATTAATATAATTAATAATTACATAACTATATAATTAATAATTGTATAATTAATTAACACATAATTTGGAGAGCTGCTGACACTGATTGCTTTGAGCAGAAAAGAACAGCAGAAAGCTCTGCTCTGAAGTCTATAGCTTTTATATAGCAAATACCTAGGCAGATATATAGCAGGTACAATAGGAATTTTTGAAGGTCTTGTAAAACATCAGTGTAGTCCAGTGAGCCAGCCAAAAAAGGCATGCTCTAATAGGAAAAAAATAACAGTTTGTTTTCAAGGCTATTTCATGCAGGAAAAGAGACTCTATAGAATCATTCTACTAACTTGATTCATGTTCTTAATGTCCCATTGCCTATAAAATGTTAACAGCCTGAAAGGTGGAGGGATGTTTGGAAATGATGTTGGGAAAGGAGGTAGTATGGGTGTGTACTTGAGACAAAAGGAGAAAAGTTCAAACTAGACTAGATGAAGCCTAGCCCAGTAGACTTTTAGAATTCTAAAAGGTGCTGGTATTAAGAATAGTTGCAACCATGTTTTCACACTAGGAAATACGTAGTCTTATGCTCATAGTAAGCTAAAAACCAATGACTGTAACAATTGCTTTTTTAACTGGAATTCAGTGATGGCACAGATCTTTCTCAACTCGGCAGTAAAGTATATATCTGTATAAACAAATTAATACCAAGAATTCCTACTTTCCTTATTGTATTCTATGAACTATGGGTTTATGTGGGAAAGGAAACTACTCTTACACATGAAGACCTTTGTGTTAACCTCCAACTGCTATAGTACTCCAACTCTGAAAACACAAAGTCCTGGAATTATGCCATGTGCACACATTGTCATGCAGCCCAAACAGGCGTCCTTTGCCCAGAAATTACCATATCAAGTTTTGTCAAAAACTTCATGTTCAGCTTATCAAACATCTAACTCTTCCACAAGTACTCAGCCCCAAAGACAGCTAGAGGCAGGGCATTTCTGTCGTTCTAATTAGGAACGGCGAGAACGACAAGGACTCTCTGGGGAGTCAGAACAGAAGAATCCTCTAGTTTATTATTTCATCTATGTTTTATAGACTAGTTAGTGGAAAATACAGAAAGGAAACTCTTATTGGTTAGTAAACTGCTACATCACCATCATTGGTCAGTGGTGAATAACACCCTCTGACTTTCTCTTGCAAAGACAACAAGAGACAGGAAAACAGCACCTGCAGTTGTTTTCTGTCTCTAAGAACTGTTTTGATTCCTCCTTAAAACTTCCCAGGCTACTTTCTCAGGCTGGACTTGAGAAAGCTATGGGGCCTGCAGTTTCTGCAGCTCCCTGCAGCCTGTTCCAAAGCTAGCATCCACACATTTCCATGTTAATTGTGCCAAATTTAAGAAATTCCTTCTTTCCTACATGCTGCCATTTAACATTCATAGCTTTCTAGGGGTAGAACCTCATAGTACTTTGCCAGGTGGAAATGGGTATGCACCTTGAAAACAGTCTTACAATATAAAACTGTAATACAAGTGGTATCAGCAACAGGAATCTGCAATAACATCTTGGTGATGTATTTACCTATAAAAATATACTTGCATTTGTGAATAGCTACAGCTGCACCATTTGCTGTTCTGTTTTTTTTTAACATTCATTTCCTTAATGTTAGAGGTAAGTTGATAAGCTAAAGCACTAATTTCTTAAAAGCACTTCTTCTTAAAAATCTGTTATATCCTTCAAGCATTTCCAAAAATTAAGATGTTTTTAAAAATCCCAAGATTCTTGCTTCTTAAAACATTAGTTGGGTGAAATAAGGTCTCCTCTGGGAACTGCAGTTTTGCTTTGTAGTGCTGTCCTTTCCTTTCACTGCAGCTAGTATTCTGTCTGCTGAACTCTTTGCAGTCCTCTTACATTTGCACAGAAACAAAGACAGATATTGCTTTGCTAATTGGCATATTAAAAATTTATGATGCACTAGGATATTTAATATTTAAAGACAATGTTTAATGTTTTCTGTTGTCATTTTTTTCCTGAAAAAAATAAACAAGTGTCATAGAGAATGCTGTTCTTTTCCAGACAATTAGAGATCTTATTTTGAGTTAGCATTCAGGATAGATAACATCATTACTCCAACATCAGTAAATATTTTTAAAAATTTTAAGATCACATTACATTTTTATTCCCAAGACAGGCAGACTTCATACAACTACAGTACTGTAAATCAATCTGGTTTTTAACTTTTTCATTTCTTCTGAGGACTGCTGCTGACATATAAAAAGGATTACCAGTCAACTACCTGAAGGGAGCCTTAATTACCCGAAGGGAGTCTACAAGAAATCTGGAGAGGGACTCTTTACAAGAGCATGCAGTGGTTGGACAAAGGGCAATGGGTTCAAAATTAAACACAGTAGATTAGATTAGATTAGATTAGATTAGATTAGATTAAAAATTTATTTACTGTGAGGGTGGTGAGACACTGGCACAGGTTGCCCAGAAAATCTGTGGATGCCCCATCCCTGGGGTGTTCAAGGCCAGGTTGGACAGAGTTCTAAGCAACCTCAGAGTCTAGAGAAAGTTGTCCCTGCTCATGGCAGCTGGGATGGAAGGAGATTGTCTTCAAGGTCCCTTCCAACCCAAGCCATTCTATGATTCTATGATGTGCACCATAAACATTAGACTAGACATTTATCAGGGAATTTTCCATTTCCTAGTTAATCTGTTAAATACTTTCCACCCAAAGCTTTGTGTCTACAAAGCCCTAAATTCACTGGTGAGGCAGCTAAATGCAAAGTCAAGATTTCAATCTTCCTGCTTTGAAGCAAAAAAGCGGTATGTCACAATTTAAATAGAAAAACACCAGTGTTTAAAGCAGAACATGAAGAACCTGGGATGCTTGCATTAAATATTCTTCTCACCCCAGGCTACTTCTCTGTTTTTAAACAAATCAGCTGCAGCCCACTGACTTTCATGGACCAATTTAAGACTATGTTCTACTATCTCTGCACAAATCAAAAAATGTAAATACAAAAAATGTTACATTACTGCCTAACTTCCTAAGAATCTATAGAAGCACTGAGAAAAGTGCCTAAAAAATTGTTTCATTCAAATATAAATTGCCAAGATGGAGCAACAAGATACTAGAACAGGCCAAGACCCATAAATGTTGAATTCTTTTGTCTAATTCACCTGTGTCTCACCCAGTCCGGCGACTGGTCTGAAGAACTTTCCCTGCTCCTTAGACTTTTTCCACTTTCTTGGGATTAAAGTCATAGGATGAAGCTTACCAACCCATATTCTGTTCTTCACAGAAAGGATGGCTGGGCGCTGGAGTAGGCTGCCCAGGGAGTTGGTGGAGTTGCCATCCCTGGATGTGTTTAAGAAAAATCTGGATATGGCACTCACTTCCATGGTGTAGTTAAAAAGGTGGTGTTTTGTCATCGGTTGGACTTAATGGTCTCAAATGTCTTTTCCAATGTAATTAATTCTGTGATTCTTTATTATTTCAGAGGATGAGTCAGATGACTCAATGACAGCTCTTTACTTTTCAAAGAGGTCCTGCTTTCTCTTGGCTGACCAGTCTTGCTCTGCACTCTCATCACCTTGCTTGGCATCAGAAGTTCTTATTGGGGTTTTTCATTGAACCACATGAAAGCATAATTTCCCTTCTTCATGGTTAAATTTAAAAAAAAAAAAACCAAAACCTAAACAGATAAAAGAATAAAAAGAAAGTTTTTATTTCGGGCTTCACTCTGGCTACTTTTCCACAAAAAGCCCTTTTGAATTTCAAATCTGTGAACCTTCTCCAAAAATGACTCTTTTGTGAGCTTAAATGTCCCTTCTCTTATGTTCTCTTTGCCAACCCATTAATATAAAAGAAAATCATGGGACAGATATTCCAGCTAAACTACAGAAGTTCCATCCTCAGAAAGATCTTCAGAATTCTACAGCTGAAGAAAGCTGTGGTACTTACTTTTCAGGTTTATTTCATTCTTTTACACTTAATTGGCATCTAGGTGAGGCCAAATTCACTTGTTTCCTGCTCACAATCATCCTTGGAAATAAGGATTGCTTTGCAGAGTTAGATTCTGGAATCTGATAAGCAAAACCTCTTTATTTAAAATCAAAATATCAAGGAAATATAATGCAAATCAGTAGTCCAGTGACTTGGAAAGGTATTTTATTTGCAGGCATTATCTTAAGTAACTATTCGAAGGTTTTTAGTACCAGAAGAACTATTAGGCAGCTGAAGGGGCACTAGATTCTGGACTCTCCCCTTTCCACAGAACAAAAGCGTTTTTTTCTGATTCATAACTGATTGCTATTTTTTTCTAATAAACTCTAATGTGTTATGTTTGTTTTAGTTAGTTTTGGGTTTTTTTAAAGTAAAAAAATATGGTCTGTAAAACTTCTTTCATAAAGTTGGAGAAAAATCCTGAAGTAGACATCAAAAATTTTTGTTGTAAGAAGGGTCTGTCAGGAGTGCTATATAGAAACAAAGCAGTTGGTTTGATTCTAAAGCAAAATTTGTGCAAAGTTAAAACAATAACTCACCAGACTTCAAATGAAATTATGTATCATAAGCAGAGTAGTGATATATTGGATCACATTCTGTTGTTTGTCTCTTCAGGCTTCTTGTATTTGTCAATTATTGTTTCTCCCATGGTGTTTCTTTTTAACATACAATGAGGTTATACACTATTGATGACCAGGAAATGTTAGAGAAAAATTATAAAATAGCAGATGTGAATCATTAGGTAAATGCCCTGGGAAAGAGTTTTATTTTAATATACTCAGCTGCAACATCATGATTCTAACTGCAATAGGCTGCCTCAAATTTAATATGTAATTTTAATATCTGGCATTTTGTTTTTCTCATGTTATTAAAGTGCATATAGATAGAAACATTTTGTTGTGTATGCTGTTTAATACCTTACCTGTGGCTCTGAACTGCCCAGTGACAAAGATGCTGGGCTCACTACAGCAGCTAGCCACCCTCTGAAAAGAAATCTGGAATGTAATGGATCTGTCTTTGCCTAGTATTCACACTTAACAGTCATTTAGTCACATTGGTCTCACTTCATTTTAAAAAGAAGAAGAGGACCTCAATCTCACAACAGAGGAACACTTAAAAACCTCCTCCCAAAGTACCCCATGTGTAGCCAGCATTTGGGTAAGGGGGAAGCAGCATTCAGCAGCACCCGAAGGCTCCTCCGAGGTCACCTCACACACTTGCTCTGTGTGCACAGCACCCATACTGCTGCTCTGTGTGGGGCTCTGACTGCATAGGCTCCACACAGCTGAGTGGAGAACCTCCAGATGTTGAATGGGTGGGGTCTAACCCTCAATGCTCATTTTCCCCAGAAGAGGTAGCATTTTCCAGGTAGAAGAGGAACACACCACACTAAATTTAATTACAAGCAAGGCTGGCTTAAATATGTAAAAACCTATTAGAAACAATATGCTAATTGGAATTTTAATGAGGTCCCAAACAACATAAAATGAATATGCTCTCAAAATATCTACCCAGGTTGGTGTATATAACTAAGTGGATTATGAGTGGTTTGCTGTAAGTACTATTAAAAATGCTTTTATTAGGGTAATTGGTTGATCATACCAAATTAGTTAGCTCAGAGGGAAGCTTAGAGGGAAGTGAATTTATGAAAAATGCTGCAATGAATTTGAGTGAAAGGTATATAAACTTTCATTTCTCCAGAAATGCTCTATGAAATAATGGAAGACATATACAACTTTAGTAACTCAGTACTCAACCCTAAGCAATATATTGTACATTTGATGTAAGAATTTACCCTTTCATCCTATCTCCAGTATCTACATGTGAATGGCCTGTACTTAAAGACAAAGAGGCCTCAAGGACACCAACTTCCTGAATAAAATACTAGTCTATTGAAGGAAATAGTTCTGTCTCCTAAAGAAAGAATGCCCTCTACTGCTTGGTCAGAGAGCTGCTCCACAGCAAAGGAATTCAAAACTATTCTTCATATGGACTGAAAACTTTGGAAAATACATATAATGAAAAATATTACTGTTTCTTCTGCTGTTGTTAACAACAACAATAACAATAAAAAATTGTATCTCTGAAATATTAGGAGACGTGATATTCTTATATAAAATCAAATGTTCTTTGAAAGTATTTCTATGTGCTCTACTGTTCATTTTTCATTATATACCTGCAGAGCATAGCCCAAATATCTTACTCTAAACAAGTACATATGTGGAATATTTTCTACATAATACTCAAATGAGAAAATTTTAAAATAACTAATGTCTCTGCTTTCAGTAATTGTTTTGGCATGCATTTGCCTTAAACTTTATATATTTGCTGCCTGTCCTCAAACATAATACACCCCACTTTATTAACGTATACAGTCTCCTTCAAAGACACATGTATATTTTTGTCCACAGTGGTTTGCCTTTGAAAACCAATCAGCTGAAAATCTTACACCTCTAAAACATCCACAGCATGCAATTTTGAAGCATGCTACCACACAGAACTGCTCTAAAGCATCATCAAAGAAACAGCAGAGACATGCATGCTGATTTGTTTTACATCAGCAGAGGAGAGGCTGATGAATGTTACTCCAGAAACTTACCCCAGATCTGATTCTGTTTGATATCAAATTTGTTCCTAAGGAAACACAGTATTTTCTTAGAGCAATAGAAAATTTTCTGAAGTGGGCTTTAAACAGTCACCAACTATGATCTCCAGCAGCCCATATTAATCTTTTTCCTACCATTTTTCCACTCATTTATTTGGCTGTCCAAGTAAGGAAAGAGAAAGTCTAGAGACATGCACAGTAGGCTCATTTTTGTTTTTCTAGTTAGAGTTCTTTTGATTGTACAGCACTAAAAATACAAATTTAAAGACAGTTTAGTTCATGGCTGTTTAAAAGCACATAAATGATGAATATCTGGAATACATGATCCTTTCTGTTTCATTCTTGACAGTACTTAATATTGCTGATTCTCATAGCATGAACTCTTAGGCAAACTGGGAATTCCAAAAATTAATGCTAAATTAACCAAGGGATTGTACCCCCAGCAAACACATCTGAAACTATAGCCTTGTCTCACCTGACCCTAGATAGGGAAAAACAAACAAATTCATGACCATGAAATAATTTTTTTTCCTGCAAGATATGAATTTGAATTTTCCTTCTTTCCCAATGACTGTATACTTAGAGTATATGGAAAAAGGCATGATCTGGAGTAAAGACACTATTTTCTCATATGGAGAAACGTAAAGGTTTAAGACCAGGCTATTAAGTCAGATGGTTCTACATTAACTGAGAGTAACTTATAGCGTATACTGTACAACGAAACGTGAGAAAAATAATTTCATATTAGATATGACATGTGCCAGCATTCTCCAAACACTTTCAGGTCTTAAACAGTGAGGTCACAATTTCTAGGAAAAGAAAATAAAACAGAAACTTTTATTTACGTAAAGAAAGAATGACAGGCTTGTATAACCTTATATGCAGAACTTGATTCAGTTTCATGTAAAAACCAGAAAAATCCAGTTTTATGCCAAAGACACCGAGAACATCAAGAACAACTTATTTAGAGATGTCTCAGGAATTCCCCAGCCTCCCTATTAGAAAATTACTTTATTTTGAGAAGGAAGGAACTGTTAACTACACAAACCTTCATCAATGTATTGACCAAAGTTGTTACGGTGCATACATAAAAGGACTCTCAATTCCAGACTAATTAACCATTATACTAAATTTTCAACAAGCAGTGGCAGAAGTAGCTATCATCGTGGTTATTCATGGATGCTCATACATATTTTCTGCAACTATTCTTATGTTCTAGCCATGAACTGACCTGACAGTTTCAAGGACACACTTCCCCAAGCCTGCATAGCAATAACAACCACAGTAAAAATGACTACAGCCAGTGTATATAAAAGTTTTCTATTGTTCTTCAGGTTTTCCTATTACACCTACACATGCATAACTTGGATGGATAGATGTCTGAGATAGCTTTCATAGTAATAATAGTGTATGTGCCAAAATTTGCACATTTTCAGATAAAAAACTCCCTCAAAATTTTACCAACTTAAGAATTTTTACCTTTCTGCGAGGATAAACTGTTAATTTTCAGCAGTAATAAACAAAAATCTCATTAATGTACTGTCCAAGCTAAAATACAACATCTTCCAAATATAATAAACTATCAAATACCTTTTGCTTTCTAAGAATATGTACAAGCTCCACGAGCATTTGCCCACAAATTCTATCCATTGCATGCAGATATACATGTATGTGTATACATACATACCTGTATATTTACATACAGATGGATGGATGATTTTTCCATATTAAGAATCAAGGATTTAGCAGTATGCCAACGTAGCACTGAAATGAAAAACAAGATTGCAATGACAGCAGCACTATTTTTCATTGCTGCCAGGACTAAATCTAAAGGAAAAAATATTGCTACTCAACCTCTGTTTCCTCTGCTGGATGTATCAAGAATATCAGCTGTTCCAGAAAGGACTGTAACTCAAAAAGAATCAGGCATGTTTAGGAAGCAAGATTCTTCTGTGTTCATACAAAACGTTCATTAAAAACATTTTTCCTTGAATTAGAAAAATATTTATATTTTAGAATATTTTCGTTATTTTGTTTTCTAATTAAAGTTTCTTTTTAAGCACATCCTCCAGCACGAATGAATTTCTGCATTTCCACAAAAACCATATCAGTAGTAATGATAAGCTGGTTGCTCTTAAAGCTGTCCTCACCCAAATATCAAAAAGTATTAAGAGTTATTTAGATTTTCCCTAACATAGAAAAAAAGAAATTATTTTTCTGAAATCATTCATATGTGAAAGGTTGTTCATTGAATTCTTTACTGGCAGAACTACAACTAAAAAAAAAAAATATAGAACAAGACTGGCAGTAGAATTAATCAGCAGCATTATTCAGCAGCATTAGTGAAGTCGCATAAAAAGATGCTGCATGCTTGTGCATTTTGCTATCCTGGCTTAGAGAATGGCACATAACATAACAAACATCTTAAAATCATCGCAATACCTGAAGGCCATAAACTCCAAAATTCAAATTATTACCTAGTATTGCACAGAGAGTATAATTAAAAATAGTGGGATAATTGTACACAAAGTGGGAAAAGCTTCTTGACCATGAAATTTGTACAAAACTGAAACAGATTTCTTAACAGGAAGATCTGTTGCTCAGGTAATTTGAGTTAGAATGCAGAGCACACATGAAAAAGCCCTATAGGGAATGCTCTGCATTGCTTTGGCAATAAACCTATTATGTCTTTCAGCTATAATTTGTATGATTTCTTGGGTTTGGATATAAAACACATGGGAGCACAAGTCAAGAGTTCATGTAACTATTGTTTTTGATTGAGCTGAGTACCATATGGTGCAATTCAGGCAAGCTGATGAACTGATATAAAGTTAATGTTAAGTTATAGAGACACATGTGTTCCTATCTATATTTTGAGCAAAAACCCACTACCTCAATGTATATAACTAGATATAAAATAAATTTAGATAAAATACACTGTCAGCATCAAGGATTCTTCAAAACCTTCTTTGCATATTAACCATTCCAAAACCTTCTTCATGTTTCCATCACTCTAAGAGCTAGCTGTCAAGCTATCTGTAAGGAGCTCTGTGGAAGCATGCTAGAAAAAACTAAGTGAGGCTTCCTATCCAGAAGTTGTATCCATATTCTTTGCATTAAAATACTGACTGTGCTGTGTTTTTAACCAAATTAAGCCTTCTAGGTCTCTGTGGCATCTCCACAGACTCAGCTATGACACTGCCACTTGTGGGCTACTTCTTATTTCAGTATGTTTCCTGAAGTAAGAAGATAAAGTTAGATATCTTAAATTCTGTATTTCTTCGCCATCCTTTTGCCTTTATTAGTAAAAACAGGACACACAATTACAGTAACTTGGCAACAATTGAGTGACCTAAATGAGTGACTTAAGGCAGGCCAAGTTGTCTTTCCTTTAAGATCCTCTCTTCCTCATCAATTATTTGTGAAAAAAATCAAAGGCATGTGAACAGGACAGACTTAGGTACATATTCCTGAGTAAATATTATATAGTATAGTATTAAACAGGGCCAAAAAAGATACATGCAGAATTTTTTAGTCTTCTACAGCAACAATGTCATGCAATGTAGTGCTTAACACACAAAAAAAAAAATAAATAAAAAAAAAATAAAAATATC